>NW_023276919.1:1309033-1616291 GCF_003668045.3 Cricetulus griseus
CCCTGCCCTATAGTGCAGATTTCTTTCCTCCTCCCCTCCTCTGCTTCTCCCTCTCCCTGTTCTATTTATCCACTCTACCTTCCTATTTCTTCTCTCTCCACACTATTCTCTCCCTCCCTTTCCCCTTCCTCCTCTTTCCTTCCATTTCCCCCTCTTCCTACTCCCTTCTCCCTCCACATTCCTCTCCCCCTTCCCATTACCTCCTACTATTGCTCTTGTCCTTGCATACCTTTTCTTCTTCTTCTTCTTCTTCTTCTTCTTCTTCTTCTTCTTCTTCTTCTTCTTCTTCTTCTTCTTCTCTCTCTGTCCATCCTCCTGTCACCTTCCCCTCATAATCACCTACTTCCCATTACCCTCCCTTTTGTCACCAGTTATGTTAATGAATGGGAGGAATTCTCTGCATTTCTTCTCTCCCCACTTCTCCTGTCACTCTTTTTCCATCCCCATAGCACTTCTTCCCATTGGCCCACCCGTCTCCTTTATCCCTCTCCTCTGTCCCTGGCAGTTTCCTTCCCTATACCATTTATCCACCCCCTTCCCCACTTTTCTTTTACTCCATTTCTCTCTCTACCTCCTGCCCCTAGCTCTCTTTTCATTTTCCCCCTCACTCTGGGTCCTTTTCTTTCCTTCCTTATCTTTCCTTTCCTCTTCCTTCATCTTTTCTTCTGCATCTCAGTTGAATCTTGTTCTATCATTATTTGGTGTGCCTTCTCTAGTTATTTGGTTTGATTGGCTAAGCATTTGTCATTCATCCTTATCCTTTTATAGAAATAATTATTTCATTGGTTCTTTTGTATTCTTGGTTTTGGTTTGATTTTATTAGTGTTGGCTCAGCATTCTTGGTGCTCTAAGTGTGAGATTCTGAACCAGCTGGTGAATCCCACATAAACAGGTGACCTGAACAAGGGGGAGCACATGGCCCTCAGTCTGCTGTCTGGAAAGCCATCAAGGGACTGATCTAGACCCCTGAAAGTGCATGTCAACAAGGAGGCCTCCACACCCTATGGGGCCTCTGGTAGTGGTTTACTATTTTTTCCCGGTATAAGAAGGGACTTTGAGAGCCCAGTGGAAGGGCTCAGGCCCAGCCCAGGATGATGTTGTGGAATTTGGGGAGTCCCCATGGAGGGCTCTACCCTCTATGGGGAGGGGAGGAAAGAGGTGGTGTTGGAGGGTTGTGGTGCGGAGAGGCAGAAGGGATTTATATGTGACATTATAATTTTGTAAAAATAAAGATTATGTAAAACCTATTATTCATTGAATGAAAAAAATATTCCGAACCCACAATAATGAGTTCTGATCTTTGTCATTTTTGTTACTAAGCATATTTGAGTTTTCTTTGATATATTCAACATTTGTGTGTCTACTCATGCACTTAGCATACAATCAGGTGTGCACATGTAATAACTCACATGTGGATGGTAGGTGAGGATATCTTACTGAGGTACATTCCCCTTTTTTTCTAGCATGTTTTCCAGGAATTCAATTAAGACTTGCTGGCAAGTACCCTTTTCTGATGAGCCATCTCCAGTTCCTAACTTTTAGAATGTAGAGAGTTACAGAAATAGATTTCTTTCTTGTAATAACTTTCATTCTATTTCCCAACAATGTTCTGTCATATTATGTTCTCCTTCATTTTAATTATGTTCTCTTTCATTCCTACTACTATTTGGGTAGGATTTTCGAACCCACTCCCAATTTCTTTAGAGACTCACTGATTTTTCAAAGTGTTTTATTATTCTAATCTCTGTGTATAGTTCCGGTAGTTTATTTTTGTGCTGGCTTGTTCTTTTTTCAAATGCTGTCATAAATATTAATTACTTTAGTTATCTTGTGTTTGCTAAGACTTGCTTTATATAAAATATAACTATCTTTTAGGAAAAATCCTTAGGCTGCTGAGAAGAATGTGTTCTGCTCTTGTTCCTTGGAATGTTCTCAGGATTTTAGTTCAGTTCATTTATTTCTATGTGACATGTTTCCTTGTTTTCCTTTTGATGTGAGGACCTGTCTGTTGGTAATAATCTTGTATTCAAATCACCCAATATAATGTTGAAATCTGTTATCTTTTGCTTAATAGTGTTTATTTTATAAAATTTGGTATTCTAATGTCACATAAATATATGTTTATGTCATTGTTTTGTATTAGTCACGATATCAATATGTAGTAACTTTCTTTGTCTCTTTAAAATTTACCTTGTAGACTATCTGTATGGATATTGTTTGTTGGCACATGTAAATTTCAGCCTGTCTTATTGCCACTGAATTACATCTGTAGCAGGTAACTAATGGCATGATCTCCTTTATGCCACCTAATCTGTCAATCCATGTCTTTTAATTGGAATGTCAGAAAATTAAGAGTCAGAGTTATGTTAAGATATGTATTAATTGCATTCATTTTGTTGTTTTTGTAATACTGTTATTTTCCCCAGTCATCATTTCATGATATTCTGTTGTAATGAAATTTATTCTTTCCAGTATTACCATTGTTTCCTTTGTATTTTGCCTTTAAAATATCCTTTCCCATATCATGTTTTCCTTTTTCAAGGTAGTTGTAAATATGTATAGAGGCTTTCCCTCATACTTAAGACTTTTCTCCTCTTCTTTTTCTGGTCTTGTGAAAGCTTTACTGTTTTTAACTTTTTGTTTTTGTATGTTATTATAGGATACATTGGGATATGGTATCCTAATAGGCTCTGGTTGTCTTTAGCTACATTAAATGCAAAAGAAGAGGGATACACTTGGAAAGTAAGGCTTGTTTTTATAATATTCCCTATAACAATTCTTTAAAAAACAGTTTTAGATACAACCATTTAATTTCACCCAAGAAGAAAGTGACTTATTTTATATATGCTATGATAGATCACAACCAAGTTTATAAGAAACATTCAGCTGCTTATTCAGGCTTGTAGAATTCTAGTTCTGTCCACATTCAGCAAAGTTTTGGTACTACTGCATCATTTACTTGGGATGTAATGGCTTTTATGTACTTCGGAAGAAAATTTTTATTCATTTTACATGCCAACCACACTTCTCCTTCCCTTCAGTTCTTCTGTGACGCCCACTGGTGCCCAACCCAACCCCATCCACTCCTCAGAAAGGGTAAAGCCTCCCATGGGAGTCACCAAACCTAGCATATTCAATTGAGGCAGGATTACATCGCACTCCTGCATTAAGGCTGAGCAAGCTGTAAAACGGTAGCTCATGCACCAGGGATAGATACTGGTCCCACTGCCAAGGTTAGTGCAAACAGATCAGGCTACACAACTATCATACACATGCAGAGGGCTTAGTTTGGTCCCACACAAGCTACCAGTTATATCTCTAAAGTTGATGAGGTCCCGGGATATCGTGTGAAATGTCTCTGTGTTTCCCATCATAATTTTGACCACCCCATAAAATCACTCCTTCCTCTGTTTGACAAGACTTACTTAGCTTGACCTGGTGCTTGGATATTGATCTCTGCATCTGCTTCCATCCTTTACTCAATGATTCTATGATGAAGAATTAGGGAAGTCACCAATCTGATTACATGGGAAGGCCAGTTCAGGCAACCTTTCCACTATTTCTAGGATTCTTTGTTTGGGTCATCCTTTTTGATTCCAGGGCATTTCCCTAACAACATTTTTCTCACTAACATCATAAGAACACCCCATAACAAGATATCTTTTCAATGTCTCCCCCCAACTTGGTTCCTCCCCCAACTGCCTTCCTGCCCTTCCCCCTGCCCTAGGTTCAGTTTACTCAGGAGATCTCATCAATTTCCCCTTTCCAGGGCGACCCATGTGTCTCTCTTAGGGTTTTCTTAGTTACCTTGCTCTTCTCTGGAGTAGGTAATTGTGGTGTGGTTAGCCTTTGCATTACAGGTTCTATTGTGTGGGACAACTTGAGGAATTTTGGTATTAGCTCTTCTTGGAAATTCTGCGAGAATTCTGTGCTGCTACCATGTGGCCCTGGGCTTTTTTCTTTGGGAATCTTTTAATGATTTATTCTATTTCCTTAATTGTTATAGGTGTGTTTAAATTGTTTATCTGGTCTTGATTTAATTTTCGTAGGCCATACCTACCCAGAAAATTGTTCATTTCTTTTACATTTTTCAGTCTTACAGAAAATGGGTTTTTGAAGTGTGACCTGATGGTTCTCTGTTGTTATGTCCCCCTTTTCATTTCTGATTTTGTTTATTTAGGTATTCTCTCTGCCTTTTAGTTTGTTTGATTAAAGGTTTGTCTATATTACTGATTTTGTCAAAGAACCATCTCTTTGTATCCTTTGTTTTTAAAATTGTTTTATGTTTCTATTTTGTTGATTTCATCCCTGAGTTTGATTATTTGCTACTCCTCCTGAGTGAGTTTGCTTCTTTTTGATCTAGAGCTTTTAGGTGTGCTGTTAAATTGCTAGTGTGAGATTTCTTCAAATTATTTATGCATTTAGTGATAATTTTCCTCTTAGTACTGCTTTCATAGTTTCCCATAAGTTTAATTATGTTGTATATTTACTTTCATTGCAATCTAAGAAGTCAGGCTTACCTTCTCTATTCTTTACTCTTTCATGTCTCTTAACTGAACTTAACAACCTTTTTTGCCACTCTGGTGCTCTGCTTCTTCAGTCAGATCTGCTTGATCACCACTTACGTACGTGTCCTTAAGGAAAACCTACTGGATCACTACTTCTGAATTAATCTCTGTCTTCTATATCAATATCCCCCTTGTTATTTTGGACCCAGCCTATTGTACATGTGAAATGTTCTTCTCTTCAGCGATCCTTATCTGGACCTCCATACTCAAAAATATTTTCATTTCTAAAATACTTTGTTTATACATTTGAAAAGCATTAATATCATTGACCTTCAAATTATAAGTATGCTTCCTATGATTTTATTATACTTCAACACATCTTTGAGACCCTTGAAGAGACAGATTGATTCAGAAGTGATTATCAAGTAGGTTTGACTGAAGCAGAATTGTAGTAGCGTTGCAAATGTTGTATGGAAGTCAATAAGGAGTCTTGAAAAAGCAAACTTATGTAGAGAAGGTTTTCCAGAATACACAATTGCTAATCTAATATATATTAGTCTCTGCAGCACACGATTTAGACCTAATATGTACTAACTGTCATTCAGCAAAAACACTAATGTAAAAACGTTGATCAGGTAAAAGGAAATGCCATTAATACAGTTAACCAATGATGACATGAATCAGAAGGTTGATGCAGACTATGGATGTAGGCTACTATGTTGATTGTAGTGTATACATATATGATTTTAAGGTTTTTTTAAGTGTGTGTGCATATGAGCAGGTGCATGCCACAGTAAGTGTGGAGGTCTGGTGTTGGTCCTTTACTACCTTGCTTGAAATAAAATTTTCTGCATATATCTGGGAGTTTCTGTGGATCCTCTTGCTTCCATCTCTCATCTCCACATAGGAGCATTGGGATTATAGATGCTTATGTCAAACATCCAGTATTTACATGGAGACTGAGGTTTTGAAATCATGTCTTCATTCTTTTGCAGGAATAAGCTTTTATTCACTCATCCATCGCCCCAGCTCAGATATAGCTATATGTAGATGAGTATACAGAATGCTCGATGGTCTAGGGAATGCTCACAACCCATGAAGGAGACAGAGCCAACTGTCTGAAAAATGCACCCAGTATTGTGTTGATAAAAAATAATGTGGGGCAGGAGCTTCCTGAAGATACTCAGCCAGTCTATGGTGGGTAAGTTGGGCTGACATGTTTGAAGCCCAGGTGCCTCTGGAGTATTGGGCCTTTGGAGTTTGTTGCAGAGAGGCTGCAACAAAAAATTTCCAAACTAGTTTAGGGCCTTAAGGGAAAAAGAGAAACGAACCTAGCACCTAGGGTGGTGATTCTGGCATGAGCCCTGCATCTAGTTTGGCCCTTTGTTGCTGGCTGCAAAACCACAGGCAAGTGACTTTTTGTGAATTTGTGACTTAAATTTGGGTACCATGTGTACCAATGCTCCAATTGGACTTAGTAATAAAAGCCCAGCGTTAGAGTTAGAGGTAAATGCTAGCTAGTGGCTAGCTCTGTCCTCTGATCTTCAGGCAAGCTTTTTTTGTCAGAGTCCAAACAAGATATCACCACAGCTTTCCTTTATTTCTTGCCTCTAATTCATCATCATAGTCAAAGAAAAATATAATGAAAATGCTACTAATTATATTTCCTTTTGTCCAAATCTATATTTTTTGTCTTTCAATGAACCCTATTGCCATATCTTTATCAATATTGACACCCACTTTACCTAACACAGGTTCCTGTTTAGGTTCCTAATTCCCTAACACAGGGAAAGGTTATAGTCTGATGGTCACTTATGATGACGTCATGCTTTTATGAATTTGTTCCAGCTGTGTTTCCCCTTTGAATGTAAGTTTTCATTGTCTAGGTGAAGAAGTTTTAAACATCTTCCCTTTTATTCTCCAATCCCCATTTCCCACCTCTTCTCCAACTCCCCCAAGTGTTATTGTTCTCTTTCTTTGTAGTGTTGAAGACTGAATCCAGAGATTGTGTGAACTGCCTATAGTTAATTTTGTTACCTTCTATAAATTTTGAGAAACGAATTTTGATGAGATACTCAGGGTGACCTTGAACACACCCTGTAACTCAGGATGGCTTTGAACATGGGAACCTATTGTTTTGCTTCCTGAGTACCTGGGATTATAGGTTGTAGCCACCATATTCCACCTAAAGATTTCTCTGTTCTTAACAACTCAGGGTAAGGCAACCTACAAAATCTGATTCTGAGTATCATTCTTGTGAAATATGGTTTTCCCTTGACCCACAGATGCCAATCAATGATTTCTTAACTGTTTTATCATTCTCCTGTTACTTACATTTATATATTCTAATTTGGTAAAAGTGTAGTATCAATACCTTAAACAAATCGAAGAAAAAATTCTATTTTTATTTGAAGATACTTTGTTTTTCTAGAAAAGTAGAGCAAATTGTGAAAAATAATGCTTTTTGTCTGACCAGAATATCTTGAAAAATCGAAGTGTTACATAAAATTTGCTGTCAGTGAGATTCTATTTTCTCCCCAAGTCCACAGTACTCTTTCTTAAGCCCAAGTTGAGTATTTCACTATGGGAAAATGAAATAAATTACCCTGCATCATCCAGGAAATAGAAAAAATCTAACCTGTATGTTATAAGTTAAGCAAAAACATCAATATAATTGTTGAGAAGAAAAGATCTCTTGTTGATTATTTGATGCAGTCTTATTTGAAAAAAATAATTCTGTTGGTTCAGAAGTAGTCTTGCCTTTCCATCTCACCTTCTTTCCCATTAATAAGATACCACAGTGCTGAAATTTCTTTATTGTACTTGCCACATGGTCCACACTAAAAATGCATTCATTATTTATCTGAAAATGACATTTAAAGTGGAGAGGGTCTTGGATTTTTTCTGGTAAATCAAACCTATCTGAAACCAAATGCTTGCCAAGTTCTCATTTCTAGGAGACATGAAATGCATGTCTACTCTCCTCCAGCCAGTCACTAAAGCCAGACTCTTTTTTTGTTTGTTTTGTTTTTTCGAGACAGTGTTTCCCTGTGGTTTTTGAGGCTGTCCTGGAACTAGCTGTTGTAGACCAGGCTAGTCTGGAACTCACAGTGATCCACCTGCCTCTGCCTCCCGAGTGCTGGGATTAAAGGTGTGCACCACCACTGCCCGGCAATAAAGCCAGACTCTTACAAGGCATATTAGAGCCTAGACACTTCCCTTTTGATACATCTCAATTAATTATTTCCCTTAACTTGTTGATGCTAATACCTTAGTTTCAAACCTCATCACTTTCTGTCTGGATGTTTGTAGTAGCATCCACAGTGGTCTCCATAGTTCTTAATGTTGGATTCTTTATAGCCTTCAATCTGTTCTAAATCTTTTCTCCACTGTCTTCCTCAACTCTTCTGCACATTGTTTTCTAGTCATTCTTGTATGAACATGCTATTTTATTTCTTATTTCTTACTTTATTTCTTCGTTTATTACAGTAGGTTAGAATAATAAATACCTAATACTTTACCTGATGTCTTAACTTTTAGGCTTCCAAGGTCTGCAACACTAAAAGCTATTTCTTATTACTGTATACTTTTTCAGCTAATACATGAATCTGCAACACTGCTTTGCTCTTACTGACAACCTAATAACACTGCAGTGGACTAGTGTTAATTTGTCCGTAGAATTCATAGTTGGAAGGCTTTATAGTGACTGACACATGCAGCTTGGTCCATGTACCAAAGTTGTCACTGCCTAAGGCACAGGGCACTTTTGCCAGGACTTTGTTGAAGAGTCAAGAGATCCTTCTGGATCCAAAGGGCAGGCTAATTCACTAGAAGAAAGTGAATGAGAACTTGGAGAAAAATCTCAGTAAGGTTTTAATTTTGTTATTTCAGTTAATTCCTTAGATTTGGAAATCTAGAACCCTAGTTTGCCAATAAATAGGAAAAGTGAAGCAAATGCTTGGCAAACCTTGACTTAAAATAAATTCCAATTTGAAGAACACAGGAGGAAAATCTATCATTTTTAATAGTATGTGGTTATAAAATTTTTAGCAAGCTATATAAAGAAGTAATTCAATTTACAGAGGTAAAAGGACAGTCACCCCAAAGATTTTTAATTCAGCAGCTTTTACTTGGAAGCATGGCTTTCTCTTAAAATGATAACCACAGAAAAACTTTCTGCTTCTTTATACCTTTATATCTCTACCTTTAATGCACCTTTGGATGTTGGTGCCCGTGGGCAACCTCAAGGAATCAGGTTACAGGTGTATGCTTTATTTCCCTCAGTAAGACTTCTGGGAACCATCTAAAACAGTAACTTTCAACTATGGATACAGTTTAAAATCATATTGGCAATGTATAAGAATTATGGTTATCTAGGAACTATCCCAGACATTTTAGTTTGATATAGAGGAAGCCTGAACTATGCATTTCCTAAAATCTATGTGGAATAATTTTACATGTAATGACATAGTGTTTGTGGTATAATCCTTTAATTGACATTTTCCAAATAAAGTTTCAACTACTTTTTAAAGGCTACCCATCCCAATGAAAACCAGATGTGGCCTAAATTCCCAGTAGCCATCTGTTTGCATATGCTATGATGTCAAATCCTAGAGGCTCTTAGAATCTATTTGTAATAGACCACACAGCAGACACAATGCTGATTCCATTTTAATCTCATAGAGGACTGTGTTCCCAGTGGTTCCTTGTAAGTTGGGATCTTACAATGAGAAAATAACTGCTGGAAATACATTCATGAAATTCAATTATGTATTTTTTTTTTTTTTTGGTTTTTCGAGACAGGGTTTCTCTGTGTAGCTTTTGCGCCTATCCTGGCACTCACTCTGGAGACCAGGCTGGCCTTGAACTAACAGAGATCTGCCTGCTTCTGCCACTCAAGTGCTGGGATTAAAAGCATGTGACACCAACATCTGGCTCTTTCAGTTTTTAATATGATTCTTCTGAAGCAGAACCAAAGGTAGGAATTTGTGATAAGATGACAGTTGTTGTTTCTGTAAGGTTTCCAGAAAAATACCTCCTTTAAAGACACAAAGATATGTATCTATAAATCTCATAGATTTATAGGTTGTTTCCCAGTGGGTCATTAGGATTTATCAGGAGCCTAAAGATGTCACAGATCTTCTTTTGTCTACTTTATGCATTGTACAACTTCACTACTGAAGTTTTTGTTAAAGTATAACTGACATGGAACTAAATTCAGGAGAAGTGATTGGAAACAAAAACTCAGTTTTTGAAAGATGAAATAGTAGTGTATGTCTTTCTTTGCTAGAAGTCAAGAGAAATGCATTCTTTGAGCCTGCTGAAATGGCTATAAAATATTGGACTCAATTCTGTATTGAAGTAGAATGCTTATATAATATATCAATTCTGTTGAATTATGGAGAAATGACTAAAGTGTTTGCCACAGTGGCTTTACCACTTTACGTTTGTACCAGTAACACTCAAAGACTAATTTATCTGCTTCAGCAAGAACATTTAATTTCTGCATTTTTGCACTCTTTTTCTTTCTCTCTCTCTCTCTTTCTCTTTTTCTTTTTCTTTCTTTCTTTCTTTCTTTCTTTCTTTCTTTCTTTCTTTCTTTTCTTTCTTTCCTTCCTTCCTTCCTTCCTTCCTTCTTTTTTTCCTCCGTCCATCCCTCCTTCCCTCCATCACTCCCTGTCTCCCTCTCTGTCTCCCTCCCTCCCTCCCTCCCTGTCTCACTCTCTTTCTTTCTTGGCTTTTTGGAAAAAGGGTTTCCCTGTGGCTTTGGAGGTTGTCCTGGAACGAGCTGTTGTAGAAAATGCTTGTATCGAACTCATAGAGATCTGCCTGCATCTGCCTCCTGATTGCTGGGACTAAAGACATGCACCACCACTGCCCAGCTGCATTATTTATTTTTATAACACTCTCCTTAATGATTATGAAGTGGCATGTATTATTCTTGTTCTGGGGATCAAAGCCCAAGCATTTGTTCAGGACAGGGAAGCACTCTAAAATTGACCTGGAACTCCAGCCCTTAAAAAAATATGTTTTTAAATTAGTTTTTCTTTCTTTTTGTGGGTGGCACTTCTATGATGTATGTTTATAGATTTGGAGACAACTTTCAATAATCTGTATTCTCTTTCTAGCATGTGGGTACCTGGGATCAAACTCAGATAGTGTGGGTGGACACCAATCACTGTTACCTACTGAACTACATATTTTGCTGGCCACATATTTTGTTTGGCTTTTATTTTCACATTTCTCATAAAGAGTGATGTTAAGAATGTGTTTATTGGCTATTTTTATAGCTGCTGTAGCAAAGTGTGTGTTTAAGAACTTTGCCAATCATTACTTCGGTTTTTGTTTTTGAATTATAGAAAAATTTACAATAGTAGATATTTCCACTGAAATGACACATGATTTATGCTTTTCTCCAGATATATATTTATTTTGTTGATAGTATCATTTGATGCACAACTAAAGATGCCTTTTAATGTGTCCTTTTAAGATTACTCCTTGCTTATCTCCCTCCATTATCTCTCTTCTTCTTCACTATATCCTTCTAAATCTCATCTTCCTGTCTCTGCCATCTTTTTCACACATCTCAATCCATACTCCCCATGAACTGTGTTTTTTGTACACAATTCTTATTTGTTTCTTCTGATGCATACAATTGCCCTCTAAGACTTCTTGTTCTTTAAAGCCTCATTTCTTTCATAGTTTTACCCATTGGTCTGAAAGCTTGCAGTGAGCACAGTAATACAAGTCAGTATCAATCACTGAGCTTGGATAGTTTGTAAAACTAATGCTCCATGCTTTGTTATGCATAGTCATAAGTCGTATTTATCTGTGTGAAGATACTGAGTGAAGTAAAACTGAAGTGGGTTTGATTTTCAGGATTCCGTAGACTCACTCCTTTATGCAGTGCTTCCTTGGTATATATTTTGCCACTGCAAATTATCATGGAGGGTGATGCAAAGGAAACTAAACTGTTCCCATACTGTGGTCATTGATGAGCTGCCATTAAGTAGAGTATGATAGGACTGACCTTGAAGGAGTAATGCACCAGACACCTCCACTCAATTCTCCCTAGAGAGAAACATTTGAAGAGGGCTGCATTATTAATTGTACTACAGTTTAGATAATAACATGAGCAAAATAATTGCAATGGAAATTGTTCATAGTATGAACTATACAAGACACAGAACCACTTTTAATACACAAAAGCAACTAAGGATTTTAAAACCAGCCAGAAAGTCAATCAATCAATGTAGGTATTACTCATTTTGAATAGTAAATTCATTAAAATATACTTATATACACACTAAATATAAAAAAATCACAAAGAAGTGATCTTTGCATAAATCATCTTTTTGGATTCACGTCATTACTGTTTTTTAAAATTCTTTTCCACAAATCCTACCAAGTAGAAACTTTTAAATTCTAGAATAAGCTTTATTTAAATAACCTTTTGAATTAGTGTATCATTTCTTCCTTCTTGGCCCGGAAAGGTCCTCTACTTTCCTGTCACATTTCTTATGAAGCAGATTTTTTAAAATCTCACACTTCCTTTTCAACAAATGTGAGAAAGCTCCCTGATTTCCAGGAAGCAGGAGTGAGGATCTGGACATTTGATGTACTCTCTTTCAAGCAGGTTCTCATTTACCAACCAGGATTCCGTCTTGGCCTCTGGGCCATAACTTTCCTGCTTTTGTATTCACTGATGTAGTACTCAGGGAAAATCTCCTGAAAATAGCTTTTTGTTTAACATGGAAGCCTTCTGAAAGAAAAGACGTATACATTTTTATATATTGTTGTTTCCACTCCCCAGAAATCCTTTTTCCATATTTTCAACCTTCTCTTAACCTTTTTAAAATGGTGAATGCCATTTGCAAGATCAGAGGTTAAGGGTCATATTATTCTAGGGAAGCAGTCTACTAAATGATGCTCATGGCAGTGTCAAAAATTAGGAAAAAGTAATGAAAATTGCTATGAGGATGTTCAGTCCCAGAGAAAGGTATTTTATATTTTTCTTAACCAAATATTTAGAACTCATTTATGGGAGAACTATAAAAATAAATGAAAACCTTTCCTAAAAACCTAAGATATCTAGATCTTTTAGCTAAAATATGATGTATCTTATTGAATTGAAATCTTCAAAATTCTCTTAAGATCGTGATTTCCTCTGCAATGATCCCCATTCTACGTTCTATGTTTGTTTCTTGATTACCTTATTGCTTTGTATAGCAGAGACTCATTTTCAGTGGGATCTCTGAAGAGTGTAGTAAAGGACAAAATTCAACCCATAATAGCAAGTAATATGACATACTTCCAGTAGCAGTGTCTAAACTGTTCACATAATTTCGCAGAAGAAAAATCTTATTTTTCCATCTAATACTTGTAAACTATCCTTTGTGAATGTCTGTTATAGACTACTCCTCTGTGTAATCAATTTTCTTGAAATTTTAGCATTTTGTAAATAAATAAATTTGTAAGATATTTCAATACTATGAGTAACCCATGACTCACAATTCTAAAAGGTATTCCTGATTAACCCTGTTTACGTATAATTTGCCAGGAAATTTCTGGAGATAAGAATAAATATTTTTATGATTATCAGTGATGAACCAGTAAAAGTGCCTTGGTTTGGAGGTTATATTTCAAATACCACTATTTGGTTAAAAGTCCTTTTTTCAGACTATATTATTTCACAATTTTACTATTGTTTTCATACATAAGTCTGAATTGATTCAATTTGAGTTAATCAGTACAAATTTTATTAGTTTTCCTTAGTTAATGTATTTGTCTTATGTTTATCTTTTCATCCATTCACCTATTTACATGATTAGGCAGTAAATATTTACTGGACTTTCTCTGTCACATCATAATGTAAATATTGTGAAATACAAAGATGAATCAGGCATAGTACCTGAACTCAGGTGGCGCATAGGGAAGATATTCTTCCTTATTCTCCTTATTGTCTTCCTGATTCTGTGTCATCATAGAAAATCATGTGTTTCTTTCACCTTTTCCCAAACCTTTGTGTATCTTTTGACCTAGAATGAGCATGGAAATCAGCAGATTTGAGGACACCCAATAACCTGTGGAAGACTTTTTTTCGGTTGATTGATATGTAGTATAATTGTGTTTTGGATCTCTTTTAAATGTTACAGATATCATTTGTGTATACTATTTCTTTGCCCACATTTTCAATGTTAGTTGTTGCTGTGGCAATCAGCTCCAGGCCTCAGGGAAACTCATTTAAACTGCAACATATTCCTCTACTGTCTGACAAGTGACTTGTTGCCCAGTAAAATTTGTATTTCATATCAGATACTCTTTTGAACATGTGTTCACCAAATACTGTACAGTATACACTTATGCTAATTAAATTTGTGATTTGTGTAAATTCAAATTTAACTGGGTGTTTTCTCTTTTCCTTTTTAAATTTGGGCAAACTTAATTGAAAGTTGTCAGTTTGAATTACTATTCAGCAGAGGAAACATCTGGCTATTGGAGGTAATGGTCCATTAGACAGAATAGCTTCTATTGTCACAGTGTTGTCATTCACGTAACACTTCTTTTTACTGTGATGCTGGGATCAAACCCAATATTTCATACATGCTAAACAAGCACTTTACCAATTCTGATATGTCCTTATTCAGGTTGGTGATTCTGTGATAAATCTTTCATATCTTTTTAAAGGACTTTTTTCCCACCAAGGTTTCAGCAGTTTTCCATGACTATGAATTAACTGTTTAAAAAAATCTAGTTAGAAGGCAGATTTGAGGATATACCCCAACAATCCCAGCATTTGAAATGTAAGAGAGTTAGGAGTTCAGAAGCACCATGGCTGCATACCTAGTATAAGACACTTTGGATTCTAAAGTATACTCCTGAAAAAATAACAAGAACCTCTTGATTGACCTTTTTACCTTGTCTGGATTTCCCCAATCCTCCACCATAGGTTTTGGGGTTCTCAAACTATATGCCCATTGTTATTCTCTCTGCTCTACTTTTAGAAGAAATGCAGGCTAAGCATATTCTTTTCCATTAATATATTAAATTATGTGTACTCTGTCCAGTTGAATTGCAAAGTTAGACTGAAATTATAACCCTAATAGAGTAGCAGGCTCTTTGGGGTATTTTGAGTCTTGAAATGTCCATTGTTCATTTTTGGCATTTAAGCATATATGTGGATGTGTTTTGGAAGGAATTGATGAAAGAAAATGATTGACAGACATAATTGAGAGAATATTCATATTGGGGATTCAAATATACCAAGTGAAGTGTCTGAAAAGAAATTAATCATGAGAATAACACAAATTATTGCATATATTTTAACACAAACTTTCACTAAAATTCTGTCTATATTTCAGATCAATCATTTTAACTTTAATATAGAAAGTAAAAATGACAACTTTTATAACATTAGATAGTGTGATTCATTTATAAAATACAAAAATAAAAGCCATGTAATTAACAAACAAAGAGAAGCAAGGGATAACACTTTTACTTTTGTTTTGAAGGAAGATTTCTCTGTATAGCTTTGGAGCCTGTCCTGGCATGTGCTCTGTAGACTAGGCTGGCCTAGAACTCACAGACATATGTCTGCCTCTGCTTTCTGAGTATTGGCATTAAAGGCATATGCCACCACTGTCAGGCTGGGATAAACCTTAAATCTTCACAGGGAAATCCCTCTACAAAAGAACAACTATTTCTTACTTCTGTGCTTGTAATGAGTATACAGTAAGAAGAGTAACTGCTGGAAAAGTCATAAAAGTAATGCATGCTAATTTGGAAGCAACTAGCCATCTGTATCCTACCTTTCTGCTATCTCTTTATCATCTACATTGGCTTATGGGGTATTACTTCAAATAGTAGAAATGATATACTGTCTCTTCAAATGACATTCTGAGATACATAGGTTATATTTGAGTCTTACCTAGCACAATATATAGAGATGAAAGCTTCATTTGAACATTCAAAGCCTTAATCTTATTAAATAATAGGCAAGAAAAAATTAAGAATCCTTACATCATATCTTTCTTTCCCAAGGAATACCTTAAACACAGAAGCAATAAAGCAAAAGGACAAAAAGTAATGACATTTTTTATATTAAAATTTAATTTTTACAAGGAAAAGAGTTACCATAATTTGTCATTAATAAAATTACAAGGCAATCATCAAGATTGGAGATAGCATGAGTCAAAAGTTTAATACCAGTTATCTATACATTATCTTAATGAAAAAGCAACAATGAAGAAAAGGATGAAAAAAAAAGAGGGCAACTGACTCTGGCATACTTTTCACCATTATTTGTTCACTTCCTCTATTAAGGTAATTATGGTTTTCCACAAAAATGAGCTTAGACATTGTTGTATCATTTTTGTCTATGAAGGTTATAATTCACAGAGAGAAGCTTTAAGACAGAGGTTTCCAATCTTTTGACATTGCAGTATTATATTATCCACAAATGTGTTGGGCTGTACTCATAAGTATCCTGAGACACATGTAATCTGTGAGATGGAGGCTGGGTATACCTGCTATAAGACTTCATTTTGGATTAGTCATGTTATATTCATCTTCTTCCAAAGCAACTAGCAATACTCCAGTAATTGCTGGAAGAAATATCCTAGAAGGAACCACAGTGGGCATGAAAAACGAATTTTATATTAAACCAGTGAATTGGAGGTGCTTTTCACATGGTCACATTCAGTTTACACTGCTATAAAAAACTCACAGAAATAGCATTTTTCAAACAACAGAAATCTTGCCTCTTAAGGTGCCAGAGGATAAGTCAAAGATCAAAAAGCCAACAGATTTTGGTGTCTAGTAATATCTTTGTTGTTCATAAACAGTATTTTGTTGCTCAATTATGGGATGATAGAAAGGTGAGATAATCCACCCCAGACACTTTTATGAGGAAATTAACTCAAGTTATAAATCTTCTGTTCTCATGATGCATTAATCTCTTAAATATCTCCATTTTTAACTTTTCTGCAATAGTTATTGAATTTCACCCTATATGATTAACCTAATTTTTCCTGACTCTCACAAAAATAGGTATCAGAATGTGGGTACTGATTGTTACTAATTGGATCTTGGGGATGAAGGATATAGGGCAAAGCTTCAGGGTTGGTGAGACATGTCTTTTAAAGAGAAACCATAAATTAAACTTGAGACCAGAAAAAATATAAGTATCTTAATAATTCTGGAGGAGGTTGACTATTCTTAATTGAAAACCCTAGAAGATTTAGGTGTCTAATGAGGGCTACTTTTGTTTTCAGTGTGGTACTTTCCTGCTTCATCCTCTGAATGGTGAAATCCATATCATGAGGAAGGCTTCATTCTTGATATATAGAGGTGTTGAATAAATTAATGTGGAGTTACATTTCTCAGGATTTCTGGAGTGTGAGTTGACAGATTTCTCCTGATCATGTACTTTAATTCATTTTTGTTATTAAGTGGAAAAAGTAGCCTAATTATAGTAAGGAAGATTTCTTTTTCTAGCCATCAGACATGAGAGTTTATCTCTACTGTTTGCAAGTACATTGATCCCCTTGTGAATAGTTGTCTCTATCAGAAAGTTTTAATTATGCTAAAAATATTACCTGGGAAGTATTAGTTTCACAATAGCCTAAGTTGCTGTATGGTTGTTTCCTTTTACCTGTGGATCCTTAGGTTAGTTTTTTTTCACTGTTATTGATTTCATTTTTATCATCTGTAAAACATTTAATGAAATTATTAATTAAAGTGTGTTTGTAAGGCATACAAAGATATAATATGAGAATTATTAAGGTATTCAAAAATAGTTCTGGTTATTTAATAAGCATCCAGTAGGTTTTTGCATTATTAAACGTTAATAGATAGCTATTCTTTCTATGGGACATTTACTCACACAGATGAATAAAGGGGTTTTGCTATGTTTTAGTCACCAGGATACCCATTGTTTCTTTGGAATTTAGAAACCAAAGTTGGTCTCAGAAAGGCAGACAACATTGGCATTTATTTATCTAATAAATTAGCCACTAAGAAACACACTATTTTGAAGGATTTAATATGAAAATTGGGCTTTTATGTTGAGAATCAACTCACCACTTTGTTTTCTGAAACCCATATGTCACTCATTGATACATAATGGTGAAAGTGGTAAGGCTCTTCAAGACTGCTAGTCCCAATACCTGGTGTAACTTGTAGACTATTTAAACCTAAGTTACTTAAGACAGAATCAGTTTCAGAATCCTCAGTGAAGGAGTTCTAGAAATATCCTTCTTGGACATGATGATGTTTGGGATTTTACATATCTCTCAAAGCATTGTATTAAAGACTTCATCCTCACATGAAGGTGGTATTGGATGAAACCTCTAGCACATGGAACTAAGATCATCAAGTCAGAGGGGACAAAGCCTCTAGGGAGGTATTGGGCCCCTGGCCCCTCCACTTTTGATCTGTATTTCCTAGTTGCCAGGAAATGAGCTGTTTTATGCAGCCTCATATTTCTGTCCTGATATGCTGCCTCATTTCAGGCAAGTAAACAATGATCCACAAACCATCACAGCCTAAGACCACTGAAACATGGTTCTAAATAAAGTTTTTTCTACTTTAAGTTGCTTTTTCTCAAGAATTTTATCACAAGAATGGCAGATGTTTCTAGAATTATGTGTTCTGAGAAATGTATTGTTTGATGATTCTGTCATTGTATGCACATTATAAAGAACACTTAATACAAATTGAGATTGCTATGATGTCCCCAAGTGTCCCAATGTGATGGGACCAGCTAAAAGTTGGTGGCATACAATTTAGCAGATGTCTTTTGTAGAGCATGACTCTGCAGCTCAAGTGGTATTCCTACAAAAGTAAGTCAAATTGTGTAGGTTGTATGCAGACAGAGTGCTTTAGAATCAGTGCTGTAGTTGTCAAGGAAAGTTGGAATCTCTTTCGCTGCAATACTCGATGCAGGTGATGAAAGCAATTATCACTATTCCTGCAGAGTGATTGCTGTTTTTAATGTTGTAGGAAATAACACTTGGCTCCAAAACAAAAGGTCTGAAATTCAATTCTTTTGCCTAGTTCTTGTATTTGAATACAATCCAGCCTGTTACTGTTGTTGAGTCAGAGTCAACATTGTTTATACCTATCATAGTTTATGACCTGTCAGTAACTAGAAACATGTAGAATGGCAAGTCATCTAGAATTAACCACTTTGATGCAATTAACAAAACTGATAACAATAACTGGCATTTGCTACAATATTTTCTGGAAAAGCAAACAATCTACAGGAGTTGCCATAATTGTTTCATCATACACTTTTTTTTGTCAGAAGAAGCAGGTGGTATTTAGTTTAATACAAGTACATTCCTCCTGAGCAAACATTCTCCTCTCTTCTGGGAGTAATTTAGAGTTGGGTTTAGCTTAACCACACCTGACACAAGCTAATATGATGGGGTATAATCAAAAGCTTCTTTATCCCCAGCTTGTAGAATATTGGAAGTATGTGCTTTTTGTTTGCAGTCCTCACGTTTCTTACTTCCTTCAGTTTAGGAGTATTTTAACTGCCTTGTTTAGGATTCAGAAAATTATTGTATAACTGTCTAAAAATTTTATTTTTATGATAAATAATAAAAATATACTTATTAGGAGAAGCAAGATGATATTAACACAATTAGTATAACTTGTCTGTTCCAGTTTTTACAGTGAAGACTAGATCACATGAATTGAAAATCTGTTTTTTTCCCCTTTTGTGATTTTTTTTGTGTTGAAGAGTTAATCATTTTTTCTTTTGTTATGTGTATGACAACATAAAGAATGCTTCTCTTGGCAGGCTTATAGTCTGATGACTTGGCTCTGGGAGTCTGGGATTTTGAATCTAGACTTGAATTGGGAATCTTTGGATTTGTTTTTAAATTCAGTCCATATCCATGGTTCTTCACAGCAGAATCTCTCTTTCTTCCAACATTCTCTGAAAACAGTCCTTTAATGTGAATAATGAATGGCATCATGGAAGCTTTCTGAGTCTTAGTTTCTGTATCTGGATAAAAGGCTAGATGAATGTCTCCAGAATGCTGGGACACTGATACTGTCAACTCTCTCAAGCACACAGCAGATTGTATTCCCTTTTTGTGTCACATTTGTCCCTCAGAAGAAGCCTATGTTTACCTGGGTTATTCAATTACTGTACTTTCTAGAGGATTATGACAAAATATTTTCTAAAAAACTGCACTAATATAATTAGTATTAGGGTAGGGAATAGAAATCAGTGGCAGAGAACTTGCTTAGCATGTATAAAATCCGGTATTTGATTACCAGTTTTGTGAGAAGAAGCAAATGTCAAATGTCTAGTTGAACAGTCATGTACTTAAACTGCTTTTTTTCTATAGCCAGTCTGTGAAATAAGTTTTGTTTTAACCCCTCTCATCACACCCCTTCAGTGACTTTTGTTTTGTCTCCTTGTTGAAAGCTGAATTTCTCTTTCTGCTTTGGCTTTTTCTTCTGATACATTGAGTTGAACACTGTATAACTATTTCCTTCTGTAGGCTTTTGTCCAGGTTCTGCCTTGGATAGGGCTCAGAGTCAATGCATTCTGCTGAGTTTTGTTATTGTTGCTGTTGCTCTGAAGAGCTAGGAGGAGAGTGGGAGCAAGTTGCTGAGTGATGTGGTTGATACCATTATTATGTCCAAAATAGTTTGTGCTTAATATTTTCCACTTTTAGCCAATCTACGACAGTAGCTCAAGTATTAGAGAATTGGACTGGAAAGCACTCTCAGTTTCTCCTCTTCTTGTCTCCATTGTGTAGCTATTGAATCAATTTCTTGCTTTAGATTTCTATGAGTATGGTTTTGTGTCCAATATTCTGCACTGTATTGCATTTTTCATCAAGGTTTTATCCATTAACATTTTTTATTATTTACTATTCTGTAAGATTTTCAAAGAGGCCTGGATTAGAAACCTGTTGTCTTTTTAGTCTCTTCTGACTTATGCAGTCTATCTCTGTGAATATGTTTCTGCATAATACACAGATAATAAAACTTTCGTTATATTGTTAAGAGAAGTTTAAGGGAGATTCTATCCATAAAAATGTGTAATATGTTAGATATTATTACATGAACATTTCTGTCCTTCCTCCTTTCACCATTCTCCTTACTCTCTGTAATTTTTAATGATGTCACAAAAGTACTATAGGGATGTGTTTGTAGTTCCAAAAAAATACATGTCTTCATAGAAATAGGAAGCCTTTCTTCAACATATATTTCCTGAATACTTGTGAAAACTTGTCAAGCTGTGGAAATAAAACTAGATCACATACACAAATTAGATTGCTGGTAGATTTTACTAATGTGTCCCAATAATACATTAATAGTTTCTTCATGACTTCCATAAACATGCTAAACATCCATGAATAATTATTTTCCTATATATTCGTTAGATTCTTTTAATTATTTTCTCTTATCTTTGTGCACTAGAGTAAATGGCTGCTTCTCCTTCTACTCCCATTTTCTCAAGCAATTACTATCTGTCGGTAAGCCACTATAAAGTTGGACATCAGCACATGGGCCATTTTTTGCTGCTTATTCAGAGCATTCCTCAGGTGTTCCAGAGTCTTTAGTATTTCTCTACTATTTTTCCAGGGAATGTTCTTAGCTTTTGTTATCTATAACTCCAAATGCTTATCTCTGCTGTACATATTGCTTCAATTTGCAAACACAACCACTTCTTTCAAGCATTCTGAACTGTCCACAATTCTCATTATTTGTGGAATTTCAGTCCCTTTTTAGTACCAGAAAAATTCAAAAAGCAATGCAGAGAACTGCATTTGAAAATAAAGAATGCATCACTAAATTTCTATTGAACATGTTCCTGCCTCTTTGAAGTGAATATGTGCTTCATTTATATTTTTTCCAAATTGTTTTACGTCTACCTTTGAAGTTACCAAAATTTTACATCAGGAGAGACTGTCTGTGTACTTTAGAGAATACAGTGGTGAGAAAGCTACTGGCCATGATTGATAGATAGCAAAACACACTAGACTAGTATCATTAAACACCTGCAAGCCCCATACTTGGCCATCAAGTCTGATTCATGTTGAAGGCCAACCTGGGCCACATAGAGACACACTTTGTTTTAAAAATTAAAAAACAGCAAAAATACCCAGAATAGTGAGACTGCCTTTTTATAAGTGGTTATAGAAGTTCCTAAGTCATTATGTCAAGAATATGCTTTTGGACTGTTTACAAAATTTATGTAAATACTGATGCAAATTCTACTGTCTTAGAATTTGTATTGAGTGATTTAGGATCTTCCTTCCTTCCCTCCTTCCTTCCCTCCTTCCTTCCATCCTTCCTTCCTTCCTTCCTTTCTGTCTTTCTTCCTTTCTGTCTTTCTTTCTTTCTTTCTTTCTTTCTTTCTTTCTTTCTTTCTTAAGACAGGGTTTTTCTATGGCTTTGGAGGTTGTCCTGGAACCAGCTCTGGTAAAACAGACTGGTCTCGGGAAGTCAGAGAGATCTGCCTGCCTCTGCCTACCAAGGGCTGTGATTAAAGGCGTGTACCACCAATGCTTGGCTGGATTTTTCTTTTTTAAAGACACGATTTCTCAGTGCAAAATCCGTGGATGTCCTGGAACTTGCTTGGTAGACCAGCCTTACCTCAAATTTAGGGACCTCCCAGCCTCTGTTTCCCAAACCCTGGGATTAAATATCTGTCCTAGCACAACCAGCTGCCTAAATATTTTTCGTGGCAAAACTGTTTTCTCAAAACAACCTTATTTCTTCTGTTACCCAGTTTTCCAGATTTCTTTTATTCTCCTAACTATTATATATTACTTGTCCTGACAATATTATCTCAAAATGAGACATTAAGAAGTACCATATAAGTTATGACCCTTCCTTCATGGAATACACAGTGCTACCTAATTTATTTTTCTTAATATGTATCTGATATAACAACATTCATCAACTGCTTAGCCACCTAAACACACCTATGATATATACTGAGAATGCAAAATAAAAATAAACATCAATTAACCCCATTTATCAAACAAGCAAGTAAAATCTCATTCACCATTAACTTATACAACACTTTTGCTTATTTTATTGCATGTGTTCTATATAATGGGTTAAGCTTTATATATATTAAGTTTTAACATGTAAATTTTACTGCTGTGTCTGTTCAGTTCCTGAGATAATTTTTGATGTGTTAGTGTTTTATATGGATTAAGAATGTTTGATCTCATATTTCACACTGTATTGAACTTGGAAAATCTTTAGATTGCTTAACTTAAGGATTAGGTGCTTTAAAATGTTCATTCATTTGTCTTAGAATCAGGCCTCTACATATAGCATATATAAAACATAAGAAAGATGGAGAGAGTAGAATTCAAATAGTCACAGTCAATTTCTCTTCACAAAGAAGACATATATATATATATATATATATATATATATATATATATATATATATATTGTGTAAAGGAAGGATTTCATATTCAGGAACCAGATCCAATTAGGTTGAATTCTAGATTTTTTTCTTTTGGACCAGATGATTATCTGTTCTTCTATATTTCCTCTAAAAGTGGTGTGTCTCTGGATACTAATTTATCAGGATAGTAAAGAGGATTGTTATGTAGTAGATGTAGAATAGTTTGGTTAAAATGCAGAGCTTCGGTTTGTGTTCAGTATGATTTTTAGTGAAATGACAAGCCTTTTTTATTTTTAGAGTAATGATTCCTGCATGACTTACAGATTCTACTTTGTTATTGACATTTAAATCCTGTCTAAGACATGGTAGTTTCTTCCTAATGAAGTGATGAGCATATAACCATGAAAATTCCCTTTCATTGACCTTTGTTTCTTGGGATGAACATAAAGTTTACTTTTAATTAAATGATCCAGTGCTGAAAACGAGCAGATACTAGATTAGAGTGCATTTCTAGGTTGAAGAGTTTTAAAATATGGATACCTAAATGTGAAAACCAAGACTGAAGGAAAGATAATTTACTAGAGTGATTCCTAGTTGCCATGGACTTAATGTATCTCCTAACGTATCTCTTATTTCTATAGTATGCTTAACAAAGTGACTTTGTACTAGAAGTGAACAGAAGCTTGCTTAGGTCAATGTTACCTGAAAATGAGATTCTTGGTCTTCATTACTCACCTGCAGATTCATCTGATTGCTTTGAGAACAGTGGCAAAAGAGTTCTTAAAATGTTCAGCTAGAAGGTGTCTGCCTCTGCTCAGGCTTATTATACAGGAAGGGTATTTAGGTTATCCTCTCCTCTATTGCTTGGATTATCATTTGGTGTTATCCTTTTAGAACCCTGGAAATCTCCCTAATGCCAGATTTCTCCTCGGACCTATAATGGCTCCTTCTATTAGGCTATCTCTCATCCTGCCCTCCTCAATTATTCCCTCGACTCAATCTTCTTGCTCCCCGATTTTCTCCTCTCCCCTCATCTTCTCCCCCCTCTCCCAGCTTCCTCTTCCTAACCCCCTATGCTCCCAATTAGCTCAGGAGATCCTGTTTCCTTCAATTTCTCTGGGGAACCATGCATTCTTCTCTTGGGGTCCTCCTTGTTTCTTACTTCCTCTGGTGGTGTGGATTGTTGGCTGGTAATCCTTTGCTCTATGTCTAAAATCCCTATATGAGTGAATCCATACCATGTTTGTCTTTTTGTGACTGGTTACCTTACTCAGGATGGTTTCTTCTAGTTCCATCCATTTGCCTGCGAATTTCAAGTTTTCAGCAAGGGACTGATCCAGACCCCTGAACGTGGATGTCAGTGAGGAGGCCTCAGCACTCTATGGTGCCTCTGGTAGCAGATGAGTATTTATCCCTGACTTAAGAAAGAATTTGGGAGCCCATCCCATATGGAGGGAAACTGTCTCAGCCTGCACAAGTGGAGGAAGGCCTAGGCCCTACCCCTGATGACATGACAGATTTTCGTAATTCCCTGAGAGCAGAGGGGTTCTCGGGTAGGAGGTTGGTGGGGGGCAGGAGAGGAGGAAAGGGAGAGGGAGCTGGGATTGACATGTGAAGCAGGTTTCTTTCTAATTTGAACTAATAAATTAAAAAAATATTCAGCTAGTGTCCATCAACTTTAGAGGATTTTGGCCTTTTTTTGGACTTCCTACTTGTAAATACATAGTTAGAAAGCTTTGGTAAATCTGTATAACTTATTATTAATCATAACTATTAAACTCTGTCTTAACTCTGAGCCTCCACTTCCTTATCTGTGCAATATAAACAATCATAGTGCCTACTTTAAGGCTTATTTTAATAGTCATGATGACAAGATGTTATCTCATACTCATCCAATAAGTGTTAGGTAGCATCGCCATTATTATTTTACATAAATATCTGCTTCGACTATTTGAAAATTGCAACCTTCAAATAAAATAAATGAATATGAGTATCATGTTGAATAAAATACATGTCTAATTACTGTTCTTTCTGAGAGAATGAGGTCTAAAAATAAATTAATATATCTAAGTATTTATTTGAGACAGATTCAATTGGCAGCAGCTTGTCAGTGATACAGGATATGAGAGAGGCTAAAAAACAATTTTTTTATGGTGAAAGTCCCCAGACCCCTAAGGGACACAGTGTCCCGAGAAACCCCAAGACTCAGAACTCTGACCAAGAGCTGCAAAAGCAAGAGGGTTTATTGAACAGATGCGCATTTGGGTGTCAGAAATATCGGGAAAGCTGCACACCCTGCATGGGGTGTAAGCTCCTTATATAGGAAAAACCACAGATCAGCATACAAGCAAGGTGTACAAAGTAATTGTTTAGAAAGTATGAACTCATGTTAGAGTGGTCACCCAGGTGTGACGTGCTTTTCTACAAAGGAAAAACCACAGTATGTACCCTGAAAAGTCCCCTATTGTCTGTAGTCTTGGTGTGACCCAAAAAGGAATGTTTGTCTGCCCTCGGTTTGGGGCCAATCCTTGTCCTGGGCCAAGGCTTGTGGGAAACATTTTCTCTCAGCAAACTAAAATCTTTCATTATTCCATTTCTTTTGTGAGGATTTAATCCTAAAACTTAGGTCCTTCTTGTTGCTTAAGAGCCTGATATTGCCGGGTAAGAACTAGGGCTTGTGTACTAGACAAGCGTTTCCCTCATGTAAGGGAGTTTTTTTGACTTAGCATTTTTACAGGAAAATGGGCAAGGGAATCTTTCCTATGCTACTTACTACTGACTTGTGACAAAGTTAGGGACCCACGAGGGCTGCAATGCTAGTCAAAAGCAAAGAAGGGAATTTAGGCAGTGGGGAATCCATCAGGAGCTTATGGTTGGCAGATTTTGTTTCAGAGATAGGGGGTGTCCATATCAGCTGGACTATTTCACATCCACAGTAAGTCCAGAGCTTGCAGTCTTTGGGAGCATGCTGTACTCAGCAACTGATATTTGTCTGCCAGCAATGGAATTCTGTTGAGACATATTTAAACTGGGAACAGAAGTTAAAACTTATGTATCTTATTGGAACTCTTAGGCCCATATTTCTAGTGATCAAGAATTGCAGGAGTTCCAAGACAATGGAGAAAATCTCATCCTCAGGTACAAATAGATGGGATAACAGATGTTATACTCATTTGGAGTTCTTTTCTTACTTGTGAAAAGTGGATCTAAGGTTTATGACTTTTGAACCTCTGAAGCCTATATGGACTTTATTATATAATAGGACATAGAAATTTTAGACATTTTATCATTACCAATCTGTATTGAAATCTACATTGCAGAAAAAGCAGATAGTGGGTATTTGTACAAGGGCAGAAACATATTTATAACTTTGAGTTCTAACAAATCTGTACATTTGGATTAGAAACTTGTACATTTTTCTTCTGTCTAGAGAGTGAGGTACAGATTGGACAGAGGTGTTTTGGGCCTCATGAAAAGCCCTTTAAGTTTATATTTAGATGACAACTAAATAAATCTAAATACATTGAGCTTGTGACTGAACAGCATGTGGTTGGTTTTATCAGCTTATCAGAATTTTATTAAAAGAGCTATTAAGATGGCTATAGTTTAACCATTAATATTATCAGAGATCTGAGAATGATAAATTTTATGCAGTTTTTGAAACTATTAAAAATGACAGGGTCCAGTCCATATACAGTTAGCCATACCCAAGTCTCAATAGTGTTAGGGGCAGAAGTAAATCTTTACCAGGTCCATGAAGACAGAGTTTTTTTCTCTCTGTGGAAGAGGGAAGTGGAAAAGACTGACCTTATTTTGTCTAGGCAAAAGTGGTACAATCAATTCTCCAGTGTCCTGTAGCCTGTCCACAGTCTGAGCCCAGTCCTGCCTGGCAGTAGGTGTAGGATCTGAGCATCATGATCACTGGTCAGCGTTGTCAGCTCAATTTTTTATTAGCATATGCAAATTTTGCTTGTGATCTTAAATTTTAACTCTTTTGATTTAAGCACAAATATTAACAATATAATAGAAGCATTAATAACTTATAACCTTATAAATTTGAACAATTAAAAATCTTTTTTTGTCTGTTTGTAAGAATATAAAAAATAAAGCATCCTTTGATGTGTTCAAAATCATTATCAGCTGGGTGACTATTAAATTTATGTTGTCAATTTCCAGTGTTACTAGTTTTAACATTTTGACAGATTTAACCATGAAAGAGTTTTAATATCATCTTTATTAAAAAGATATCTGAATTCCTGATAACCCAAATTTAATGACTGGAGCTCAGAGATAAATTCTGAGCTATGTCCACAAATGACTGGCTGATGTTGGCATTAGACAACAAAAATATTTGAACAATTTTTGATTTGGCTTTTGGCTTCTAATAAAATTTACATTTAAACCAGAAAACCCAGATAGAAACTTTTAACAAGTATATATAATTTTGGGGTGTGGGGAGATATGTACAATTTTAAACAGAATTAACATGGTGTGGTCAAAATTTTTAACCTGTATTATTATTATAAATAGATATGAGAGCCCATAGAAAACAGTTTACATTTTTCTCTAACATTTTTATGAGTTTCTTTTGACCCTCTTTTAATTTTTATTACTATTTGCTCTTTTTTTTAATTGTTTTAGACATCCCCATCTTAGACAAATCTGGTCTGGGTTTCCGTGGGGTCCAGAATTAAGACTTCATGTTAGTCACCCAGGTGTGACATGCTTTTCTACAAAGGAAAAACCACAGAATGTACCCTGAAAAGTCCCTGATTGTCTGTTGGCCAGGTGTGACCCCAAAAGGATTGATTGTCTGCCCTCGTTTTGGGGCCAATTTCCTTGTCCTGAGACAAGGCCTGTGCGAAAATTTTTCTCTCAGCGAACTAAAATGTTTCAATGGCATTCATGGTATTTTGTAAGAGGTGGTAGGAATGACAAGGGAGGTAGGGATAAATATAAGAGTTATATAGATAAGTAAGGTAATGATAACTGTTTAGATTGAGGAGATTCACAAAATAAATTTTTGAGCTCAGATTAGCAAGACAAGCCAGTAGGAGATATGAAAAATGCTAGATTAAGAGCAGTTTCAATTCCTGATTATTTATCCAGCCTTTTTATTTCCAGCATCGCCACATTCTGTGTTTTCTTTATTGTGTCTATTTCAGCTTTCATATCTTGAACTGTTTCGAGTGTTTCCTTCACTTGTTTTGTTGTTTTCTTCTTGGCTTTCTTTAGATTCTTTAAGAGATTTATTTCTTGATTTTTTTGGTTTGTCTTTTCCTCCATTTCATGTGGTTTTTTTGCTTGTTTTTTCTTCTATTTCTTCAAGGGATTTTCTCGTTTCCTCTTTAAAGGTCTCTATCAAATTCCTGAGATAATTTTTGAGGTCCATCTCTTCTTCATCCTTTGTGTTGGGCTTTTCAGATCTTGCTGGTTTGGAGTCCCTAGATTCTGGTGGTGTCATATTGGTCTTTCTGTTATTTAATGTGTTCTTGTTCTTTCTTCTTCCAACCTATTCTTTTAGTGGGTGCAGGTGGGATCTCTCTAGCTATTCTTGTGACCCTGTGGTGTGTGGGCCAGGACTTCAATGTCTGAATCTCTGGATGGTCTTGCCTCTCCTGGTAGTCTCCTCACTAGGTAGGGGTTAGGCCTTGGTAGGGGTCAGGCTGACAGAGTGAGAAGGAAGTGTGAGGTGTTTCCAGACTCAGGGAGCTCCTCACTGGCTGGGCGGGTCAACTCCAAGCAGGCTCAGGCCCAGGGAGATCAGGGGCGAATGGGACTTTGGATAGATGCTGGCAAGAGCAGAGGTTACACTCTGCTTGGAAAGGGTCAGGCCGGCTGATCAGGAAGGAAGAGTGGGGTGTTTCCAGTCTCCAGAACCTATGCTTTTCATACAGTCTCTGCTCACAGTTACAAAAATGAGTAGCTCATGGACAGCTAATCCTTTTAGATAATGTCTCCTGCCACAGAGGTCTTAGTCTTTTACCAGGTATCTCACAGAAAATTTCAAAATAAATCAAGGTGCCTCTGTAGGATCATGACTAAGGGAATGAAAACTCTTCTCCTTGAATTATAAAATGTTTTCCCAAAACAAATCTACTAGGAAATCTAGAAAAAAGTAACACTTCTTGGTGCATTTAAAATGGAATATATGTTAGCCTGGGTGTCAATTTTGTATCCTATATTCACTGATACCTGTGTCTACCTTTTTGCCAAGGCATATGTCACTGTACAACATTGTGGAATTCTTTGAACCCATATCATGTGTGCAAGAAGCCAGTATTATTATTGAGTATTTTGTTCTCCCCAAAGCAATATCCATTGTACCTCCTAGGAAACAGCATGCATTGAGGTGAGTTTTCTGTCATTAAAGCCTATGCTGTTTTAAAGTCTATGGACCTCAGTGAAGAGTGCAGATTCCAGGCCAGGTTTGAACAACTCCAAAATTGTTTCAGAAGAGAAAGTAGAAAACACCAACTGCCTGTTCCTTTGCAGTAAAGCAAATTATAACAAGCCAGGATTCTATATGAGTTAATGTACAAGGGAGGAACTGCTCAGTGTCCCCTTCGTACATTCTCATCAGAGAACTGAGATACCATCTACACAGAATCATATTGAGTATCCATTGATGTTTCTGGCCCCTCTAAAACCTCTCCTTCCTGGGATCTCAAATGACCTCAGTTAGTGTGGCCTATATTCTTGAATTAGAGGTCACACACTTCCATTGTGAAAAATAAGTTCTTAATAATTTTTATATTTTCATGTGATTATAATATTGCTCCATGAGTTTGTGTGGACAAAAATCCTCGATTTTCTCCCTGAATGTAATTTCCATTAGTATAAATTCTTAAGAATATGACACCCTCATTAAAAGCTAAAAATGTCTTTTCATTTGTGTTTCCCTGATGGCAAAGAATGTAGAGCACTTTTTTCTATGTCTTTCAGCCATTTTAGATTCCTCTATTGATAATTATCAATTTAGTTCTGTAACCCATTTTATTTTTCTGCATATTTTATTTCTGAATTTCTCTGTAAATCCTCTATTATGGTATTTCAATTACAAACAAGATTGTTTTACATGACAATCGCAGTTCCCTCTCCCTCCCTACCTTCCCTACCCTCCCCAAATAAAACCATAACTATCACATATTTTTTCTGCTCCCCCTTGATGGTGAGGCCTTCCATAAGGTGTCATAAGGGTCTGTCGTATCATTTGGGATAGGGCCTAGGCCCACCCCTGTGTGTCTTGGCTCACGGAGTATTCCTTTATGTAAAATGGGCTCCCAAAGTCCACACCTATGCTAAGGATAAGTACTGAACTACTACGGGAGGTCCGGTAGATTTCCTATGTTTCCTTACTGAAACCCATGTTCCTGGGTTGTAGATCAGTCCCATGTTGGTATCCCAACTATCAGACTGGGGACCAAGAGATCCCTGATGTTCATGGCAGCTGTTTCTGTGGGTTTCACCACTCTGGTCTGGACCCCTTTGCTCTTCACTTGTCCTACTCTGCAACTGGATTCCATATCAGTTCACTGATTAGTTGTGTCTGTCTGCTTCTGCTTCCACCAGTTGCTGGATGAGGGCTATCAGTCAACACATAAGTCAGCCATCAATCTCATTATCAGGGGAGGGCATTTAAGGCAGCCTCTCCTCTGTTGCTTAGATTGTTAGCTGGTGTCATTTTTGTAGATCTACAGACATTTCCCTAGTTCCTGAATTTCTCTGTAAATCCTCTATTATGGTATCTCAATACTTGTTATCTTCTATTCTTTCCCTGACTCAAACTTTCTGCTCCCTCATGTAGTCTGCATCCCTCGTCTTCTCCTCTTCTCATTCTCCAAGCTCCCTACCCCCTATTCCCATGAACCAATGTGCCCAGGTGATCTTGACCCTTTCCCCTTCTCCAGCGAACCATGTATGTCTCACTAAAGGTCCTCCTTGTTTACTAGCTTCTCTGGCAGTTTGGATTGTAGTCTGGTAATCCTTTAGTCTGTGCCTAAAATCCAAATACCTGTGATGACATACTATGTTTGTCTTTTTGTGATTGGATTACCTCACTCAGAATGGTTTTTCTAGTTCCATCCATTTTCCTGAAAATTTCAAGATTCCAGTGTTTTTTTTTTTTTTCTGCTGAGTAGTACTCCATTGTGTTATTGTACCAGATTTTCTCTATCCATTCTTCAGTTGTGGGGCATCTAGGCTGCTTCCAGTTTCTGGCTATTACAAATAGTGTGCTGCTATGAACATAGTTGAACAGATGTCCTTATTGTATCAATGTGCTTCTTTTGGGTATACACACAAGAGTGGAATTGCTGGACTTTGTGGTAGACTGATTCCTAGTTTCTTGAGGAATTGCTGTACCGATTTCCAAAGTGGCTGTACGAGTTGGCACTCTCACCATCAGTGGAGGAGTGTTCCCCTATTTCTAGACCCTCTCCAGCATAAAGTGTCATAGGTGTTTTTGATTTTGGCCATTCTGACATTAGTAAGTTGGTATCTCAGAGTTGTTTTATTTTGCATTTCCCTGATGGCTAAGGATGTTGAACATTTTCTTATGTGTCTTTCAGCCATTTTAGATTGCTCTATTGAGAATTGTCTATTTAGTTCTGCATTTCACTTTGTAATTGGTTTGTTTGGTGTTTTGGAGACTAGCTTCTTGAGTTCTTTGTATATTTTGGAGATCAGCCCTCTGTCTCTTTTGGGGTTGGTGAATATCTTTTCCCAGTCTATGTGCTGCCGTTTTGTCTTGTTGACTGTGTCCTTTGCCTTACAGAAGCTTCTCAGTTTCAGGAGGTCACTTTTATCAATTGTTGGTCTCAGTGTCTATGCTACTGACATAATGTTGAGGAAGTGGTCTGCTGTACCAATTAATTTAAGGGTATCTTCCATTTGGCTTCTAATAGGATCATTGTGGCTGGATTTATGTTAATATCTTTGATCCATTTTGACTTAAGTTTTGTGCTTAACGATAGACTTGGATCTATATGCAGTCTTTATAATCCTGCATTCACTTATGCCTGCACCATTTGTTTCAGATGTTCTTTTTATTCTATCGTAAAGATTTAGATTGTCAAAAATCCTTTGTTTTGGGTATGTGGGTTAATTCAGTGTATTCAACTATACTTCTTTAATCTACCTGTCTTTTTTTGTGCCAGTACCAAGCTGTTTTCTGGGCTACAGTTCTGTAATAGAGCTTGAAGTCAGGGATGGTGGTGCCTCCAGAAGTTCCTTTATTGCACAGGGTTGTTTTGGCTATCCTGGGTCTTTTGTTTTTCCATATAATGTTGACAGTTGTTCTTTCAAAGTCTGTGAAGAATTGTTTTGGGATCCTGATGGGGATTGCAATGAATCTGTAGATTGCTTTTGGCAAGATTGCCATTTTTACTATGTAGATCCTACCTATCCAAGACCATGGGAGTTCTTTCCATTTTCTGATATCTTCTTTATTTCTTTCTTTAGAGACTAAAAATTCTTGCAGTACAGGTCTTTCAGATTTTTGGTTTGCATTACCAAAGGTATTTTATGTTGTTTGTAGCAGTTGTAAAATGTGACGTTTCTCTCATTTCTTTCTCCACCAATATGTCATCAGTATTTAGTAGGGCTACAGATTTTTTGAGTTAATCTTGTATCCTGCCAGTTTGCTAAAGGTGTTTATCAGCTGTAGGAATTCCCTGGTAGAGTATTTCAGGTCACTCATGTAGACTCTCATATCATCTGCAAACAGTGAGAGTTTGCCTTCTTCCTTTCTCATTTGTATTCCCTTGATCTCCTATTGTTGTCTCATTGCTCTAGCTAGAACTTCAAGGGCAAAAATATTGAAGAGGTATGGAGAGAGGACAGCCTTGTCTATTCCTGGATTTTAGTGGAAATGCATTGACTTTCTATCTATTTAATTTGATGTTGGCTGTGAGCTTGCTGTATATGCTTTTATTGTATTAAGGTATGTTCCTATTATACCTTTTTTCTCCATGACCTTTATCATGAAGGGATGTTGGATTTTGTCAAAGGCTTTTTTGGCATCTATTGAAATGATCATGTTGGTTTTTTTCCCAGAATCTGTTTATATGGTGGATTACATTAATGGATTTTCGTATGTTGAACCATCCTTGCAACACTGGGATGAAACCTCCTTGATCATGGTGGATGATTTCTCTGATGTTTTCTTGGGTTCCATTTGCCAGTATTTTATTGAGTATTTTTGCATTAATGTTCATGAGGGATATTGATTTGTAGTTCTCTTTCTTAGTTGTGTCTATTTGTCACTAGGTTATCAAGGTAAGTGAAGCTTCATGAAAATTGCTTGGCAATGACTCTTCTGCTTCTATTGTGTGGAAAACTTTGAGGAGAATTAGTATTAGCTCTTCTTTGAATTTCTGGTATCATTCTATACTGAACCCAGCTGGACCTGGGCTTTTTTTGTTTGGAGAATTTTGATGACTACTTCTATTTCCTTCTAGATTATAGGTTTGTTTAAGTTGCCTATCTGTTCTTCTTTCAAGTTTGGTAAGTGATACTGTAAAGAAAATTGTTGATTTCCTTTAAATTTTCCAATTTTGTGGAGTACAGGTTTTCAAAGTATGACCTGAAGATTTTCTGAATTTCCTAAGTGTCCATTTTTATGTCCCCCTTTTTCATTCCTGATTTTATTGATTTGCATGTTCACTCTCTGCTGTTTAGTAAGTTTGGATAAAGGTTTATCTATCTTGTTGATTTTCTCAAAGAACCAACTCTTCGATATATTGACTCTTTGTATTGTTCTCCTAGTTTCCATTTTATTGATTTCAGCCCTCAATTTGATTAATTCCTGGCATCTGCTCCTCGGGGTGTATTGGCCCCTTTGTGTTCTAATGCTTTCAGTTGTGTTTATATTCTCTAGTGTGATTATTCTCTGCTTTCTTAATGTGGTTACTTAGTGCTGTGAACTTTCCTCTTATCACTGCTTTGAAAGTTTCACATGAGTTTGGGTATGTTGTGTCTGCATTCTCATTGAATTCTCGGTAATCTTTAATTTCTTCTTTTATTTCTTCCTGGGCCCAAGAGTTGTGCAATTGGGTGTTACTTAATTTCCATGATTTTGTAGATTTTCTACAATTCACACTGTTGTTGAATCCTAACTTTAAAGTATGGTGGTTTGATAAGATACAGGCGGTTATTTCAATTTTTGTACCTGTTGATGTTTGCTATGTTGCCAAGTATGTGTTCACTTTTAGAGAAGGTTCTATGTGGCACTGAGAAGAAGGTATACTGCTTTGTGATTTGATGGAATGTTCTATAAATACCTGTTAAGTCCAATTGGGCCATAACTTCTATTAGTTCCTTTGTTTCTTTGTTAAATTTTTGTCTTTTGTTCCTGTCCAGTGGTGAGAGTGGGGAGTTGAAGTCTCCCACTATATGTGTGTGTGGTTTATTGTTTGATTTGAGTTTTAGTAATGTTACTTTGCAAAGATTCATGCCTTTGTATTTGGGGCATAAATGTTCAGATTTGAGACTTCATCCTGATGGATTTCTCCTGTGATGAGTTGGAAATGACCTTCTTCATCTCTTTTGACTGATTTTAGTTTAAAGTCCAATTTGTTGGATATTAGGATTGCTACCCCTGCTTGGTTTTTTGTGTCCATTTGATTAGAAAATCTTTTCTCAACATTTAATTTTTAGGTACCATCTGTCTTTGAAGTTGAGTTGTTTTTCTTGTATGAAGCAGAAAAATGGATTCTGTCTTCTTATCCATTCTGCTAATCTGTGTCTTTTTTTCAACTTTTTTATTTCAATTAGAAACAAGATTGTTTTAGATGACAATCCCCTTTCCCTTCTCCCACCCATCCTGCCCTACCCCCCCAACTAAGACCTTATCTGTCACATATCTTTCTGCTCCCCCTGGATGATGAGGCCTTCCATACAGTGTCATCAGAGTTTTTCGTTTCCTTTGGGGTAGGGCCTAGGCCCACCCCAGTAGTATTCCTCTATATGGACTGGGCTCCCAAAGTCCACACCTATGCTAGGGATAAATACTGGGCTTCTACAGGAGGTCCCATAGATTTTTGAGGTTTCCTCCTGGGGTCTGGATCAGTTACATGCTGGTATTCCAGCAATCAGAATGGGGAGCAAGATTTCCCAGATGTTCAGGTCAGCTGTTTCTGTGTGTTTCACCAGTATGTTCTGGACCTCTGTGCTCTTCATTGGTCCTTCTCTGCATCTGGGTTCCAGCTCTGATCGGTGATTAGTTATGGGTGTCTTCTTCTACTTCCACCAGCTGATGGATGAAGGCATATAAGTCAATCATTAATCTCATTATCAGGGAAGGGCATTTAAGGTAGCCTGTCCTCCGTTGCTGAGATAGTTAGTTGGTGTCACCTTTGTAGATCTCCAGACATTTCCCTAGTGCCTGTTTTCTCTGTAAACCAAAAATGTCTCCCTCTATTATGATATCTCCATTCGTGTTACCGTGTGTTCTTCCCCTTACTCATATTTTCTGCTCCCTCATGTCATCGGCATCCCTCTTCCTCTTCCCTTCTCATTCTCCTTGCTCCCTCCCCCTCTTCCTATGCTCCCAATTTGGTCAGCAGATCTTGAACCTCTCCCCTTCTCCAGGGGACCGTGTATGTCTCTCTTAGGGACATCAATGTTTATTAGCTTCTTTGGCAGTGGATTGTAGGCTCGAATCCTTACTCTATGTCTAAAATCCGCATATGAGTAAGGACATACCATGTTTATCTTTTTGCGATTGGGTTACCTCGCTCAGAATGGTTTGTTCTAGATCCATCCATTTTCCTGCAAGTTTCAAGATTCCATTGTTTTTTTTTTTTCCACTGAGTAGTTCTCGATTGTGTAAATGTACCGCATTTTATAGGCAAGTTAAGACCATTAATGTTGAAGGATATTAATGACCATTGGTTGTTCATTCTTGTTTTGTATTTGGCGGTGTAGTGAAATTATGTGTGGGATTCTATCCCTTTTATCCTTTGGGCTGTTGGTAAACTAGGATTATCTATTGCCTATATTTTTCTGGTTGTAGTTAACTCCTTGGGTTGCAGTTTTCCTTATGGAACATTCTGTAGGGCTGGATTGGTGGATATGTGTTGTTTGAATCTGGTTTTCTCATGGAATATCTTGTTTTCTCCATCTATATTGATTGAAAGCTTTGCTGGGTATAGTAGTCTGGGCTGGCATCCGTGGTCTCTTACTGTAGGTAGAATATCTATCCAGTATGTTCTGGTTTTCAGATTTTCCATGGAAATATCAGGTGTAATTCTGATAGGATTCCCTTTATATGTTACTTGTCCTTTTTTTGCTGCTCTTAATATTTTCTCTTTATTCTGTATGTTTGGTGTTTTGATTACTATGTGTTGAGGAGACATGTTTTTTGATTCAGTCATTTTGAAGTCCTTTAGACTTCTTGTACTTTCATTTGCTTGTCTTTCTTTAGGTTGGGAAAGTTTTCTTCTATGATTTTGTTGAATATGTTTTCTTTGCCTTTGAGTTAGATTTCTTCACCTTCTTCTATACCTAGTATTCTTAGGTTTGGTCTTTTCAGGGTATCACATATTTCTTGGATATTTTGTGTTAGGGACGTGTTGAACTTGAGATTTTCTTTCTGTACCCCAATTTTTATTGGATTTTTTTGGTGTTTTGGAACCCAGCTTCCTGTGTTCTTTGTAAATTATGTAGATCATTCCTCTGTCAGGTATGGGGTTGGTGAATATCTTTTCCCATTCCGTGGGCTGCCCTTTTGTATTGCTGAGTGTGTTTTTGCCTTACAAATGCTTCCGGTTTTATAGGAGAAAATAGAGAAAGCAAATTAAGAGATACAATCACAGAGGGAGACAGTATGAGTTTAAAGAGGAATGAGGCACAAGAAAATGTCTAGAGAGCTACAAGGATAACACTAACTAATCATCTAAGCACCAGTGGAGATATTACCTTAATTGACCTCTCCTGATAATGAGATTGATGATTAACTTATATGCCATCCTATAGCTTTCATCCTGCAAATGATGGAAATATAAGCAGATACCCACAACTAAACAGTGAACTGAACTAAAATCCAGTTACAGAGAAGGAGGTGTCATGAGTAAATTGGTCAAGATCAGGCTTGTAAAACCAAAATACCCAGCTCATTTGAACAGGGGGAATGATCACTGGGATACCACCATGGAACCGAATCAGACCCCATGAATATGGGTGTCAGTGAGGAGGCCTGAGAAATCTATACGGCCCCTTGTAGTAGATCAGTACTTATCCCTAGCATAGCAATGGAGTTTGGGAGCCCATTCCACATAGGGTGTTGCTCTCTCAGTCTAGACTGCAGGCAAAGGCCAAGTCATTATCCCAAAGGATATGACAGACACTGAAGTCCCACCCGAGAGGAAGACTTTACTCTTGCTGAGGAGCAGAAATCTTATGGGATAGATAGCATTATAATGGGGGGCAAGGGAGTTGGGGAGGGAGAGGGGACTGGGATTGACATGTAAAACAATGTTGCTTCTAATTACAATAAATATATAGGAAAACAAGCAGAAAAGTACAACAACTAATGTACCAAAATGTATGAGTGAAACACCAGGAATCTTAAACCTCCCTAATACAAGAAACTTTGCGTTGTCTCCATTTGGGAATTGCAGCATATGGGATGTATCTAAGTGGTCATCAATCAGCTGGAATGTTATATTAATGGGTTTACTTACCTGTGCACTGGACTGAAGCCATTGTAGGTTACTGTGGGGCAGCAGAAGTAAAAATATTTATACCTGAGATAGACTTGTGCCTCCTGTCTAAGTCCAGGAGAATACGTGAGGTCATGGGTGATTGTGTTTGGTTAAGTATTTGACGATATAAGAGATTGTGACAGACAGATCATAAGTATTTCCTGGCAAGTGTGACAGAAATCTCACTGCCCATATCATGGGCCCAAGAAACAGAGAGCATCTGAGATGCAGTTTTTACTTGGGGATCTTAATATCTTAAAGCATATACCCATGTACTACTTTTAATATCACCATCCAATGGAGTAGATCCTCCACATGCGCCTATGACAAATGGTCTGGACATTTTGAAGCAACTGGAACTACTAACCAACATGAGACTACCTACTCTCACTAAATATTGTCTGTGAAGGACGTGCTCCAAGTCATTTATTAGTAGATTTTTCTCTTAAGAAGTAAAAACCTATTGGGTATTCTTTATTAGGTCGGTACCCCAAGTTTAATTGGATTATTTGGTGTTTTTTTTTTCAGGAATATACAAATGTCTTTTTTTGTTTTTTTTTTTTTGTTGTTGTTTGTTTGTTTTTCGAGACAGGGTTTCTCTGTGTAGCTTTGGAGACTATCCTGGCACTCACTCCGGAGACCAGGCTGGCCTCGAACTCACAGAGATCTGCCTGCCTCTGCCTCCCAAGTGTTAGTATTAAAGGCGTGTGTGCACATTCTAAGGTCCTTCTCTTCTTTAGGAATTTTGGTCACTACAGCTTCTGCTGAAGTTAGCAAGGAGGCCACCCCAGCAGCATCTAGTAAAGCAGTTCTTACAACCTAGAGAAAAATGTTTATAAATTGATTAATGAAACACATACACCATAGAACAAGCCATCCAATGTTTAAGAATTGCTGACTCATTTACCTTTGTTGGATCAATGATTCCCTTTTCTACCATGTTCACAAAATCTCTGATCATAGCCTCATAACCAACTCCCTAGGTACTCTGCAGAATTTTCTCAACTCTCAAAGATTATTCAACACCGGCATTCTCAGCAATTGTCACTGCAGGTATTTTGAGTGCTCTTTTAATAATTTCTATACCTATTTTCTGATCTTCATTTGAAGGCTTTAAGGAATACAAGGCTGGGCTGCATGGAGGCAGAGCACAGCTATCTCCTAAAACAATGCCTTTTACAACAGCTGCTCTTGTAGCATTGAGAGCATCTGTAATTCTGTCTTTCTTTTCCTTCACTTCAACATCCCTTGTTCCTCCAACCTTAAACACAGCTACTCCATCTGAAAGTTTGGCAAGTGTTTGTTTAGCTTTTCTTTTTCATATTCACTAGTTGTGATGTCTAGCTGCTTAGTGATTTCTTGAATGTGTTTCTCAATTTGAGTTTAGTCATCACTTCTTTCAAAAGCATGGCATCATCTTCGGCGACAATGACCTCTCCAAGTTTTCCTAAATCATGACCTTGAACATCATCAAGATTTAGTTTTAGCCCCTGTTCTCCAAATTGCACACCACCAGTAGCAATAGACGTATCTTTAAGCTTATTCTTCCTATTGTCCCCAAAACCTGGAGCTTTAACTGCTACGACCTGAAGACCAGCTTTTAGCCTGTTCAAAATCAGTGTGCTTAGAGATTCTCCATCAAGATCTTCAGCAAATATGACCATTTGTTTCCTATGAGCATTAGCTTCATGAGCAGGTGTAATGGACTGGATAATAGAAATTTTCTTTTTACTCAACAGAACATAGGCATCTTGGAATTCACATTTTTGACTTATTGATGTCTGAGAAATACATCTTCTTTCAAACTTCATGCCTTCAATAATTTCTACTTCATCATTGAGGGTATTTCTATCCTTCAGTGTGATGACGCCTTTCCCTCCAACATTTTTCATTGCATCAGATATGATGTTTACAATGTCTATGTGTCCATTTGCAGAAATTGTAGCAACCTGAGCAATTTCTTCATGGGTTGTCACATGTTTAGATTGATTTGTTAGTTAAGCAATTACAGCATCAAAATCCAACATCACACTTCTCCAAATTTCTACTGGATTAGCCCCTTTGCTGATCTTCTCAAAGCCTTCCTTGGCAATAGAACATGCCAGAACAGTAGCAGTGGTAGTGCTATCCCAGCCTCTTCATTTGAGTTATTGGCAACATCTTGAACAAGTTTAGCTCTGATATTTTTTGTATTTATCCTTTAGATCAATTGCCTTTGTAAAAATGACCCCATCTTTTGTTACCTTGGGACTTCCTCAACTCTGTTCAATAATCGCTGTTCTTCCCTTTGGCCCCATTGTAACAGCTACAGCATCGGCTAAAAGGTCTACAACTTGAAGCTTTAAGGATCAAGCATTTGCACCATATTTTACATCTTTGCCATAGGCCTGAGTGACATGAGGAGCCAGTGCCCGGAACACTGGTCTCATCTGGCAAAGGGTGTGGGTACTCAAAGCATTTCTGCAGGGTGGCTGCGGGAGGGCACTAGGTGAAGCAGGCTGGCAGCGGCGAGTGAGGGTGATTATTTGGTGTTTTGTTGACTGGTTTCTTCAATTCTTTGTATGTTTTAGAAATTTGCCCTTGGCTAGATGTAGGGTTGGTGAAGATCTTTTCCAATTCTTTGCACTGCTGTCTCATCTTGTTGATGATGTCTTTTGCCTTACAGAATCTTGTCAGTTTCAGGAGGCCCAGAATGTCTAAAGAAAAAACACCATGACAGTTTCCATAGTATTTTTTTGTCCAGTGAGTAGTACTCCATTGATTAAATGTATCACATTTTCTTTATCCATCCTTTAGTCAAAGGACATCTTAGTTGTTTACAGATTCTTGATATTATTAACACTGCTGTTATGAACATAGCTTTACAGATGTTGGTGTTGTATGAATGTACATCTTTGGGTATGTGCAAAGAGTAGAATTACTAGATGGTGAAGAAGACTGATACCGAATTTTCAGAAAAAAGTCCATACTGACTGCCAAAATGGTTGTACAAGTTTTCACTCCCAGCAGCAACAGAGAAATGTTGCCCATTATCCACAACCTCTCCAGCATAAACTGTCTGTGGTGATTTTTTTCTCTAAATCTTCTGGGAGGTGTAAGACGATATCTCAGAGTTGTTATGATTTACATTTCTCCAAATGCTAAGGATGTTGAGTATCTTTAAGAAATTTTATTCCTTAATTGACCAAACTAAAGTCTCAATGGACCAAAGACTTCAATACAAATTCAGCCACATGAACCACTTAGCAGAGTAATGGGGAGGTAGCATTGAATGAATTTGTATATCAGACAACTTCCTGAACATAACAGTAGCACAGACACTCAGATGGTCAATTCAGTAATGGGGTATCTTGAAACTGAGAAGATTTTGTAAGGCAAACGACACAGTCAGCAAGAAAAGACAGCAGCCCACAGAATGGGAAAAGATCTTCACTAAACCCACATCTAGCCAAGGGCTGATTTCTAAAATATACAAAGAACTGAAGAAACTAGTCACCAAAACATCAAATAATCCAATTAAAAGGTGGGGTACTGAACTAAATAGAGAATCCACAATAGGTTTTTACTTCTTATGGAAGAGAAAAATCTACTAATAAAAGATTTGGAGCAGGTCCTTCATGGACTGTTTATGAACAGCTCCAGTTGCTTGGAAATGCCCAAACATTTTGTCATTGTATCATATGGAGTATCAACTCCATTGTATGGTGATATTAAATGTTGTACCATATCACATACCTTAGGATTTTAAAATCCCCAAGTGTAAAACTACATCTCATTTGCTCCCTGTTTCTAGGGCCCATGATATGCACACAGAATTTTCTGTCAGAGTTGCCAGGAAACACATATGATGTGTCTGTAGGTATCTATTACATCTTCAAATTTCAAACCAACCACACCCACTTAAAACTTCACATTATTTCCTCTTGGACTTAGACAGAAGGCAGGAGTCTCTCACAGGCTCTAACTAATTTTACTTCTACTTCCCCACAGTAAACTACTATGGCTTCAGTCCAGTACACATGTAAGTGAATGCATCATTAAACCATTCCAGTTGATGGATAACCACTTAAATGTATCCCTTATGATGCAGTTCTCAAAATGGAGACAACCCCAATTTGCTTGTACTATTTGTGAAGGTGTAAGGCTTCCAGGTGTTTCACTTACACATTTTGTTACATTAGTTGTTGTATTTTTAGCTTTTTTTCTATTTTTATATAAATTAGAAAAAAAGATGGTTTTAAATTTCAATCGCAGTTCCCTCTACCTCCCATCTTCCCCTGGGCCCTACTAATGCCCTACCTATCCCATATCAATTCTGCTCTGCAGGGAGTGTTAGGTCTTCCATGGTTGGTCTTTGGAGTCTGTCATATCCCTTGGCAAGGGATCTAGGCTCCCAACACAATATAGGCTGAGGGAGTATCCCTCTATGTGAAAAGGGCCCCCACATTCCATTCCTATGCTAGGGATAAGTACTGATCTACTACAAGTCCCTGATAGACATCTGAGAACTCCTCACTGACACCCACATTCATGGATTCGGAATGAGTTCCATGCTGGGTTCCCAGGGATCAGTCTGGAGGCCGAGAGTTCCCCCCTAGTCCAGGTCAGCTGTCTCTGTGGTTTTCACCAGCCTGATCGTTCCCCTATGCTCATCACTACTCCTCTGCAAATGGATTCCAGTTCAGATCAATGTTTATCTGTGGGTGTCTGCTACTTCCATCCTATGCTGGATGAACACTGTAGGGTGACACATATGTTACTCATATATCTCTTTACCATTGCTTGTTATAATTTGCTTTACTGCTAAATCCGGCCACCAACGAAACTGGGAAGCTTTGTTTTCTGCTTTCTCTTGTTGAACAATTTTGGAGTTCTTCACATCTTCCCTGTATTCTGCATTCTTCACTGTGATCGACCCTCTATAAAACACCATAGCTTTAATGACAGAAAACTCACTTCAATGCATGTCTAAGGATATAAGATGTATATTGCTTTGGGGAGAGTACAATATCTAATGATAGCATTGTATTACAGCTTCATGTGTCTGCTTGGACTCATGATATGTGCGCAAAGATTTCAACAATGTTTGGACAGTGACATATGCCTTGACAAACAGGCAGACATTGAATATAAGATACAAAATTGACACACATGTTCACCTATATTCCATTGCAAAAGCACCAAGAATTTATACTTTTCTTGAGATTCCTAGTAGATTTGTTCAGGGAATACATTTTATTACTCAAGAATAAGTTTCCATTCCCGAAGTCATCAGCCTACAAAGGCAACTGGATTAATTTTGAGATTTTTGGTTTGTTACCTAGAATAATACTACACCCTTTGTGGCAGAAGACATTACATATTCTTCCTATATAAACCTCAGTTTATAAAGCCTTTATTGTTAACAATGTCCTTGATTCATGTGGGCAAGCTTGTTGGTCTCACCAGGAGATGTTTTTCATGTCAAATGTCTGAAAAGTTTCCTTTTCTACATTTTGATACTACAGTCTTACCTGTTGTTACTAAAAAATAGACATCTATCCAGGGAATGATAGTTTTATCATTTCTAATCATGGGACTATAACCTGTGTTAATCTCAGATTCTTTTTAATATGTGTCTGTATGTGGTTTGCACAAGTGATCACATTGTTCCTTCTTTGAACTTGGATAGCTCCCATACTAGACATGGCAACCTATATTTTGTATGTAACCATGATTTGGGATGTCTTCCGAATTTTTGGAAGTGTAGATGGATTTCTCCCTCCTTGTCATTTCCTTGAATTTATTTAGTTAAACACCAGCTTAAAATAATAGCTGTACATGTGCTACCCTTTATTCTACCTGTGATCAGAGAGTACCTGAAAAGAATAGGCTCAGTAATATGGAAATTCATGGCTGCCAGACTTTCTAAATTTTTACCTGATAAGTCTTGTGGGGATTTTACACATATTTGAGAGATATTCCATCAAAGTTTAAATTATTCAATTATTTTGTGTTAAATGTTTGCTAGCTATATAAGCCACAAATTCAATGGAAACTTGAAACACAGCGATATTGTATATCTACCAAAGAATGCCTTTGAATAACTTTTTGAGAGACTTTATTCTGTGGAATTATATGATGTTGAATGAGCGTTTGTGCCAAATACAAAACTTGTGCCAGATACATGTCCTTGTCCACAGGCTAATAGATTGTATATGAAAAGAGGATCTATCTTTCTGCTGCAAACATGAAACACATTTTAACATTAAAGACACTACCTCCTAGTCAAAGTTTTGGAAATAATTTTCCAATCAAATGAACATAAGAAACATTATGGTACTATGAAGGTTTTCCAGTTGTCAGATGGGGGTCTGTGAGCTCCCATTTAATGATGTCACCTGTTTCTATGGGGTTCTCCAGCAAGGTATTGACAAATTTGAAACCACTGTTGTTGCCAATTTCTTTGAATCATGTGGACAAGCTTGGAGGTCTCAACAGGAGACTTTTCTATTGATAATGTCTGAAAATGTTACTTATCTCTACAATTTGAGACAACAGTCTTAACTGTTCTCATTAAAAAATAGATATCTATACAGTGAATTGTAGACTTATCTATTCTACTCTATGTTATTATCTGTGTTAATCCCCAATTCTTTTTAATTTGGGATGATTCCACCCAGCATTCTCAGGTCACCAAAGAAGGTCAATGCCCCCTAAATCAGCAGTAAGCAATCTTGAAACTTGAGGAAATTATTCCCTAACCGGCTACGTCTAACAACCAGCTTTTAATAATTAGTGAAGGTAGGAATGAAAGGTCCAGGCAACAGGCTGGCCTGTCCCAGTCACCTGTCAGGTTGCACTGAGGAGGAATTCTGGTGAGCCCAGGGATCCCTGGGTAGTAAGTCTGCAGACGGGTGTGAAGGACCCCTTTAAAAGAAAAACCCGGACACACTCATGGTCTCTTACTTTCTCTGTTTCTCATCATCCCCTTCCCCACAGCTCTCTGATCTCTGCTCTTGCTCTTACCCACTTAGTCTCTTCTCCTGTCTCCCCCAGTCTCTCCCTCCCGCCCTGTCTGAAACTCTGTGGTTCATGGACTATCTATAGTTCATGTTCCATTGCTCAGGGTTCCACCTCCATAACAAGATTTCCCCTTCCTTGTAATCAGAAGACCAACACTGGACCTGAGAAAACCAGGGAGGCTCTCTGTGAGCTCCCTTCCCACCCATGCTGGGGTGAGCAGGAACCAAGGAGATCTTTTTCTCAGATAGAGCAACCAGTGAGACACACCTTCTGGTCAGTATGTTTCACAAGGATGAGGTCCACCAAACACATGCGCTGAGTCACTTGTGTGTTTCCGTTTTAAGCCTTAGGCAGTTTTTTCCCAGCTGCTTTTAGGGACCCCATCTTGCCTGGACTGTTCCAGCATTCTTTTTTTTCTGCACTGTGGCCACCAGTTCAGGCCAACTCAGAGTTCTCAGATCGTCCTTACTAAGCCACTTTTGGTCTTGCCCATGGGAAATACATTTCATGTTAGGGGATCCTTCTAGTTACTTTTCCTGTGGAAAAAACTGTTCAATGACTTTTGTGGATGAATGTCATCTTCCCTAACAAGGACAACAATGGACTAAGGAAATGAAATCACTAATAATGCTCAACAAAAGTTGACTATTCCATGGTTAGCTACTTCCAGCAAGGTTTACATTCCATTTATTAGACTAGAATGAGTGATCATTGGACTGTAGCTACTTGTTTGCATGAGATGACTCCAGGTGTGGGACAGAGTTCATTAGGCAGAGATGGCATCCTCATTGAGTGGGGGGAATATGCAGAGCTATACATGGTCTGCACTGGTCTCAGCCTACACCGAGCCTTTGTCTGTCTGTCTATGCCTCTGTGTCTCTGTCTATGTCTCATTTTCACTCACTGTCTTTCAGTCTCTCTGTCTTTGTCTCTGGAGTCTAGGTGAAAACATGAAGCTGTATCTGGTCTGGACTGGTCCATGCTTGAATTGAGGCCTGATCTGTTTGTTTCTCTTTGTCTCTGTCTCTCTGTCTCAATCAGTACATCTCTGTCTCTCACTGTTGCTGTGTCTCTGTCTCTGCAGCCTGGATTACAGCCTGCAGCTTTACCTTGTCTGGTCTGTCTGTCTGTCTGTCTGTCTCTCTATCTCTCACTGTATCTCAGGGTCTCCATCTCTATCTCTGTAACTTGGGCGGGACCCCAGAGCTGTACCTGGACTGGTCTTGACAGTCCTCATCCTGCCTTGTGGGTGGCTTTGCCTGTGGCTTGTGGCTCCCGAGTTTCTACTCTTCTCATCACTGAAGCTGGTGAAATTTTCTACCTCTCTCTCAAGAATATTGATGCTTTGGTCTACGACAGGGATAAGGCTTTGCCGGATTTCAAGTGGACCTGCTCTCAGGGATGGGGATTGTAAGGCTGACCTTCCAGAGAGGATAAACAGGTCTCAGATTTCTCGTTCTTATCCTGTTAGTGGTTACAGTCTCTGAACGAGTTGATAAAATTCCCGTAACTATTGGTATGATTCTGAAAGAGTACCAAACTACATGCTAAACCACTGCAAGATAGCAAAATTAAGGTGCATTTCATTGTTCTAAAGATATCTGACACTTTCAAAAAAACATTGATGCTTTTTAGCCAAGTGGTTTCTACCATTAATAGATTGCTAATATGTCTAAAATTTATGTTTTTCACAAACCCAAAGGATTCATGTAAGTTCCAGAGAGCCTATTCAGACCCATGCAAACAGTTCCCAAGATTCTCTCTAAATAAATAGGATAAAGACATTCCCTTTTGCCAGACTCCCTTCCTTCCTCCTCATCTTGGGACCCCTCAGGAACAACCCTCACACATAACCGTTTTCCCTTCCACTACCAGGACTGAAGAAACATTGGTTTTTAAACTGAACCTATTCATGTTACACTGCTGATACCTGGCCTGGTCTAAGAGGCTCCAGAGAATTCCACAGATCCTGAACTGGGGCAGAGCCAGCAAATACTACAGGATCTGGCAGCAACACCGAATGTCACCCCCAAAGAGGTTCAACGCCAAAGATGGCTAACCCCCCACACACACATGAGCAGGAAGCAGGGTCTAGAACTCGAGGTTCTTATTCCCTAACCTGCCACATCTAACACCCCACTTTCTAATCATTAGTGAAGGAGGAAATCAAAGGTCCAGGCATCAGGCTGGCCTGCCCCGTCACCTGGCAGGATGCACTCAGGAGGTAGTCTGGTCAGCCCACACAGGGTTCCTTGGGTAGTAAGTCTGCAGGCAGGTGTAAAGGGCCCCTTTAAAAGACAGACCCTAGCCCACTCATGATCTCTCTCTCTCTCTCTCTCTCTCTCTCTCTCTCTCTCTCTCTCTTTCTGTCTCTGTCCCTCTGTTTTGCTCCATTTAACTCCCTTTCTTTCTCTCTCTCTCAACTTCCCCTTCCTCCCTGATCCCTGCTCTACTTCTTAGCCTATTTGTATCCTCACGTGTCTCCCCCACACTCCCTCTCCTGCCCTGTCAGAAAGTCTATGGTTCATGGACTCTTTCTGGTTCATATTCCATCGCTCATGGTTCCTTCTCCATAGCGAGCTTTCCCCTTCCATGGAAACAAAAGGACAACACTGGAGCAATGAAAACCAAGGAGGCTCACTCTGTGACCTCTCTTTTCTCCCACGTTTGACTGAGCAGGTAACAGTAGAGATCTTTTTCTGGGAATGACCACCTGGTGAGACACCCCTTCAGGTCAGTGTGTTTCCCAAGGATGAGGTCCACCACTGTATTGTCTGAGTCAAAAGTGTCTTTCAGCTTTAAGCTTTCAGAGGGTTCTTCCCATTGTTTTTTGGACGACAGTGTTCTCTGGACTTTTCTGGCATTTTTTGTTCCCCCCTTGACCAAGAGTACAAGCTGACTCCAAATTCTGAGATCGTCCATACTGAGCCCGCTTTGGCATCACCAATGGGAAATACATCTTTTTGTAAGTCAACTGATTCCTCCCTCCACAAACAACTCTGAAGACTTAGCCTACAGTGACTATATCCTCTCTCTTGAGAAAATTGTTTCTGTATCAATTTTTTTCTATGTAACTTGGAGATATCCTATTCTCCCTTTCTAACAACAGAATAAAGCCTAACCTTCTGTTGCTGACAAATTAGTTCCCTGAATTCCCAGAATACAGAGTCAGAAAGGTAGTGTATACTAGGGGATTATAGGTGACAATGGATGATAAGTAAGTAGGTAGAAAGACATTTATGAAAAAAAGAAACTTGAAGATGGAGGTTTCTGTCCCACCTAGTTGCATTGCCTCTTTGTCCCAAACAAACAAACAGATGTTATATTATTAATCTGTTTCTAGATGGTTAGAGCTTATCATTGGGTAGCTCTGTTTTAATGATTAGCCCATTTCTATTAATCTATACATTGTCATTATTCTGCGGCTTATCCTTTTTCTGGTATGTTGTAGCCTCAGCAACATGGCATGTCTTCACAGGCTCTAAATCCCTTCTTCTCCCCTGCCTAATTCTGGTCTGGGAGCATTGCCTCTATTCCTACCTGGCTACTTGGTAATCAGTGTTTTGTTCACTGCTCACTAAGAGAAATATATATACAGAAATACATACCCCATCATCTTCTCTTACCTGTCTAGAAAAGAGTTTTTTCTTTTCTTTCCATCTTTAATACATTTTTATTTAAATAATAAACTATCTTATTTTACATACCAATCCCATTCCTTCTCCCTTACATGCTTACATGCCCCCCAAACCCCCATTCCATCACCCATCCTCTCCCCTGAGATGGTGAGAACTTCATGGGAGATCATCAAAGTCTGTCACATCGTATGGGACAAGTCTTAGGCCCTCTCCCGAGTATCTAGACTGAGAGAGTAGACCTCCATAGGGAAGAGGCTCCCAAAGTCCATTCATGATCCTTGAATAAATACTAGTTCCACTGTCAGAGGCCCATAGATTGCCATCATCACCCAAATGACACACAGAATAGGAAGGGCTGATTTGGTACTATGATGGTTCCCCAGTTGTGGGAATGGGGTACATGAGCTCCTGCATGGTGGAGGTCAACTAATTCTATGGGTTTCTCCAGCCTGGTATTGACCCATTTGCTCCTCATTCTCCCCTTTCTGAAACTGGATTCCAGGAGTTCAGGTGATTGTTTATCTTATGAGTATTCTTCTGCATAAAGGCTTTAGGGTGACTTATAAGGTTGTTATCAACCACATTATAGGCAAAGTGCATTTATGGTAGCCTCTCCACTATTGCTTAGATTGTTAGTTTGGATTATCCTTTTGGATTCCTGGACATTTGCCTAGTGCCATATTTCCCATTAAACCTATAAATTATGACTCCGTTAAGTTATGGTTTTTATTGAACTCATCTATTCTTCTTCCTAATCAATCTTCCTGATCCCTCATGTTCTTCTATACCCTCCTCATCACCCCGCCTCTTTCTCCTACCTACCTCCTCCTTCCCCATGCTTCAGGAGATCTTGGGCCTTTCCCTTACTCTGAGGAAACATGTATGTCTCTCTTAGGGTCCTACTTGTTCCTAGGATCTCTGGAGTTTTGGATTGTAGACTAGTTACTATTTGCTCAATGTCTAAGAGCCATACATTTGTGAGTACTTAACCTGTTAGTCTGTCAGTTTATATGTTACCTCACTCAGAATGGTTTATTCTAAGTCCATTCATTTGTTTCATTGTTGGTTTTTTTTTGGTTTTTTTTTTTGGTTTTTTTTTTTTTTTTTTTTTTGCTGATTAGTTCTCCAGTGATTAATTGTATTACATTTTCTATATTCATTCTTTAGTCGTAGGATAACTTGGTTGTTTCCAGGTTCTTGATATTAAAAATACTGCTGTTGTGAACATGGCTGTACAGATGTCCATATTGTATGAATTACATCCTTTGGTTATATGCCATTGAGTGTAATGGCTAGATGGGGAAGTAGACCAATTTTCAAAGAACTTGCATACTTAATGCCAAAATATTTGTACAAATTTTCATTCCAAGCAGCAACAGAGAAGTGTTCCCCTATCTACACATCGTCTCGAGCATAAACATTCCATGGTGTTTTTTTTTTTGTAGCCATTCTAGCAACTGTGAGATGATACCTCAGGGTTGTTATGATTTACAATTCCCTGATGGTTATGAATGCTGAGTGTATTTTAGACATTTTAGTATCCTCTATTTACCAAACTAAAATCCCAATGGAAGAAAGACTTGAATATAAATCCAGCCACAGGGAATCTCTTAGTAGAGTAATGGGAAGGTAGCACTGAATGAATTTGTGCAACAAACCACTTCCTGAAGATAACAAAAGTAGCACAGACACTCAGATTGAAAATTAAGTAATGGGGCTTCCTGAAACAGAGAAGGTTAGTTAAATCAAAAGACATAGTCAACACGACAGGACAGCAGCCCACAGAATAAGAAAAGAACTTCACCAACCCCATATCTAAATGATTTGTAATATATACAAAGAACTGAAGAAACTAGTCACCAAAACACCAAATAATCCAATTCAATTATGAGGTACAGAACTAAACAAATGCATTATAGCATTTTACTTTTAGGGAAGAGATAATCTCCTCATAAAATACATGAACCAGTTTCTTCACAGAATACATTTAGTGAGATTAGTTGCCCTCATGTTGGTCAATTGGTCCATTTGCTTGGAAATGCCGAAACATTTGATCATAGGCTCACTTGAAGACTCACCTCTATTATCTGGTGACATTAAAAGTTGTACAATTGCACATACCTTAGGATATTAAAATCCAAGAGTGCAAATCAGCATCTCATTTGCTCCCTGTCTTGGGCCCAGAGAGACTTTTTCACAGTTGCCAAGAAACACATATATTCTGTAGGACCCTAAGAGAGACATACATGGTTCCTCGGAGTAGGGGAAATACACAAGATTTCCTGTAAAATTTGGGTGCATGGGGAAGGATGAGGTAGGTAAGAGAAAGAGGAGGGGATTGGAGAACTTGAGTAATCATGAGGATTAATTAGTGGGATGAATGGATGAGAGCAAGAAAAGAGATACCTTAATAGAGAAATAAATTACAGGTTTAAAGATAAATATGGCACTATCGAAATGTCCAGGAATCCACAAGGTTAATCCTACCCAACAATCTAGGCAGCAGTGGAAAAGCTAACTTAAATGCATTTCCCCTGTAATGTGATTGATGACTACCTTATATGCCATCCTAGAGCCTTCATCCAGTAGCTGATGGAAGCAGAAAAATACACAAAAGCTAAGGAATGTCCTAAATTCCTGGAATTCAGTTTCAGAAAGGGAAGACAGATAAGCAAATGGGACAGCACCATGATGGAAAAACCCACATAAAGAGATGACCTGACAAAGTGGAAGCTCACGGACACCATTCTGACAATTGGGGTACCATAATATTACCATAGTATTTCTTATGTCAGTTTGGTTGGAAAACTATTTCCTAAACTTTTTCTATGAGTTAGTAAGTGCATTTAATGTTGAGCTGTGTTATATTTTTGCTGCAGAAGGAGAGTTCCTCATTTCATACACAATCTATTAGCCTGTCTTTTTATCAGTATATTACGTCCACTGATATTAAGAGGTATTAATGACCTATGATGGTTAATTATTTTTCTTTTCTATCAATTTATTCTTATATTCCAATTCAATCCCTCCTCTTCTCCTGCTACTCCTTCTTGCCCCTCAGATCTCATTTGTACATTGGAGCTAGTAAGGCCTTCACTGGGAAATATACTGTCTATCCTATTGTCTAGTTGAAGAAGGACCAAGGAAATTCTCTAGTCACCATAACCCCATGTTGAAGCTTACCATGGTATCTCTCCATATAGAAAGCACATCAAAAAGTCAGTTTGTACATGAGAGTTAGAACTTGGACCCATTGCCACTGAACATATATTATATGTATGTCAATCACAATTGTTACCTGAATTAAGGGAGTGGATTTCAGTCCTTTGTAAGTTCCCTAGTTTTCAGAACAGAGCCAGTGATTTCTCACTAGCTCAAGTCAGCTGATTCTGTGGGTTTCCCCATCATGGACTTTACTTGATAATTCATAATATTTCTCCTTTCTCACTTTGAATATACTCAAGGAGCTTAGCAAAATGGTTAGTGGTGGATTTCTGCAACTGCTTCCATCGTTATCTGTAAGAGAGTTGTAGCTTGTCTAGAGTTTTGGACTAAAGTGTTATGATAAATCTTTCTGCCACACTCTTGAGTTGTGCCTGCCACGTGGATGGACAAAATTATACACAGAGAGTTATATTAATATGGTATGAATGGTGCTTGGCCAATGACTAGGGTTTCTCATCTGTTAGGTCACTCATAATGACCATAAATCTATATGTTTTATAAGACATGTTATTTAGGATGCCTTCCATTGGCATCCTCATGTCGGGATCACATGGTGACTCTGGCGGAAGAGAGTAGGGACCCCTTCTTGTTTTCTTGACTTTCATAAATTTGAATTACAAACAAGATTGAATTACAATGACAATCCCAGTTCCCTTCTCCCTCCCTTCCTCCCCTACAACCTCTCCCAACTAAAACCCTACCTATCACATATCCTTTCTTCTAATTTACACCTGATTCAAACCTTCTTGTCCTCATGACTTCTGCATCCTTCCTTTTCTTCCCTTCTCACTCTCATAGCTTCCTCCCCCCTCTTCCCATGTTCTCAATTTGCTCAGGGGATGGTGACCCTTTCCCCTTCTCCAGGGGACAAAGTTTGACTATTTTTGGGTCCTTCTTGTTCATAAGTTCTCTGGCAGTGTGGATTTGTAGGCTGGTAATCCCTTACTCTATGTCTAAAATCCACATATGAGTGAAGTACATACCATGTCTGTCTTTTTGTGATTGGGCTACCTCGCACAGAATGGGTTCTTCTAGTTCCATCCATTTTCCTGCAAATTTCAAGATTCCATTGTTTTTTCCACTTAGTAGTACTCCATTGTGTAAATGTACCACAATTTCTCTATCTATTCTTCAAGTTGAGGGGAATCTAGGCTGCTTCCAGTTTCTGGCTATTACAAATAGAACTACAATGAACATCGTTGAACAGATGTCTTTGTTGAATGAATGTGCTTCTTTTGGGTACATGCCTAGGAGTGGAATTGCTGGATCTTGCGGTGGACTGATTCGAAGGGGCCCTCTTCTTCTTTCCCTTGTTTATATATGAGTCTCCCTGCCATGTCACTTCCTGCAGATCACCACTTCTTTACAACTTTTCCCAGAATCCTTCTTGACTCCTAGTCCCAACTAACTTGCTGCCTCATTGGCCAAACAGTAGTTTATTCAACAAAAATTAAGATGAACATACACAGAAGTGCATTCCTCATCATCTCTTTTCTGTCTAAATAAAAAGAAGGGTAACACATATTTATAATAACTGAAGAAAACTATAACCATAACTATCTGTCTTCAACTCTATCAAAGACCACAGAGGATACTATATAAACACTAGAATTGACAGAGACATCTTGCTAACTGGACAGTCACCCAAAGTTCCTCTGTAACATTGGGGCATCCATCTTCAGACTATAGGCCAGAGTGTGTCTGGCACACTTGCCCATTTTAGCAGGAAGCCTTCAGTACTGTCTTCTTTTGTAATTTAGCAGTCATTTTAGTGTGGGTTATGCATGTTTAGTTTATGAAGGAACAAACAGTCCAGGTAAGAACAATTTCTAGCTCAAATGGCTAAACTTGCCATGTTGAAAGAAAACTCCATAACGAGTTTCTTCGATGCCCATCCTCCTTTCAGACATAATTGGTGTACCAGGAGCAGTTTGTCTCTGACTCTGAGTTGCCCGACAGGGCTGGCTGTGGCGGCAGGTTTCCCTCTTCCTCTGGAAATTTGGGGCATGGGGTCTTCCCACTTCTGACACCATTATGTTACTATAAATCTTTCTGACACCCGCTTGAGTTCTGCCTACCATGTGGATTGACAAAATAATATACAGAGACTTATATTAGGTTTAAATGCTGCTTGGCCAATTACAAGGATTTCTCATCTGTTAGGTCAGTCTTACTTACCATAAATGTATATTTTATAAGACTTACCTTATTAGGATGCCTTCCATTGACGTCATCATCCCGGGATCATATGGTGACTCTGGAGGAAAAGAAAAGGGGCCCACTTCCATCTTGCCCTGGTTTATATATGAGTCTCCCTGCCATGTCACTTCCTGCGCATCACCAGTTCTTTACTACTATTTCCAGAATCCTCCTTGACTCCTAGTCCTGCCTATCTTGCTACCTCATTGGTCAAACAGTAATTTATTCAACAATCAATAAGATAAACATGGACAGAAGTGCATTCCCCATCATTCTAGGCTAGGTATCTTTTGCTTTATATCTGAAATACACTTATGAGTGAGTAAATACAATATTTTTTTTTGTTTCTTGGATACAACACTTTTTGTCAGACTGTATTCAATGACATTATATGCCGTTGAGTAATTGTGCCAGAAAAAGGTTATTGTTCATGGCCTTGTCCCTGGCCTGATTGGAGTCACATACAACTCTGTGAATATTAAACGCAATATAGGACACTTGTATTGGATAGAGAAATATCCAAAAAAAAACTGTGCTTCTCAGCTGTCCTATACTTTTTGGACCCATGTTATGGAGAGGAAGAATCCTACTGTGATTGCCAGGTAAAAATAATGATATTAAGGTATAACACAATACCCACAATGTAACACAATCTATGCAAACATGACCTCACATTACACCTGTCTTTGCCATCTCCTATGCATGTAAGTAAATCTGTAAGTTGTAAGCAATTTTTTTAACTTCTTCGACCACAAAGGTTCCATTTACTGCTTCAGGAAAACACAAATGTATATGAAGGCATATACCCAAAGGATGCTCGATAATACCACAAGGTCACTTGTTCAGCTATGTTATACAGCAATATTCATAGTAGCCAGATCTTGGAAACAACCTTGAATTCCAACAAGTGATGAAGGGATGAAGAAAATGTGGTACATTTACACAATGGACTAATACTCAGCAACAAGAAAATGACATCCTCCTTCCTGCTCCATCGACCTGACCCCTGCTTGGGTGAGTGTACCCTCTGTCCTTGACCAACTCCAGTTCAAAGCCCCATTCACCCTGATCTCTCTGGGCCTGCGCCTGGGACCAGGTCTGCTTGGAGTGGACCCACCCAGCCAGGGAGGAGTTCCCTGAGTCTGGAAACACCTCATTATTCCTCCCCACTCCACCAACCTGAGCCCTACCAAAGTGAGTGACCCTGTGCTCTTGCCGAACACCTGTCCAAATCCCCATTTCCCCTGATATTTCCTGGACGGTGCCTACTTGGAGTGGTCCCACCCAGCCATGGAGGAATCCTTGAGTCTTGAAACACCTCACTCTTCCTTCCTGATCTCACAGCCTGATCCTTCCCGAGACCAGATCCCTACCGAGGCCTGACCCCTACTGAGTGAGGAGACTACCAGGAGAGGCCTGACCATCCAGAGATGCAGACATTGAAGTCCTGGCCCACAGACACCACCAGGTGACAATAGGAGGTAAAGAGACCCCACCTGCACCCATTGGAAGAAGAGATGGTAAGAAGACAAAATAAGAACACACCTAACAACTGAAAGACCAATATAAAACCACCATAATCTAGGGACTCCAAACCAGCAAGATCTGAAAAGTCCAACACAAAGGATAAAGAAGACATGTATCTCAAAAATTATCTCAGGAAGATGATAGAGACCTTTAAAGAGGAAACAAGAAAATCCCTTAAAGAAACAGAAGAAAAAAAACAAGCAAAAATTACATGAAATGGAGGAAAAGACAAACCAAAAAATTCAGGAAATAAACAAATCTCTTAAAGAATCTAAAGAAAACCAAGAAAAAATCAACCAAACAAGTGAAGGAAGCACTTGAAACAGTTCAAGGCACGAAAACTGAAATACACACAATAAAGAAAACACAGAATGAGGCGATGCTGGAAATGGAAAGACTGGAAAAATGATCAGGAACTAATGAGGTGAGTATAACTAATAGAATCTCAGTTATTGAAGACTCACTAGAGGATATACATTCATTGACCATAGAAAAATCTCAAGTTCAGGAAATCCCTAACACAAAATATCCAGGAAAGAAATGGCACCGTGAAAAGGCCAAACTTAAGAACAATAGGTATAGAAGAAGGTGAATAAATACTGCACAAGTAAAATATAAAGGCATACCCATCAGAATCACAACCGAATTATCAATGGAAACTCTGAAAGTCAGAAGGTCCTGGATAGATACCCTACAAACACTAAGGGAGCATGGATGTCAACCCAGACTAGTGTACCCAGCAAAACTTTCAATCACTATAGATGAAGTGAAATGAAACAGATTTAAACAATACATATCCACAAATCCAGCACTACAAAAAGTCCTAGAGGGTAATCTCCAACCCAACGAAGACAAATAAACTCACAAAAATATAGGTACATGAAGAAACTGTAGAAAAGTCACACTAGAGAATTGGCAGAGCAACTGAAAGCTTTAGATCAAAAGGCAGAAAACTCACCAAGGCTGAGTGGATGTCAGAAAATAAATTGAGGGCTGAAATCAATAAAGTAGAAACTAGGAAAACATTTCAAAGAATTAATGAAACAAAGAGTTGGTTTTTTGAGAACATCAAAAAGATAAACAAACCTCTATCCAAACTAACCAAAAGGCAAAGAGAGAGCATGCTCATTAACAAAATCAGAAACGAAAAGGGGGAAATACCAATGGACACTGAGGAAATCCAGAGAATCTCCAGGTCATACTTTGAAAACCTATACTCCACAAAATTCAAAAATGTAAAGGAAATGAACAGTTTTCTGGACAGATATCACTTACCAAAATTAAACCAAGAACAGATAAGCCGTTTAAATCGACCTATATCCTCTAATGAAATACAAGCAGTAATCAAAAGCCTCCCAACCAAAAAAAGGCCAGGGCTACATTGCTTCACTACAGAATTCTACCAGAAATTCAAACAAGAGCAAGCACCAGTACACCTCAAGAGTTCTGCACAATAGAAGCAGAAAGGACATTGCCAATCTCTGTCACATATCTTCTTTGATCCCCCTGGATGGTTAGGTCTTCCTTAGGGTGTCATCAGAGTCTTTTGTATCCTATGGGATAGGGCCTAGGCACACACCTGTGTTTCTTGGCTCAGGGAATATTCCTCTATGTGGAATGGGCTCCCAAAGTCCACACCTATGCTAGGGATAAATACTTGGCTTCTACAGAAGGTCCCATAGATTTCTGAGGTTTCCTCACAGAAACCCATGTTCCTAGGATCTGGATCAGTCCCATGCTGGTATTCCAGCTATCAGATTGGGGAGCAAGAGATCCCGGATGTTTAGGTTAGCTGTTTCTGTGTGTTTCACCAGCCTGGTCTGGACCTCTGTGCTCTTCACATGTGTTTCTCTGCATCTGGATTCCAGTTCAGATCGGTGATTAGTTATGGGTGTCTTCTTCCACCAGCTGCTGGTTGAAGGCTATGGGATGGGATATAAGTCACTCATCAATCTCATAATCAGGGGAGGGCATTTAAGGTAGTCTCTCCTCCATAGCTGATATCATCTTTGTAGATCTCCAGACATTTCCCTAGTGCCTGATTTCTCTGTAAACCAAATATTTCTCCCTCTATTATGATATCTCCATTCTTGTTATCATGTATTCTTCCCCTGACACAAACTTTCTGCTCCATCATGTCCTCGGCATCCCTCTTCATCTCCCCTTCTCCTTTTAGCTCACTCCCCCTCTTCCTGTGCTCTCATTTTGCTCAGCAGATCTTGAACCTCTCCTCTTCTTCAGGGGAACATGTATATGTCTCTTAGGGACCTCCTTGTTTACAAGCTTTTTTGGAAGTGTGGACTGTAGGCTGGTAATCCTCACTGTGTCTAAAATCTGCATATGAGTGAGTATATACAATGTTTGTCTTTTTGTGTTTGGATTACCTCTTTCAGAATGGTTTCTTCTAGTTCCATCCATTTTCCTTCAAATTTCAAGAATCCATTTTTTTCCACTGAGTAGTACACCATTGTGAAATGTACCATATTTTCTCTATCCATTCTTCGGTTTAGGGGCATCTAGGCTGCTTTAAGTTTCTGGCTATTACAAATACTGCGGCTATGAACATCGTTGAACATATGTCCTTGTTATATAAATGTGCTTCTTTTGGGTATATGCCTAAGAGTGGAATTGCTGGATCTTGTGGTAGGCTGATTCCCATTTTTTTGAGGAGTCGCCATATTGATTTCCAAATTGGCTGTACAAGTTGGCACTCCCACCAGCAGTGGAGAAGTGTTCCCCTTTCTCCATATCCTCTCCAGCATGAAGTGTCATAGGTGTTTTCGATTTTGGCCATTCTGACAGGAGTAAGATGGTATCTCAGAGTTGTTTTGATTTGCATTTACTTGATGGCTAAAGATGTTGAACACTTTCTTATGTGTCTTTCAGCCATTTTAGATTCCTCTATTGAGACTTGTCTATTTAATTCTGTACCCCACTTTTTAATTCGGTTGTTTTGTGTTTTGGAAACTAGCTTCTTGAGTTCTTTGTATATTTTGGAGATCAGCCTTCTGTCAGATGTGGGGCTGGTGAATATCTTTTCCCAGTCAGTCTGTTTTGTCTTGCTGACTGTCTCCATTGCTTTACTGAAGCTTCTCAGTTTCAGGAGGTCACATTTATGAATTGTTGACCTCAGTATCTGTGCTACTAGTGTAATGTTCAGGAAGCAGTCTTCCTACCAATTAATTCATGGGTATTTCCCACTTTGTGTTCTAATAGTTTCAGTGTGGCTGGATTTATGTTGAGATCTTTGATCCATTTTCACTTAAGTTTTATGCAAGGTGATAGGCTTGGGTCTAACTGGAGTCTTCTACATGTCTGCAATCAGTTATGCCAGCACCATTTGTTGAAGACGTTCTCTTTGTTCCATCGTATAAATTTGGATTGTTTGTCAAAAATCAGGTGTTCATAGGTGTGTGGGTTAATATCAGGGTTTTCAGATCTATTCCATTGGTCTAACCTGTGTATGTTTGTGCCAATACTAAGCTGTTTTCAAGACTATAGCTCTGTATTAGAGCTTGAAGTCTGGGATGGTTATGCCTTTAGAGGTTCCTTTATTTTACAGTGATGTTTGGTATCCTGGGTCTTTTGTTTTTCCATATAATGTTGAGAATTGTTCTTTCAATGTCTGGGGATTGCATTGAATCTGTAGATTGCTTTTGGCAATATTGCCATTTTTACTATGTTGATCCGACCTATCCAATAGCATGGGAGATCTTTATATTTTTTGGTATATTCTTTAATTCCTTTCAATTCCTTTCATTAGAGACTCAAAATTCTTATGGTACAGGTTTTTCACTTTTTTGGTTAATGTTCCTCCAAGGTATTTTATGTTGTTTGTGGCAATTGTAAAGGGTGATGTTTCTCTGAATTCTTTCTCCACCAATGTGTCATCGGTATATAGCAGGTCTACTGATTTTTTGAGTTAATCTTGTATCCTTCCACTTTGCTGAAGGTGTTTATCAGCTGTAGGAGTTCCCTGGTAGAGTTTTTTGGGTCACTAATGTAGACTATCATATCCTCTGCAAATATGGAGAGTTTGACTTCTTACTTTCCGATTTGTATTCACATGATCTGCTTTTGTTGTCTTATTGCTCTAGCTAGGACTTCAAGGACAATATTGAAGAGGTATGGAGAGAGTGGACAGTCTTGTCTTGTACCCGATTTTAGAGGAATTGGATTGAGTTTCTATCCATTTAATTTGATGTTGGCTGTTGTCTTGCTGTATATTGCTTTTATTATGTTGAGGTATGCTCCTTTTATCTCTGATTTCTCCAAGACGTTTATCATGAATGGCTCTTTCGTATTGTCACTTTTAGGTCTGGTTTAGGCAACTATTTTATTGAAACTTCTTGGTTGCAGCTCCCCCTCATATGTAGAAAACATTTTACAGCAGTAGGTACACAATCTTGGTTCTCTGGCTATCAAAATCGTTCCAGCACACCCCCTTTAGCATATACCCTGAGGCTTAAGATTAGCAATTGTGTTTTAGATGTATCAAGTGGAAATTCCATTCTGTTCATCTCTGCATTTTGGTCATTTGTAGCTTTCTGTAATGGTCTCCATCTGCTGCCATTAGAAATGACACTGGTTTAGTGATACGGCAATAGTTGGTTCTCTTTAGGGCCTATGGCCTCACTAGCATGGGTAGTATGCATGAATCCCTTCCATTGAGTGGGCCTTCAATCCAATTAGATAGCTGATGGTTATCTCAGGAAGTAGTAAAACTATTTCACCTTTTGGGATATCTTACCATTCTGGTCACTGTTTTGTTAATAGGTGTTACAGATAGTAAGACTGTGCATTGTTTTCTCTATTTGACAGGTTGCATAGCTCCTTCCAGTACTTTAAGTGCTGGTCCTTGGGAAGAAGTTTATTTTAGGTTGGTTCCAGATTGATTCCTCCAAGTCCTTGTCTAATGTGTATTGTGTCTTTAACAATAGTGTCTTACTAAGCTTTCATTTCTGGGGGTAAACAAGGGCAATAGGAATAGTTTACATTGTTTTGGGAGGCTCTTGGATTCCCCTGACTTCAAAGGAGGTTTCTCATGCCTAATTTTAGTCTATATCTCTTAGAAAACATTGACATCCCAACTGGAGTAACTTCATTTAAATTATGTGCGCATGCACACACACACACACACACACACACACACACACACACACACACACACGCACGCACTTAACTACACACACAAACACACATACACCATATATACACAGTCACATACACAAACAGTAACATGCGCACTCATACACTTACACACCCACAGACATATTCTCACACAAATATACTCACATGACCCAGTGATATGCCACCTCCACCCCCCAACTTCCCCCAACTCCCCAACCCCTCACCCCTGGCTCTGGATTACAGGTGTGTGTTCCAACCCACAGCCTAATCTGTCTACTGGGGATGGAACTCAATTCTACATGCTTGCATGGCAAGCAATTTACTGGCTAAGTTCCTTCCCAGAGTCTTGAAATAGTTTCATTATTTCAGAAGATTGTTGTAATGTCTTCCTGTGATGTCATATGTAAATCTGCCAGTACAGCCTATATCGCTGTGGGCTCTCATGGGAAATGACATGCTTGTCACACATGTAGATGCCCTACTTATCTGTTCTTAGGAATATGTGGCTCTGTGGATCGTCTCAGCATAGAGGTGTTAATTAATTTTGTTTCTCAGCTATGATATCTGCTGCATTATATCTCGGTCTCCTGAGTGACAATGTGTCAGTCATCCAAAATGTTGTTCAATATGATGTAGATGTATGTAAATATAAACATATATGTAATGTGAATGTGAGGGTTTTGAGGTAGATCAAGAAAAATACAGGACCAAATGGGATAGAATACAAAATGTAAGTGGCACTTTGCTAGATTGCCAGGGAGATGAATTCCCTCAAAGTGGGTGTCCACACCCCAGGTGAGGAATAGGCCAGGAACTGGAGAACAGGGACAACAGGGAGGGCTGTGTTTGTAGGTAATGCTTATCAACAGCAAGACTGCAGCACACATTCACTCAGGATGCTATAAAAAGTCACAGCCCAAGTGGCTTAATAGCTGTATCCCTTCACTGTGATGGGGGAATGGAGGTTCAAGGTCAAGGTGTGGGTGTGGTGGGTTTCTCTGAAGGCCTGTCTCCTCCCAGTGACCCTATTCCATGCCGAGTGTGTGTTTGTGTGTGTGTGTGTGTGTGTGTGTGTTTGTGTGTGTGTGTGTGTGTGAGAGAGAGAGAGAGAGAGACAGAGAGAGAGAGAAAGAGAGAGAGAGTGTATACCCATTTCCTCTTAAATGGACCCAGGACATACGGGATTAGAGCCCACACATAAAATCTCATTTCAGTTTCATTACTTCCTTTTGAATCTTTTGCAAATACATGTTCTGAGATGCTCAGAATTGGGACATTCATATAGGGAGCCATATTTCAGCCAGGCACATGAGTGAGCCCCTAGATCAGAGGTTGGGAGAGCAGCAGCAGCTTGGCTTCTCATAGCCCAAGGTTTATCAGTTGCTAGAAGATTAGTGTACACTAAATAAACAAAATATGTTAGTTTGGGCAGAAGTTATTTCAATAGGCTATGTGCACATTTTGGTTTCTATCAACTGATTTTCAGCTAAGAGCCTCAGCTTTTTAAGAAGTATATAACATCACGGTCAATATTCAGGTACCATTGTAGACTTATTTATGTAGTAATCCATTCCCATGCTAACTTGTAATATACATTGTAGGCTATTTTCTGACACCCAGGTTTTAAAGCCAGAGCAAAAACATTTTGAATGCTTATAATTTTATAGGTCACAAGCTAGGATTTGCTTTCAGTGGTGGTGGTATGTGTTTTTTTTTGGGGGGGAGGTTGCAAGCAGGCTGGCTTGCAACTCATGTAATGGCTCAGGCTGGCCCCTCATTTATGACAGTCAATCTGACTCCATCTCCTGGTTTTACAGATGTAAGCCACCATCCCCAACACAAGAGAATTTCAAAGCCTGTTTATAACTATTTGGCCTACTTAATAGGGGAAAGCCAAGAGAATATGATAAAATATTCTTATTTGAGTCTGATATTCTTCAAAACAAAATCCTAGCTATTGGTAAAACTCCGGGTCAGGACTGGAGAGGTGGTTCAGTCGTTAATAGCACATGTTGTTCTACCAGAAAACCCAAGTTCCCAGTCATGTCAGGCAACTCACAACCATCCGTAACTCTAGTTCCAAGAGATCAGATGCCTCTGACCTACACAAGCTCCTTCACTTGTGTATATGTGTATATATACCCATATGTACACACACACACACACACACACACACACACACACACACACACCTACATATAATTAAAATATAATATCAAAAAATTTTATAAAATCTTAGGAAAATTATAGTAAGATATGTCAACCCTATATGGCTAATTAGCAAATGCCAGCACACATCATTTGAAACCATGGTCCCTGAAGTACACAAAGTTTCTGTGCAAAGTCACAGACTTTGTATGTAGGTAACATGCCTTGTCTGTGGGTCTATGAAAACATGGGCATGGGTGTCTGTGTTGCTGTTCACCATTGTGTAGTGAACCATATATACACTGTGATTGCTGTCCTATAAACGAGTGACCCCTGGGGCATGAGAGCAAGGTGCTGTTGGAGAAACTTAGTGAGTTAATGAGAGTGAATTGTTAGAGTGTTCTTCTGCTCGATAAAATCCCACTGGAATTTCAAACAATAACTGAATACACAAAATGCTGTCCAGGGTTTGACGGGTGAAACCTTGATCTAAGTGAGGCTGTTTGATTCTGTCTCAGGATACGGGGGCTGCCCTTGCCACCTGTATTTTCTCTGTCCCCATGAAGGTAAATTCAGGGGCTGTGTTGTTCTTAATGATAGGAATCAGAACATGTGATATTATAGTGACTGTTTTCAGCATCCGGGGCGACTCAGTTGGCTACAAGCTCTGCCTCCTATTGCCTACATATTTGTGTGAAATGTGTCTTATATTTGATGGGTCGGTATCACTGTTGCATGTCTGTCCTTCTTTGGGTGAAGAAAGGATGGCCATTGGAGAGCTATGGATGGCCAGCGTAGACCGGCTTGTCGTGATGTGCTGAGTATTTGTATGGTCCTTGTTTATATATGGATGTGTTGGAGATTGAGTCTTTGTTGCCTGTCAGTGGCTATAAATATTGATGTGTTTTTATGGGTATCGGATAAGATTTTGTGACTATCCTCTGCATTTGCAAAAAAAAGAAAAAAGTTAATTGAGTAATATACCAAATTGGATCCTTTACTATAAGACATTCACTCACACACGGGCTCCATATAGGGAGGAGAAGTTATTTCAAAAAATGCAAATTGCCAACTTTGTATCATAATAATGGCCAGCTATTACAGTATAACGTGAATGATGCCTTGTGAGGACCTAGGCTCTCACAGTCACACCTCACCTGTGATGCTCCTGGGCTAGCACCTCAGAGGATGCTCTCATCGCTATACCAATTCATTTGTTTCTAGGTCAGCTTTGCTGCTGGCTTTTGATAATTTTCTCTCTTCTGGGAGATGTGTGTGTATTTTTGTTGTTGTTGTAGTTCTTTGAGACAGGGTTTCTCTGTGGCTTTGGAGGCTGTCCTGTAACTAGCTTCTTGTAGACCAAGCTGGTCTCGAAGTCACAGAGCTCCAAATACCTCTGCCTCCCGAGTTCTGGGATTAAAGAGCGTGCCACCAACACCTGGTGAGATGTGTGTTTTTTTCCCAAAGGTAGGAAAGGGCAGAGTAACACTGTGGAGACCAAAGCTGCAGGTTATGTGTGGCCAGCAGATGGGAGCTGAATATTTTCTTATAAGGTGGGGGCACTGTACAGCTGGAGAAGGTTTATTGCACATCTGTAGTGGAGCAAGCATGAGGGTACCTCTCCTCATACTATTGGTCAGAGAGCTGTTGGTCATCTATGGTAAGCCGACATAGAGGGCCTATGTGTCTAAGTCCATATTAGGGCCTCTGAAGGGTCAGGAAGTTCTCTGTGAGGAAGGCAGGAACCATAGAAATGCAGGTGGCTCCTTGGCTGTGGGAGGCAACATTATAGTTCATTGTCCATAAAAACTATGCTGTTTCCAAAATCATTGCTAGAAATCACAACATTGGTGCTGGAGGTCCCAATTTATCTTGAAATGTATAGCCAAACTGTGGTTATAAACTATGTATGTTATATACAAAATTGTATGTCCTTACACAGTATCCAGATTCAATGCTTTTAAAAATCGCATTCGATTCACCTTGGTAGTCTTCCATTCTTTTGGAGTAGTGTCTGGTAGTACATGCTGTATCTGCTTTGTGGCTAACCATTAGCCATGATCTGAATCTGAAAGTTGCAAGGGCTATGCCGTGGTTTTGATGTGCTGTGAGGATATCTCCCAAAGGTGCATGTGCTAGGATCTTGGTCTCCTACATAGCAATGTTGAGGTGGTGATGACTTGGTGGGTCCAAAGAAGACGTGGGGCTGTAGTTAAAGGTCTGACTCCAGAATGAGTCCATGGTCTCAAGGGAGTGGGGTAGATCTCAGGAGACCGAAATACATCCCAAGAGGGCAGGTTTTACAACATGAATTCAGCTTCCTTGCTTATTCTTATTTCTTCCCCCTAAGACATCTGACATTCTGCACAAGTTTTCTTCTTGCCACCAGAATCATTAACCCATGTAAAATATTTGTGTTTGTTTGTTTGATTGTTTTATCCCATTGCTGTTAGAAAACACTCTGGCAAATTCAACTTTAGGGAGAAAAGACTTTTTTGACTCACAGTGTCAGAATACAGCTCTTCACTACAGGGGAGTCAGAGTGGCAGGCACTGGTTATGTTATGTATGGAGTCGGAGGCTGTGAAGCAGCTGAATGTCTTCTGTATGGAATAGGGAGCTGTGAAACAGCTGGTTGTAACATGTCCCCAGTCGGGATCAGAGAGTAATGCATTAACGCATGCAGGCTTGCTGTACTCAGCTTCCCACTTTACTCTTCTACTGTCTAGGAGATGGGTCCATTATCCTTGTCTATGAATTTTCCACTACCACCACCCAAAGCCCCACTGAATGCCTTTTCTGTCATTAAAAAAATGAACAAGATAATAGTTTGTATATCATTGAGAAAAATCTCTCCTTCTGCTGCAAACATGAAACAGAGCTTAAAATTATAGAGAGTAACTGCCTCTCAGTAAATGATTGAAAATAATTATGCAGTCAAATAGACATAAGAAACATTATTGTTCCTCATTTGTAAGAATGACGTCCAGGAGCTCACACTTTTTCAGGTCAGCTACTTCTGTGTTACTCTCCAGGCTGATATTGACCCATTTGTTCATCATTCTTCTCTTATTGAAATTGTGTTACAAGATTTCTGGTCATTGTTTAGCTTTTCTTGTATACTGCTGCTTTTATCAGCTACTGGATGAAATCTCTAGCATGGCATACAAAGTAGTCATTAATCACATTACATGGGATGTGCATTTAATGTAGCCTCTCCATTGTTGCTTAGATTGTTAGTTGGGATTATCCTTCTGGATCGAAGACCATTTGCCTAGTGCCATGTTTCTCTTTAATCCTATTATTTATGCCTCTATTGAGGTATCTCTTTTATAGCTGTCATCTATTCTTCCTACAATCAATCTTCCTGATCTCTCTTGTTCTCCACTCCCTTTCGCTACTGCACTGCTCTTTCTCCTACATGCATCCTCATACCCCATGCTCTATAATTATTCAGGAAATCTTTTCACTGTCCCATACTCTGAGGAACCATGTATGACTCAGTGTCCTACTTTTGTTCCTAGCTTCTTTGGAGGTATGAATTTTAGGCTAGTTATCATTTGCTCTATGTCTAATATCCGTATATTATTGAGTAAATAAGATGTTTGCATTCCTTGTATTAGCTAACTCACTCAGAATGGTTTCTTCTCGTTCCTTCTAATTTTTTCATTGTTTCTTTTTCTACTGCGTAGTACTCATTGATTAATTGCATCAAATTTTCTTTCTTCATTCTTTAATCGAGGGATATCGTGGATGTTTCCAGGTTCCTAGTATTATAAATACTACTTTTACGAACATAGCTGGATGGATGTCCATATTGTATTAATTTACATCAATTGATTATGTTCCAAAAAGTGGAATTTCTAGATGGTGAAATAGACTGATCCCCTATTGTCAAAAAAAATCCCATACTGACTGCAGGAAGGGTTGAACAAGTTTTCCCTCCCAACAGCATGAGAAAAACATTCCCATTTCTCCATATCCTCTCCCACATAAACTGTCCATGGTGGATTTCTGTATCCAATTTGGCAGGTGTAAGATGTGGTTGTTGTTAACATTTCCCTGTTGTCTAATGATGTTGATCAATTTCCTATGTGTCTTTTAGCCATTTGAGATTCCTCTATTGACCAGCCAAAATCCTGAATGTTCAATGACTTCAATCTAAATCCAGCCAGAAAATAACACTTGGCAGAATAACTGTGAGGTAGCATTGAATGAATGAATTTGAAGAGCAAACCACTTCCTGAATATAATATTAGCACAGACACTCAGATCAACCAGTCAGTAATGGGACGAAATGAAACTGAGAAGATTCTGTAAGAAAAACACATAATCAACAAGAAAAGAGAGGAGACCACACAATGGAAAAAGATCTTCACCATTCCCAGATCTAGCCAAGGGCTAACTTCTAAAATACATCATAACAGAAGAAACTATTCAGCCAAAGACCAAATAATCACATTAAAATTGGAGTTACAGGACTAAATGGACAACACTCAATAGGGTTTTACCTCTTATGGAAGCAAAAATCTTCTAATGAAAGACTTGGAGGTGATCCTTCACAGGCTGTATTTAGTGAGGTTGCATACTCTCATGTTGGTTAACAGTAACAGGTACTTGAAAATGGGAAAACCTTTTTTCATAGGATCATTTGGAGATTTAAGTCCATTGTATGGTTAAATTTGATGTTGTAAAATGGCACATATCTTAGGTTATTAAAATCCCCAAGTACAAAACTGCATCTCAGATGCTCTGTTTTTCTTGGGCCCATGGTATGGGCAGAGAGATTTCTGTCACAGTTGCCAGGAAATTCTTAGGATCTCTCTGTCACAATCTATTACGTCTTCAAATTCTAAACCAACCACACCCACTCATGACCTCACAATATATCCTTCCGGACTTAGGCAGAAGGTACAAGTCTGTCCCTGGTTTTAACTATTTTTACTTTGGCTGCCCCACACTAACGTACTATGACTTCAATCCAGTACACATGTAAGTAAATGTATCATTATACCACTTCAGTTTCTTGATGACCACATATATATATATATATATATATATATATATATATATATATATATATCCCATATTCTGCAGTCCCCAAAATGTAGTTTTTGTGAAGGTTTAAGGCTTAATGTTATTTCACTCATAATTTTTGGTACATTAGTTCTGATCCTTTCAACTATTTTCCTCCAAATTTATTTGAACTTGAAATAAGATTGTCAATCACATTTCCCTGTTTCTCCCCTCCTCCCATGCCCCCAATTATCAAACTACCTATCCCATAACATTTCTACTCACTAAGGAGGGTGAAGTCTTGTTCAGTTTCTGTCATATTTTTTGGATTGAACCTATCCCATACCTTTATGTGAAAACAGCGCCCAAAATCCATTCCTATGGAAGGGATAAATACTCATATGTGAGACTGTTTTCTAGATTCATAGTAGATTTGTTTGTTGAATACATTTTATAAGTTAAGAATTGTACATTCCCAGAGTCATCAGCCTACAGAGGCAACCTAATTGATTTTGAGATTTTTTGGTGATATACTTGAATAAAATTGCCCCTTTTAAGGTATAGACACCATATCTTCTTTCTATGTATACCTTAGTCTATGAAACTAAGCACTATTGTTGGCAATGCTCCCAATTCATGTTTACAAGCTTGGATGTGTCCACTGGAGTTTCCTTCATGTCCAATGTCTGAAAGTTTATCTCTGTATTTTGAGACAATAATTTTACCTGTTCTCACTAAAAAAGTAAATGACTATACAGAGAATGTTATTCTCATCTTTTTATCATTGGATTATAACCTGTTTTAATCTCAGATTCTTTTTAATTTCTTTTGATAGATAGTTTTTAGAAGTGATCACTTTTTTCGTTCTTTGAACTTGGATAGCTCTAATACTCAATATGGCAAGCTATATTATATTGTGCAAGCATGTCTTCTGCATTTTTGATACATAGATGGATTTCTCTCATTGCCCATTCCTCAGATTTACTTAATGAAACACTGTCTTTAAGCATTAGAGGTCCATGTGCTACCCTTTATTCTACGTGTGCTCAGAGAGTATCTGAAATGCATAGGTCAGTAATATGGAAATTCAAGGATGTCAGATTTGACCAGAGAATTCTTTCATGGATTATGTGCATGTGTGAGAGATAGTCCCTCAAAGTTTAAATGATTTACTTCATGCTATATGTTTGCTAGCTAGATAAGCCACAATGTCAGTGGAAAATTGTGAAAGGAAACTCTTTGTATTTCACGTGTTTAAACAATCTTTCATTATGTCATAGACATTTCTCCTACTAATATTCTCACTAAGAAAATACACATCTTTTGCTTCCTAATTCTACATTTCCACTAGAATAACTTGTTGCTTATATGCAAAACAAATCGCAAGGATCAAACCTTTATCTTTCAAAATGATTTTAAGATTCATTTGAAGTAATATACTTTGAAATGAAGTGATCCAAGAACAAAATTCTCATGATTTTAAAAGGGACATTGCATACTAGATAAAATAAGAAAGGATCAAATAAAGAAGGAAAGATAGGAGAACTACCTAATATGAGAACGGAAAATATAAAAATACAATAACAATGAATATGGTGAGGGAATAATATTACAGGATAAAGTATATAAATTGATTTGGAAATGGCTGGAAGGACAGAGGAAGCAAATACGGATAAAATACATGAAAGCAGAATTGAATATTGAGATGGTAGATTTTTATGATTTCAGTATTGTACATTCTAGTTAATATAATTTAGATTATATAGCAATAACTAGTGTTAAATAAGCCATGAAAGTGCACATAAGTGATTGTGTTCAAACATAGAATGCAGTTTTTATTATAGTATAAGTTAATCTAAAAATATTGTATATGACATAACAATTGTCTTATTTTACTAAGAAGACCATTTCTGCCATGTTCAGCAAGACCAAAGTTCCTTTTAAAAATTCTGTAAGGTTGAAGCCTCCTGGTTTACCTTCACGCACTTTTTGTCACTGATATTGTTGGATAGTTTAGCTTATGTTTGAGGTTTCACAACTTTAAAATTATATCAAACTGGAAAGAACACAAAATAAAGGGATGATTGGGAGAACCCATATCAAGGGGAAACCACAATCATATAATAATCTCAAAAGGTAAAAAAAGCAAACATTAAGAGGACCAAAATTATCCCCTCATCTTTAAGGGAAAATGTTGGGGAAGTTTTAGCCAACTGTAGCCATGCCTGCTTAGGGGCTGGCTAAAGCTTCCCCTAGGAAATGGAAGAATAGCCAGGACATGTTGTGTCCCCTGGACATGTGGAATGGTTTGATATACAGAGCAAATGAATAGGTAGGGGAACTCCATAAAATTTGAATCTGTCTATAGAATTCATTTTTCTCTCTTTTCTAACAAGCATGATGTAAGAAACTCCAGGAAATGTCCCAAATTACCCAGATACTGTGTGTACATTTCTAGAGTAATAATTTTTTTACTTGAAAAACTTGGCCACCATTCCAAGTGTGAAACTCTGGCATGTAATGTTTCTCATTCAATACCTCTAGCTCCCTGTATGCCTAGGGAAAATACACAGTCCATCAATGCCTCAAACTTTAAATATCCTTGAATTTCAAAAGAAGAAAGAACCTTGCCCATATCTGTAGAATGTTTATTCTACTAGAGACTAGACCTTCAAAAAGATGAAGTAGGAGAGATATATCATTAGAGAAAAGCACCTTCCATGTGAATCTTTTCTAGTATAAGAAATTGCTTCATACCTGGAGGTGGTGTTATATGTATTTATAACCGGCACTCGTGATGTAGAGTCAGGCGAATCTCTGTGATTTCGAGACCAGCATGGTATAAAAGAGCTACTTCCAGAACAGCCTCTTAAGCCACAGTTAAAAAAAGTCTTGAAAAATACTAAATAACATTGAAAATACATAAATATCTTGTTTGTAACAATGGAAAACTGAACTTGGGAAAGATACTTCTCAGGCTTAATTTTTTATCCCATGTTTACTACTTAAGAAAATGGCACCAATGAAAGCTACTGAATAACTTTTTCAAAGACTGTATTCACTGACAGTATAAACCGTCGACTGGGTAAATATGTCGAATAAAAGGCTGTTACTCATGGCTTGTCCATGGCCTGTTTGGAGTCACCTAACACCTTGTAAATATTAAAGGCTATACAGGACACTTGCATTGAATAGTAAAATATCCTAAGAAAACTGTGCTTCACAGCTTTTCTCTACTTGTTGATCCCATGTTATGGAGAGAAAAAAATCCCACTGTGATTGCCAGGCCAAAAAAATGATATTAAGTTATGACGAAATACATACAAGGTAACACAATCCCACACAAACATGACTTCACTTCATAAGTTCCTTTGCATTCTCCTTTTCACATAACCGTATGTGTAAGTTGTAAGCAATTTTTGGCTTCTTCTAACTCAAAGGATCTTTATACAGATTCAGGAAACCACACAAGTATGTGAAGGTATATGCCCAATGGATGCTCAATTATACCACATGGTAGCTTGCTCAACTATGTTCGTGGAAACATAATTCTTAGTAGACAGAACTTGGAAACAAACTTGATGTCCATCAACTGATGAAAGGATACAAAAATGTGCTACTTTTACCCAATGGAGTACTACTCAGCTGTAAGAAATATATGGCATCCTAAAATTTGTAGACAAATGCACAGGACTAGAAAAAACATCATGAGTGAGGTATCCTAGGAATATATAGTATGCACTCACTAGTAAATGGATATAAGACATAAAGAAAAAGATACCTAGCCTGCAATCCAAAACCCTGGAAAAGCGACAACTCTCTTGCAGAAACAGATGGAAGCAAATCCAGAAATCCACACCTAACCATTTCGCTTCTCTCGTGGACTTTACTCAAATTAAGAAAGAAATATTATGAACAATGTGGTCAAGACAATGATTGGGAAACCCACAGAATCTGCTGAGTTGACCTAATGAGAAGTAACTCACTTTGGACTGAGAAGAACGGAGCCAATATAGGACTAAATTGCTCTCCCTTAATCTAGGAAACAAGAGTGAATATCAGACAATATATGCTCACTGCCAGTGGTTCCAATTACTAACTCTAATGCAAAAATTGACTTGTTGGTTTCCATTATATATGGAGAGATAAATTAGTCCAACTCCACACAGGGTTATGGTGGCTAGTAAATTCCTTGATCCTACCTCAACTAGATAATAGAACAGACTTGGTGTATTTACTAGGGAAGGCATTACCAGCTCCAAGATAAAAATGAAAGGTGTGGAGGAATAGTGGATAGCAACAGCAGAGGAAGGATGTAATTGTAACAAAAATTAATTACCAAAAAGAATAAAATAATTAACAATCACTGGTCAATAATATCTTTTATTATCAGTGGACATAATATATATATATATATATATATAATATACATATAAAAAGACACAGGCTAATAGATTTTATATGAAAAGAGGGTCTCTCCATCTCCTGCAAACATGAAACACAGCTAAACATTAAAGACACTTGCTACCTCATAGTAAAAGTTTGGGAAATAATTTTCCAATCAAATGCACATAAGTAACATTATGGTACTATAGTGGTCTGTGAGCTCCCACTTGTTCAGGTCACCTGTTTCTTTGTGTTCATCCACCCTATTATTGACCCGTTTGCTCATCATTTTTCCTTTTCTGAACCTGGATTCCAGGTGCTCAAGTCATTGTTTAGTTTTGTGTATATTCTTCAGCTTTCATCAGCTATTGTATGAAGAATCTAGGATGAAATATAAGGTAGTCATCAATCAAATATAGGAGAAGTGCATTTAACGTAGCCTCTCCACTATTTCTTAGATTGTTAGGTGGGATTATCTTGTGGATCGCTGGACTTTTGCCTAGGGCCATATTTCCTTTTAAACTATAATTTATGCCTCTTATAAGGTATCTCTTTTCTCATTCTCATCTATACTTCTCGCCCAATCAATCTTACTGATATCTCATATTCTCCTATCCCCTCCTATTTTCCCCTCATCTTTCTCCTACTTACCTCCTCTTTCTCCAGAGCCATACAACTGTAAATGTGGAGCAACCACATCCAGGATGTTGTAGTACCATAATATTCTCAGAGACCACAAAATTGGTCAATGCCCTTCAAAAAGAAGCAGTCTTGCGAACTAGACATCATAATTCCCAATGGTGCCAAATTTAAGTCTGTTTGTATGTGTTCCTCTCTCTCTCTCTCTCTCTCTCTCTCTCTCTCTCTCTCTGTGTGTGTGTGTGTGTGTGTGTGTGTGTGTGTGTGTGTGTGTGTCTATCTGACTCTCTGAGTACTGAAGAGCATATAACACCTCTCTACAAGGGCAAAATTAAGGTGCTTTTTTATTTTCCAAATGATACCCTTCCCATTCCAAAATGAGAATGCTTTCAGCCAAGTCGCTTCTATCATAAAGTGGCTGCTGATGTGTCTCCAATTTATGGTTTTTGTAAACCCAAAATGTCCCTGTAAGTTCCAGGGAGCTGAATGAGACCCATGCAAACAGGGCCAATGATGCACTCCAGAAAAATATTATTCAGCCTCTGTATGATCCTGTATTCTTTATTTATCATCTGGGATTTCTCTTTCGCCAATCACTACATCATCTGTCCTATCACCGCTCTGATACCAGGACTTCAGAAAGACTTTTGTTTCTAAACTTAACTTCATCTCCTACACTGCTGACATCTGTTGAGGTCTAGGAGACCCATATGAATGCTTCCTGGCATGTCTAAAAGGGGAACAAATAGATATTCCAGGATGTGGTAGTACCACAACTTTATCAGGTCCCCAATGATGGTCAATGATCTGTGTCAGCAGCATGCTATCTTGAGAACTGGATATCCTTATTCCCTAAATTGCCAGTACTAAAACCCCAACATTCAGTATTCAGGGAAATTAGAAATGAATGATGCAGGCATCAAACTGGCCTCTCCAATGAAGCTGGCTTGATGCATTCACTCAGGCAGTCCTCTGTCAATCCAGGCTTCCATGGTTAATAAATTGGCAAGCAGCTTTAAAGGACCCTGTTAAAAGACAGATCCCGACCCACTTAGGCTCTCTTATTCTCTCTCTCTCTCTCTCTCTCTCTCTCTCTCTCTCTCTCTCTCTCTCTCTCCCAGTCTCTCCCCTCACTATGGCCTTCTATCTTTGCCTCTGCAAGCTGGATGAATACCAGTAGCTCTTGAATGCGCAGGACACATTAAAAGACAGATCCCTACCCAACCTCTCCAAACATGTCAGAAAATCTAAGGTTCATGGACATTCTAAGATTCGTGTTCCATTGTTCAGTGTTCCATCTCCATAGAGAGCTTTCCCCTTCCACGTAAACAAATGACCAACTCTGGAGCTGTGAAAGACATGGAGGCTCTCTCTCTGTGAACTCTCTTTATACCCAGGCTCGGTTGAGTGGGAGGTCGCAGAGATCTTTTTCTGATGCTGAACAAATGTTGCAAAACCCCATGAGGACAGTGTGTTTTGAAAGGATGATGTCCGCCACCACAGTGGCTGAATCACCTGTGTTTTCAGATATAGACTATGGGAGTTTCTTCCCTTCACTCTTCCAACTCCTATATCATCACAACGGTTCATTTTTGGTTCCACAATTGTCTATGAGTTAAGGCTGACTCTGTCTTCTGAGATGTTGGGTACCGAGTATTCTTTAGCCACCGCCCCCATTGAAAGTGCATCTTATGTTTAAGGCAATCCAGCTGCTACTGTTACCATGGAAAAGCAGTTCAATGCCATTTTGTGGAGCAATATCAATTACCCTAAGAAGTACATATATGGACTAAGAGAATGAAAGGAATCACATTACTGTCAAAAAGGTGAGTTTTCCATGGTTAGCTTCTTCAGAAATATTTAAATTCCACTTCTTAGATTAGATTGAAAGATCATGTGACTGCATCTACTTGGGTGCAAGAGATGATGTCAGGAGCAGGACTGAATTCATTAGGCACAGACAGCTTCTTCCATGAGTATGTTGGTAGCCGGCCTCGATGTATAATGCACTTATCCAAGCCTTAATTAAGCCTTGGACTGTCTGTGTGTCTTTCTGTCATTTAATTCTCTGACTCTCTCTCTAGTACTCACTGTCTCTGTCTCTTTCTCTGCATATCTCTGTCTCTAACTCTGTGTCTCTCTTTATATGTCTCTACACACTGGGTAGGAGTCTATAATTCTAACGGCTTTGCAATGTGTTTGCCTGCTACCCTATGCCAAACTCTCTGTCTTGCTCTCTGTCTACTACTCTGTTTTTGCCTCCGAACCCAGGGTGAATCCCTGAAGCTGTACATGTTCTGGACTTAGCGTTTACATGTCTGTTTGTATGTGTTGATTTCTCTCTCTGTCTCTCTGTCTCTGTCTCTGTCTCTGTCTCTCTCTCTCTTTCTCTCTATGTGTGGGTGTGTATCAAAGTTGCTTGTATCAAAAAAGGAAGCTGATATGTCTCAAATTTATGTTTTTGGCAAACACAAAGTTTTCATGTAAGTACAAGTGACATTAAAGCGACCCAAGAAAAAAGATCAAAAGATTCACTCCAGATAAATAGTATTCAGCCTATCAATGTTACAACATTCCACTTTTCCTCATCCGATACTTCCCAGCGAAAACCCTCCCTCATGTGACCATGCAACACTCTGTCAACAGGACATTCTAAGATTCCTGTTCCATTGTTCAGGGTTCAGTCTCCATAGAGAGCTTCCCCTGCCACGTAAACAAATGTCCAACTCTGGAGCTGTGAAAGTCATGGACTCTCTCTCTCTCTGTGAACTCTCTTCACACCCAGGTTCGGTTAATCGGGACATCGCAGAGATATATTCTGGAGCTCACCAAATGCTGAAACACCCCAAGAAGGCACTGTGTTTCCCAAGGAACAGGTCCACCACCACATTCGCTGAATCACCTGTGAGTGTCAGACTTACTACATTGGGAGTTTCTTTCCTCTCCTGTTCGGACCACTGTGTCGTCTCAACTGTTCGGGTATTTTTTGTTCCACAACTGTAGATGAGTTAAGATGCTGACTCTGTCTTCTGAGTTGTTGGGCACCGAGCCTCCTTCAGCCACCCCCATTGGAAGCACATCTTATGTTTGAGGGAATGTAGCTGCTAATGTTACCGTGGAAAAACTGTTCAATGTTATTTCGTGGAGCAATATCAAATACCCTAAGAAGTACAAAAATGGACCAAGAGAACGAAAGGAATCACATGTGAAAAACATGAGTTTTCCATGGTTAGCTTCTTCAGGAAGGTTTAAATTCCATTTCGTAGATTAGATTGAAAGATCATGTGACGGCATCTCCTTGGGTGCAAGAGATGATGTCATCAGCAGGATTAAGTTCATTAGAAAGAGACAGTTTCTACCATGAGTATGTTGGTAACCAGCCGCTAGATGTATAATGAACATATCCAAGCCTACATTAAGCTTTGGACTATCTGTGTGTCTCTCTGTCATTTCATTCTCTAACTCTCTAGCACTCACTCTCTCTGTCTCTGTCTCTGTTTCTCTATCTGTGTATCTCTGTCTCTCATTATCTGTGTCTCTCTGTATATGTGTCTACACCCTGGGTGGGAGTGTATAATTCTAAATGCTTTGCAACATGTTTGCCTGTGACCCTAAGCCAAAGTCTCTGTCTCTCTCACTGTCTAGTCCTCTGTTTTTGCATCAGCACCCTGGGTGAATTCCTGAAGCTGTCCTTGTTCTGGCCTGGTCTCCACCTAAACTGAGCTATTGTGTGTCTGTTTGTATGTGTTCCTCTCTCTCTCTCTCTCTCTCTCTCTCTCTCTCTCTCTCATGTGTGTGTTTGTGATTGTGTGTGTGTCTATCTGTCTCTCTGGCTGAGTACTGACAAGCATGGTAAACCTCTCTACAATTACAAAACAAGGTCCAGGCTGCTGAATGGGACCCATGCAAACAGGTCTAAAGATGAACTCCAGAAAAATAGAATTCAGCCTTTCTATGATCCCAGATTCCTTTCTTCATTATTTGAGATCTCCCTTTGATAAATCACCCCATAATCTATCCTATCACTGCTCTGATACGAGGACTTCAGAAACACTTTTGTTTCTAAACTTAACTTCATCTCCTACTCTGCAGATGTCAGTTGAGTTCTAGGAGAACCGAGTGAGTGCTGCCTGGTCTGTCCAAAAAAGCAGCAAACAGATATTCCAGGTTAGGTGATACTGCAACATTATAGGTCCCCAGTGAATGTCAATGCCCTACTTCAGCAGGATGCATTCTTGAGGACTTGATATACATATTCCCTAAATTGCCATTTCTAAAACCCCAACATTCAGTATTCATCGAAATTAGGATTGAAAGGTGGCTTGTCCATGGCATGTGACTTGTTTCACTAATTCAGACAGTCCATTCTCTAGGCTTCCATGGTTACTAAGTCTGAAAACAGCTTTAAAGTACCCTATTAAAGACAGATCCCCACCCTCTTTGGCCGTCTTATCTCTCTCTCTCTCTCTCTCTCTCTCTCTGTCTCCCAGTCTCTCACCCTCTCTCTGGCCTTCTGTCTTTGCTTCTGCAACCTGGATGCATAGCAGCAGCTCTGGACTTGCTCAGGACTGTTCTCTCCCAGATCTGATCATTTTTGTCTGTCTGATTGCATGTGTCTCCCTTGCTGTGTGTATTACTGTCTCTGTCAGAGTATTGAAGAGCATGCTATACCACTCTAAAATGGCAAAATTAAGGTTCTATTTATTATCTTGTAGATACCCTTCTTTTTCAAACATGTGAATGCTTTCAGTCAAGTTGCTTGTATCAAAAAAGGCAGGTGATGTGTCTCCAATTTACGATTTTGGCAAACCCAAAGTTTTCATGTAAGTACAAGTGAGATGAATGGGACCCATGCAAAAGGTCCAAAGGTTCACTCCAGATAAACAGTATTCAGCCTCTCAATGTTCCCACATTCCTCTCTTCCTCATCTTGTACTTCCCTGGGAAAACCTTCCCTCATCTGGCCATGCAACCCTCTGTAACCAGGACATAAGAAATATTTGGTTTTCTAAACTTAACCTCATCCCCTACACTGCTGAAATACCAAGACCGTGCCACAATTTCTGGAAATTCTAGGGTCAACAAGGGACTCCAGGATGTGGTAGTACCGCACTATTCTCAGGGTCCACAAAGTTTGTCAATGCCCTTTCTTCAAAAAGAAACAGTCTTGAGAACTCGACATTGTTATTCCCAAATTCGCCAACTTTAAGACCCTGGGATCCGACACACCAAGAACCAGTGGCAATTCTGTGTCCTTTCTCGGGCCCAGATAGGCCACGCGATGTTTCTGGTTCAATTCATTATCATTGCTTAGAGTCATCTAACACCAGTGATCTGTGCACTGGATCCAGTTTAGGAAGCCAGATCCTACACCCAGAAACCCAGTGGCAATTCTTTGTTCATCTGCTGGCCCAGGTAGGCCAGGTGATATATCTGGTTGCATTCGTTGTCACTGCTTAGAAACATCTGACACCATTGATGTTTGCTCCTGACTGGAGTTCGTCTGTGGGCTCGGAAACGCCAAGGCCCAGTGGCAGCTCTGTGTTTATCTGCCAGCACAGGATCTGATTTCGGAAACAGGTTCTAAAATACCGAGGCACAGTGGCAGTTCTGTGTCCATCCACTGTCCCAGGTGTGCCTGGGGATGTTTCTGGTTACATTCATCATCACTGCTTAGAGTCATTTGACACCAATGATCTGTGCACCTAATCTGAGTTCGATGGCATTCTCTGACATGCCAAGGCCTGCTGGAAGTTCTGTGTCCATCTCCAGTCCAGGAGTTCAGCAACAGGCTCTGAAAGCCAAGTCCTGGCGGCAGTTCCGTCTCCATCTGCTTGACCAGGGAATTCAGGGGCTGTTTCTGCTTCCATTTGTTGTCAATGCTTAGAGCCAGCTGACACCAGTGATCTGTGCTCTGGATCAGAGTTCAGCGTGAGCTCCTACACGTCGAATCCCAGTGGCAATTCTGCATCTATCTGCCTGGACAAGGAGTCCAGTGGATGTTTCTGGTCCCATTCCTCGTCACTATTTAGAGTCATCTGACAAGAGTGCTCTGTGCTCTGGATCCGAGTTCTGCAGTGAGCTCCCACATGTCAAGAGGTCCAGTGGCAGTTGTGTGTATATCCGTTGGCCCCAGTAGGCCAGGTGATGTTTCTGGTTCCATTCGTCATCACTATTTAGAGTCATCTGATCCCAGTGATCTTTCCTATTGATCCAAGTTCTGTGGAGGACATGGACACGCCGAGGCCCATTGGCAGTTCCCCATCCATATGTTGGCCCAGGATCCGAGTTTGGCAGTGGTATATAACATGCCGAGGCTGAGTGGGGGTCCAGTGTCCATCTTCAGGCCCATGGAGGTCATGGGCGGTTTCTGCTTCCATTCATTGTCATTGCTTAGAGTCATCTAACACAAGTGATCTTTGCACAGGATACAGGTTTGGCAGGGAGATCCAACACACTGAGCAGCAGTGGCAGTTCTGTGTTCATCTGCCAGCCCATGGAGATCAGGGCCTGTTGCTTTTTCCAGTCATTGTCACTATTTAGAGTCATCTGACACCAGTTATCTTTGCTCCTAATCCAAATTTGTCTGCAGGCTCAGACAAAGCAAATCCCAGTCGCAATTCTGCCTCCATATGCAGGCCCAGGATCCGAGTACGGTGGTAGGATCTGACACACCGAGGCCCAGTGGCAATTCTGTGTCCATCTGCTGGCCCAGGTATACCAGGTTCTTTTTCCTGTTCCCTAACTCGTCACTGCATTCAGTCATCTGCCACCATTGATCTTTGCTCCTGATATGAGTTCGGTGGAGGCCTTGGACACGCTGAGGCCCAATGGCAGTTCTGTGTCCGTCTGACAGCCTAGGTAAGCCAGGTTCTCTTTCCAGTTCCATTTGTCGTCACTGCTTACAGTCATCTGACATTATTGATCATTGCTCCTGATCCGAGTTCAGCTACTGGCTCAGAAACGCCAAGACCCCGTGGCATCTCTGTGTTTATCTACCAGCACTGGATCTGACTACTACAACAGGTTTTAAAATACCGCGGCACAGTGGCAGTTCTGTGTGCATTAGCTGGCCCAGAAGGGCCAAAGGATGTTTCTGGTTACATTAATCGTCACTGCTTAGAGGCACTTGACAACAATTATCTGTGCACCTGATCTGAGTTCGATGGAATTCTCTGACATTCCAATGCCCATTGGCGTTTCTGTGTTCATCTGCCGGACCTGGGAGTCCAGGGGCTCTCATTGCTTCCCATTGTCGTCACAGGTTAGAGTCATCTGACACCAGTAATCTCTGTACCAGATCCATCTTTGGCAGCGAGATCCTACACACCAAGGCCCAGTGGCAATTCTGTGTCCTTCGCTGGCCCATGTGGCCAGGCGAAGTTTCTGGTTCCATTTGTCATTACTGCTTAGAGTTATCTGACACTAGTGATCTCTGTGCCATATCCAAGTTCTGCGATGGCTCCCTTAAGAGGGCCCAGTGGCAATCGTGTGTCCATCCAGTGTCCCAGGTAGGCCAAGGCTATTTCTGATTCCATTTTTTGTCACTGCTTAGAGTCATCTGACACCAGTGATCTGGGCTCTGGATCCGAGTTCAGGGGTGAGCTCCTACATGTCGAAGCCCAGTGGTAGTTCTGCATCTATTTGCCTGCACAGGGAGTCCAGGGGCTGCTTCTGGTTCCATTCGTGGAAACTATTTAGATCATCTGAAAACAGTTATCCATTCTGGGGCAAGCTCCTACTTGTCGAGGCCCAGTGGCAGTTCGGCATTAATATTCTGGCCCAGGATTCGAGTTTGTAGGTTGTTTATGACATGCCGAGGCCCAGTGGGAATCTATTGTCCATCTGCAAGCCCAAGAAGGTCAGGGGCTGTTTCTGGTACCATTCATTGTCATTGCTTAGAGTCATCTAACACCAGTGATATGTCCACCGGATCCAGGTTTGGCAGTGAGATCCTTCACACAGAGGCCCAGTGGCAGTTCTGTGTTCACTTGCCAGGCCATGGAGGTCAGGGGCTGTGTCTGGTTCCATTCTTCTTCACTGCTTAGAGTAATCTGACACCAGTGATCTTTGCTATGATCCAAGTTCGGCTTCGGGCTGAGATATGCCGATGCCCAGTGGCAGTTCTGGTTCCATTTGCAGGCCCATTGAGGTCAGGGGCTGTTTCTTTTTCCATTCATCATGATTGCTTAGAGTCATCTAACACCAGTGATCTGTGCACTGGATCCTGTATTGGCAGCGAGATTCTACACACTGTCGCCCATTGGAACTTCATTATTCATTTGCCAGCTCACCTAAGCCAGGGGATGTTTCTGGTTCCAATCGTTGTCACTGCTTAGAGTCATCTGACAACAATGATCTTTGCTCCTGATCCAAGTTCGATGGAGACCTTGGACACACCGAGGCCCATTGGCAGTTCAGCATCCATATCCTGGCCCAGGATCTGAGTTCGGCGGCATTATATGACACACCTAGCCCAGTGGCAGTTCTGTATCAATATGCCTTGGAACATGATCCGAGTATGACTGCTGTGTATGAGACGCCATAGACCACAGTGTCCATCTGCAGGCCCATGGAGGTCAGGGGTTGGTTCTGCTTCCATCCATCATCATTGCTTTGAGTCATCTAACACCAGTGATCTGTTCACAGGTTCCAGGTTTGGCAGTGAGATCCTATACACTGAGGCCCATTGGCAGTACTCTGTTCATCTGCCAGCCCATGGGGATCATGGGCTGATTCTGGTTCCACTCGCCATCACTGCTTAGAGTCATCTGACACCAGTTATCTTTGCTTCTTATCCGAGTTCAGCTGTGGCCTCGGATACATCAATGCCCAGTTGCAGGTCTGAATCCATATGGTGGCCCAGGATCCGAGTTCATCAGCAGCATCCAAAACGCCCAATGGCAGTTCTGGGTCCATCTTCAGGCCCATGGAGGTCAGGGGCTGTTTCTGTTTCCATTCATCCTCATTGCTTAGAGTCATGTAGCATCAGTGATTTGTGCTCTCTATCCGAGTTCAGGGGCAAGCTCCTACACTTGAAAGACCAGTGGCAAATCTGCATCCATTTGCCTGTACAAGGAGTGCAGAGGCTGTTTCTCGTTCCATTCCTCGAAACTATTTAGAGTCATCTGACAACAGTGATTTGTGATCTGGATCCAAGTTCTGGGGCAATCTCCTACATGTTGAGGACCAGAAGCAGTTCTGCATCTATATGATGGCCCAGGATCCGAGATTGTCGTTGGTATATGACACCCTGAGGCCCAATGGGAGTCTAGAGTCCATCTGCAGCCCCAAGGAGGTCAAGGGCTGTTTCTGGTACCATTCATCGTCATTGCTTAGACTCATCTCACACCAATGATCTGTGCACCGGATCCAGGTTTGGCAGTGAGATCCTACACACCAAGGCCAAGTGACAGTTCTGTGTTCATCTACCAGACCATAGAGGTCAGGGGCTGTTACTGGTTCCATTTGTCATCACTGCTTAGAATCATCTGACACCAGAGATCTTTGTTCCTGATCCAAGTTTGGCTGTGGGCTCAGATACGCTGATGCCCAGTGGCAGTTCTGAATTCATATGGTGGCCCAGGACCCGAGTTCGTCAGCAGCCTCGAAAACACCGAGGCCCAGGGCAGTTCTGGGACCATTTGCAGGCCCATGGAGGTCAGGAGCTGTTTCTGTTTCTGTTCATCATCATTGCTTAGAGTCACCTAAAACCAATGAACTGTGCACTGGATCCAGTTTTGGTAGCGAGATTCTACCCACCATCGCCCAGTTTCACTTCTTTGTTCAACTGCTGGCCCAGGTAGGCCAGGTGATGTATCTGCTTCCATTATTCAAAACTGCTTAGAGTCATCTGACAACAATGATCTTTGCTCCTGATCCAAGTTTGCTGGAGGATTTGGACATGCCGAGTCCCAGTGGCAGTTCTGCATTCATATCCTGGCCCAGGAACCAAGTTTGGCACAGTTATATGACACACCACGGCCCCGTGGCAACTCTGTGTTTTTCTGCCAGCACAGGATCTGAGTTTGCAACGGATTCTAAAATACCGAGACACAGTGGCAGTTCTGTGTCCATCTAATGGCCCAGGTGTGCCAGGGGATGTTTCTGGTTACATTCATCGTCACTGTTTAGAGTCATTTGACACCAATGATCTGTGCACCTGATCTGGGTTTGACGGTATTCTCTGACACGCCAAGGCCCAGTGTTCTCTAAGTCTCTCTCACCTTCTCTCTCTCTCTCCCTCTCTCTGTCACCTTCCAGTTCCTGTCTGCTCTCTGTTCTTTGCTATTTCTCTGACACTCGTCTTTTCTCCTCTCTAACCAACTCACCCTCTCCCAACTGTCTGAAATCTCAGATCAAGGACTTTAATAGGTAGATTTTCCATTGCTCAGTGTTCAGTTTCCATTTTGTACTTTCCCCTTCAATGTATACAAAAGACCAACACAATGGGTGAGAAAACCATGGACGGCCTCTCTCTGTGACCTCTCACCATGCCCATGCTTTAATAAGTGGGAATCCACAGAGATCATTCTCTTGGCCTGAACAAACTGTGAGACACCCCTTCAGGTTGGTGTTTATGCCAAGGATTAGGTTCAACACCACATTCACTGAATCATTTGTGTTCTCAGGATTATGACTTCGGCAGATTCTTCCCTGAAATAGTAGGTATTCTGGGTCGACTTGAATGTTCATTCATTTTGTTCTACTTTTCGCCATAAGTTCAAGCTGACTCTGAGTTCTGAGATTGGGAGTACAAAGCCTTCTACTTCTCGGTGTGTCAGATCCCTATCCACATTAATGAATTAGTCTCTCTGTCACCTTCCAATTTCTCTCTGCTATCTTCTCTCTGGTATCTTCCTCTGACCCTCTTCATCTCTTCCTCTGTCTTCCCCACTGCCCATCTCCAACCATGTCAGTAAATCTAAAATTCATGGTCATTCTAAGATTCCTGCTCCATTGCTTAGGATTCTGTCTCCATAGCGAGCATTCCCCTTGCATGTAAACAATGACCAACTATGGAGCAGGCAAAGAAATAAAGGCTTGCTCTCTCTCTGTGAACTCTCTTCATACCCAAGCTTGGTTGATCAGGACATGGCAGAGGTATTTTCTGGAGCTGACCAAGTACTGAAACACCCCATGAGGACCGTGTGTTTCCCAAGGATGAGGTCCACCACCACATTCGCTTAATCAACTGTGGGTTTCAGACATGACATTGGGAGTTTCTTCCCTCCACTGTTCGGACCCCTTTGTTGTCTCAACGGTTCAGGCATGTTTTGTTCCACAATTGTCGATGAGTTAAGGCTGACACCGTCTTCTGAGATGTTGAGTATGGAACCTCCTTCAGCCTCCCCCACTGGAATGACCTCTTATGTTTACGGGAATCTAGCTGCTACTGTTACCGTGGAAAAACTGTACAATGCCATTTAGTGGAGCTAAGTCAAACACCCTAAGAAGTACATAAGTGGACTAAGAAAATGAAACGAATGCATTATTGTAAAAAAAGGTGAGTTTTCCATGTTTAGCTTATTCAAGGAATGTTTAAATTCCATTTCTTAGATTAGATTGAAAGATCATTATACTGCAGATAGTTGGGTTCATGAAATGATGTCAGCAGTAGGACAGAGTTCATAATGCAGAGACAGATTTCTCCATGAGTATCTTGGGAGCCTGCCTCTAGATGAAAAATACACTTATCCTAGGCTACACTAAGCCTTGGACTGTATGTGTGTCTGTCTGTCTGCCTTTCATTCTCTACATCTCTCTCTATCACTCACTGTCTCTGTGTCTTTCTCGGTGTATCTCTGTATCTCACTGTATGTGTCTCTCTGTATATGTCTCTACAGCCTGGGTGGGAATCTATACTTCTAACTGATTTGCAATATTTGTTTGCCTGCTACATGAAACCAATGTCTCTCTCTCTCTCTCTCTCTCTCTCTCTCTCTCTCTCTCTCTCTCTGTCTAGTCCTCTGTTTTTGCCTCTGCACCCTGGGTGAATACCTGAAGCTGTACATGTTGTGGACTGGTCTCCACCGAAACTAAGCTTTTATCTGTCCATTTGTATGTATCCCTTTCTCTCTCTCTCCCTCTCCCTCTCCCTCTCCCTCTCCCTCTCCCTCTCGATCTCACCTTCCACTTCCTTTCTGCTATCTATTCTTTGCTAATTCTCTGACCCTCTTCGCCTCTACTCCTATCTTCCCAAGAAACCCTCTCCAACCCTGTCTTAAAACCTTGGTTCAGGAATTTCAAACTTAGGTGTTCCATTGCTCAGTGTACAGTTTCCATTTGGTACTTTCTCCTTCATTGTGCACAAAACGTCAACAGTATTTCTGAGAAAGCCATGGAGGATCTTTCTCTGTGATCTCTCACAGTGCCCATGCTTGGATGAGCATGAATCCGCAGAGATCATTTTCTCAGATTGAAAAAGAGTGAGAAACCCCTTCGGTGTGGTGTCTACACCAAGGATGAGGTCCAACAGCACACTCGCTGAATGATTTGTGTTTTCAGCATTATGCCTTTGGAAGCTTCCTCCCTCCAATATTAGGTATTCTGTGTCGACATGAATGTTCAGGCATTTTGTTCTGCCCTTGCCCATGACTTTATGGTGACTCTGAGTTCTGAGTTCTGGAGTACAAAGCCTTCTTGGTCCTGGCCCATGAGAAATACATCTTATTATTGATGTAAACTTCCCGTTACTTTAACCTTAGAAAAACTGCTCAAATGCTTTTTATGGAAGAATGGCATATAACCCAGGTTGTTCATTAATGGACTAAGAAAATGAAAAGACACACATTACTGAATGAAATTTGAGTTTTGCATGGTAGCTTATTTCAGGCAGGCTTAAATTCTGTATCTTAGATTAGATTGAAGGATAATAGGACTGCATGTACTTGGCTGCACCAAATGATGTCAGAAACAAGACAGAGTTCATGAGGCAGAGACAGCATCATCCTTGAATACGATAGGACCCACCCATGAACCTTGTATACACATATTTCAGCCTACACTAACTTTTAGTTTTCTGTTTGTCTCTCTGACTGTTTGTTTGAATTTTCATCTCTAACTCTCTACCAATCACTGTCACTGTCTCTCTGTGTATATCCCTTCAACTGGGTTGCCCACTATAAATCTATCTGAATTGAACTGGACCTGCCTGATAAGTGAGCCTCTCTCTCTCTCTCTCTCTCTCTCTCTCTCTCTCTCTCTGTACCAGTCTCTAGCTCTCTCTCTCTCTGTCTTTTTCTCTTTGCCTCTGTAACGTGGATGAATACCAGCAGCTCTGGAATGTACTCTACCAAATCTGATCCTTTTGTCTCTCTGTCTGTTATGTCTCCATTGCTGTGTGTGTTTCTCTCTCTGTCAGAGTATTAAATTGCATGCTAAACCACAGTTGAATGGCAAAATAAAGGAGGTTTTGTATTGTCCTATAGATATCCTTCTTTTTCAAACACGTGAATGATTTCAGCCATGGTGCTTGTATCAAAATAGGCAGATAATGTGTCTCCAATTTAGGTTTTGGCAAATCCAAAGTTTTCCTGTATGTTCCAGGTTGCTGAATGGGACCCATGCACAAAGGTCCAAAGGTTCACTCAAGATAAAAAGTATTCATTCCCTCAATGATCCCAGATTCCTCTCTTAAAGATCTTGTACCTTTCCCTGGGAAAAGCCTCCCTCATATGACATTGCAACCCTCTGTCACAAGGACTTAAGAAATACTTTGTTTTCTAAACTTAACCTCATCTCCTACACTGCTGATATCTGCTGAGATTTAGGATGCCGAAGACACAGCCACACATTCTGGAAATTCCTGGGACAACCAGGTATTCCAGGATGTGATAGTACCCCACTATTCTCAGGACCCCTAATGATGGTCAATGCCATTTCATCAAAAAGAAGCACTCTTGAGAACTTGACATCGGTATTCCCAAAGTTGCCAAGTCTATGACCTCAAATTTCCTTGATAAATGAAGGTGGGAATGAAAGGTCCTGGTATCTGGCTACCTGCCCATGACACCTGGAAGGGTGCACTCATTTATCCAGTACTCTGTTCAGCCCAGGGTTCCTTGGGTAATAAGTCTTCAGGCAAGGTTACAGGACCCTATAAAAAACAGATCACTTTCCACAAGTGAAGTATTATTCTCTCTGTCATTTTCAATTGCTCTCTGCTATCTTCCTCTGACCCTCTTCATCTCTTCTCCTGTCTACCCCACTCATGCTCTCCAACAATGTCAGAAAATCTAAAGTTCATGGACATTCTAATGTTCGCGTTCCATTGCTCAGGGTTCCATCTCCATAGCGAGATTTCCCCTTCCACGTAAACAATTGACCAACTCTGCGGCTGTGAAAGCCATAGAGGCTCTCTCTATATATATGAACTCATTCCATATCCAGGCTCGGTTGAGCGGGATATCGTAGATACCATTTTATCAGACTGACCAAACGATGAAACACCCCATGTGTTTGGTGTGTTTCCCAAGGAAGATGTCTGCCATCACAATGGCTGAATCACCTGTGGGTTTCAAATTTATGAATTTAGGAGTTATTTTTCCTCCATTGTTCGGACCCATGCTTCATCTCAACCATTCAGGCATTTTTTGTTTCACAATTGTCAATGAGTTAAGGTTGACTCCATCTTCTGAGATGTTGGTTACTGAAACTCCTTCAGCCACCTTCATTGTAATTACATCTTATGTTTAAGGGAAGCTAGCTTCTACTGTTACAGTGGAAAAATTCTTCAATGCCTTTTTGTGGAGCAATATCAAATACACTAAGCATTACATCGATGGAATAAGAAAATGAAAGGAATCAAATTACTGTAAAGAAGGTGAGTTTTCCAAGGTTAGCTTATTTCAGGAAAGTTTGAATTCCATTTCTTAGATTAGATAGAAAGATCATTACATTGCAGATATTTGGGATCATAAGATGATGCCAGCAGCAGTTCAGAGTTCATTAGGCAGAGACAGCTTCTTCCATGAGTATGTTGGGAGACTGATTTGGGATGAATAATGCACTTATCCTAGGCTACACTAAGCCTTGGAATGCCTGTGTTTCTAAATGTCTTTATGTCTGTCTGTCATTTCACTCTCTACCTTTCTCTCTATAAATCAATGTCTCTGTGTCTTCCTCTGTGTCTCTGTGTCTTACTGTCTGTGTCTCAATGTATCTGTCTCTTCACACTTAGTGGGAATCTATAATTCTATCTGCTATGCAATGTGTTTGCCTGCTACACTAAACCAAAATCTCTGTCTCTCTCTCTATGTCTAGTCCTCTGTTTTTGCCTCTGCACCCTGGGTGAATACCTGAAGCTGTACTTGTTCTGGACTGGTCTCCACCTTAATTGATCTTTCATCTGTCAGTTTGTATGTCTTTCTGTCTCCCTGTCGCTCTGTCTCTGTCTCTCTCTCACTCTCTGTCTCTCTGTGTGTGTGTGTGTGTGTGTGTGTGTCTACCTTTCTCTCTGTCTGAGTACTGAAGAGCATGCTAAAACTCTCTACAATGGCAAAATTAAGTTGCTTTTTTTACTGTCCAAAGATACCCTTCCCATTCCAAAATCAGAATGCTTTCAGCCATGTTGCTTCTATAAAAAAGAGGCAGGTGATGTGTCTCCAAATTATGTTTTTGGAAAATCAAAATATCCTTGTATTTTCCAGGGAGCTGAATGGGTCCCATGCAAACAGGTACAAAGATGCTCTCCATGTAAGTAGATTTCAGCCTCTCTGTGATCTCAAATTCCTATCTTCATCATCTGGAATCTCTCTTTCGCAAAACACTCCTTCATCTGTTCATTCACCGATCTGATACAGGACTTCAGAAACACTTTTGTTTCTAAACTCAATTTCATCTCCTACCCTGCTGACATCAGGCGAAGTCCTGGAAGCCTGAATGAGTACTACCTGTCCTTTCTAACGAAGTTTCAAACAGATACTCCAGGATGTGTTAGTACCTCAACATTCTTGGGGCCCAAATGATGGTAAATGCCCTACTTCAGCATGATGTAATCTTGAAAACTCGATATCCTTATTATCTAAATTGCCATTTCTAAAACTCCAACATTCAGTATTCAGGGAAAGTAGGAATGAAAGGTGCAGGCATCAGACTGGTCTGTCCAAGGTTCCTGGCATGATGCACTCACTCAGTCAGAACTCTGTTCAGTCCAGCTTTCAACTTTACTAAGACTGCAGGCAGCTTTCAAGGACCACGTTAAAAGACAGATCCAGACACACTTATGCTCTCTTATTCTCTCTCTCTCTCACTCACTCTCTCTCACTCATTCTCTCTATCTATGTCTATATCTATGTCTATATATATCTGTATCTATATATCTATATCTATATCTATATCTATATCTATATATATATATATACGTAGATATAGATATAGATATATAGATATATAACTCTCTTTCCCTCTCCCTTTCATCTTCCTTTTCCTATCTGCTATCTGCTCTTTGCTATTTCTCTGACCCACTTTGCCTCTTCTCCTCTCTTCTCAACTCACCCTCTCCTACCCTGTTGGAAACCCTTGGTTCATGGAATTTCATAGGTAGGGTTTCCATTGCTCAGTGTTCACTTTCCATTTGGTACTTTCCCCTTCAATGTACACAAAACACCAATAGTATGGCTGAGAAAGCCATAGAGGGTCTCTCTCTGTGACCTCTCACCAAGCCCATGCTTGGATGAGTGGGAATCCACAGAAATCATTTCCTCAGACTGAACAAATGGTAAGAAACCCCTTTAGTTTGGTGTGTATGTCAAGGATGAGGTCCAACAGCACATTCACTGAATGATTTGTGTTTTCAGCATTATGCCTTCGGAAGTTTCTGCCCTCCAATATTAGGTATTCTGTGTTGTCTTGAATATTCAGGCATTTTGTTCTGCCCTTGCCCATGCCTTCATGCTGACTCTGAGTTCTGAATTTGGGAGTCATAAGTCTTTTTGGTCTTGGCCCATGGGAAATCCATCTTATTATTAAGGCATCCTTCAGGTTACTGTAACGTTAGAAAAACTGTTCAAATGCTTCAATGGAGGAATGTCAAATATCACAAGATGTTCATTAATGGACTAACAAAATGAAAAGACACACATTACTGAATAAAATTTGAGTTTTGCATGTTAGCTTATTTCATGAGTTTAAATTATGTTATCTTAGAATAGATTGAAGGATCATTGGACTGCAGGTACTTGGATGTACCAAATGATGTCAGAAGCAAGACAGACTTCATAAGGCAGAAACAGCATCATCCTTGAAAACAATAGGACCCACCCGTGAAACTTGTATACACATATCTCTGCCCACACTAACTTTTGGTTTATCTGTTTGTCTCTCTGTTTGTTTGAATTTTCATCGTTAACTCTCTATCACTCACTGTTACTCACTCTCTCTGTATGTCCCTTCAACCTGGTTGTCTACTATAAATCTACCTGAATTGAACTGGACCTGCCTGCTAACTGAGCCTCTCTCTGTATCTCTCCCTCTATCTATCTCTCTTTATCCCTCTCTCTCCCTCTCCCCCAGTCTCTCACACTCTCTCTGTCCTTATGTCTTTTCTTCAGAAACCTGGATGAATACAGGTTAACTCTGGAATTGCTCAGGAATGTATTCTATCAAATCTGATCCTTTTGTCTCTGTCTGTATGTGTCTGCCTTGCTGTCTGTGTATCTCTATCTGTCAGAGTATTGAAGATCATGATAACCACAGTAGAATGGCAACATAAAGGTGCTTTTTTATTGTGCTATAGATACACTTCTTTTTGAAACATGAGAATGCCTTCAGTCAAGGTGCTTGTATTAAAAAAGGCAGCTGGTATGTCTCCAATTTATGTCTGTGGCAAACCCAAAGTTTTCCTGTAAGTTCCAGGGTGCTGAATGGGACCCATGCAAAAAGGTCCAAAGATTCACTCCAGATAAAAAGTCTTCATTCCCTCAATGATCCCAGATTCCTAGCCTAAACATCTTGTACCTATCTTTAGAAAAGCCTCCATCATATGACCTTGCAACCCTCTGTCTCAAGGACTAAAGGGATACTTTGTTTTCTAAACTTAACTTTATCTCCTACACTTCTGCCATCTTCAGAGTCGTTGGATGCTCAAGACAGAGCCACACATTTTGGAAATCCCTGTGGCAACCAGGTACTCCAGGATGTGATAGTACCCCATTTTTCACAGGGCCCCCAAAGTTGGTCAATGCCCTTTCATCAAAAACAAACAGTCATGAGAACTCGAAATTGTTATTCCCAAAGTTGCCAAGTCAATGACCCAAAATTTCCTTGATAAATGAAGGTGGGAATAAAAGGTCCTGGCATGTGGCTACCTTCCCATATACCCAGAAGGGTGCACTCACTCACGCAGTACTCTGTTCAGCCAAGGGTTCCTTGGGTAATAAGTCTGCAGGCAGAGATACAGGACCCTATAAAATACATATCACTTCCTGCAACCGATGTATTATTCTCTATATCATTTTTAATCCTATCTGCTCTCTTCTCTCTTGCATCTTCCTCTGACCCTCTTCATTTCTTCACCTGTCCAACTTTCTCACCCTCTCAAACCATGTCGGAAAATCTTAAGTACATGGACATTATAAGATTCGTGTTCCATTTCTCACGCTCTCTCTCTGTGAACTATCTCCATATCCGGGCTCGGTTGCCCAGGACAGGGCAGAGATAACTTTATGGGACTGATCAAATGATGAAATACCACATGAGTTCGGTGTGTTTCCCAAAGAAGATGTTGGCCACCACATAGGCTGAATCACTTGTAGGTTTCAAATTTGCGACTTTGGGAGTCATTTTAATCCACTGTTCGGACCCCTGCTTCGTCTCATTGGTTCAGGCATGTTTTGTTCCACAATTGTAGATGAGTTAAGGCTGACACTGTCATCTGAGATGTTTGGTACCGAGCTTCCTTCAACCACCTCATTGGAATTACATCATATGTTTAAGGGAATATTGCTGCTGCTGTTACCATGGGCAAAATGTTCAATGCCTTATTTTGGAACAATGACAATTACCCTGAGAATCTTCTTCAGGAAGGTTTAAATTCCAATTCTTAGATTAGATTGAAAGTTCATGTGACTGCATCTATTTGGGTGCAAGAGATGAAGTCAGCAGCAGGATTGAGTTCATTAGTCAGAGACAGATTCTACCATGAATATGTTGGTAACCAGCTTCTGGATGTATAATGCACTTATCAAAGCCTACATTAATCCGTGGACTGTCTGTGAGTCTGTCTGTCATTTCATTTTCTAACTCTCTCTCTAGAACTCACTGTCTCTCTCTCTGTCTCTGTTTCTATCTCTGTGTATCTCTGTCGCTCACTGCGTGTGTCTCTCTGTATATGTCTCTACACCCTGAGTGGGAGTCTATAGTTCTAACTGCTTTGCAATGAGTTTGCCTGCTACCCTAAGCTAATTTATCTGTCTCTCTGTCTAGTCCTCTGTTTTTGCCTCAGCACCCTGGGTGAATACCTGAAGCTGTACTTGTTCTGTACTGGTCTCCACCTAAAATGAGCTTTTTATCTGTCTGTTTGTATCTCTCTCTCTCTCTCTCTCTCTCTCTCTCTCTCTCTCTCTCTCTTGTGTGTGTGTGTGTGTGTGTGTGTGTGTGTGTGTGTGTGTGTGTGTGTGTGTGTGTGCGTGTGTATGTGTGTATCTGTCTCTCTGCCTGAGTACTTAAGAGCATGTTAAAATTTTCTACAATGGCAAAATTAAGGACCAGGGTGCTGAATGGGACTCACCCAAACAGATCCAAAGATACACTCTGGAAAATTAGTATTCAGCCATTCTATGATTCCATATTCCTTTCTTCATCATCTGGTTTATCTCTTTCGTGAAACATCCCATCATCTGTTTCACCAGGACTCCAGAAACACTTTTGTTTCTAAAGTTAACATCATCTCCTACACTGCTGACAGCTGTTGAGTTCTAGGAGAACTGAGTGAGTGCTACCTGGCCTGTCCAAGAAGGAACAAATACCTATTCCAGGATTGGGTGCTACCACAATATTCTCTGGTCCCCAATGATTGTCAATGCCCTACTTCAGCAGGATGCAATCTTGAGAAGTCAATATCCATATTCCTTACATTGCCATTTCAAAAACCCCAACATTCAGTATTCAGGGAATGTAGGAATGAAATGTGTAGGCATCAGGCTGGCTTATCCATTGCACAGGGCTTGATGCACTCATTCAGGCAGTCCTCGGTCAATCCAGGCTTCTATGGTTACTAAGTCTGAAAGCAGCTTTAAAGGACCCCTTTAAAGACAGATCCCGACCAATTTAGTCCATCTTATTCTCCCCCCCTCCCAGTCTCTCACCCTATCTCTGGCTTTCTGTCTTTGCCTCTGCAACCTGGATGAATACCAGCAGCTCTGGACTTGCTTAGGTCTGTTCTCTACCAAATCTTATCCTTTTTTCTCTCTGTTTTCATGTGTCTACCTTGCTGTGTGTGTTCTGTCTCTGTCAGAGTATTGAAGAGCATGCTAAACCACTCTAAAATGGCAAATTAAGGTGCTTTTTATTGTCCTGTAGATACCCTTCTTTTTCAAAGATGTGAATGCTTTCAGTCAAGTTGCTTGTATCAAAAAAGGCAGCTGATGTATCTCCAATTTATGTTTTTGGCAAACCCAAAGTTTGCATGTAAGATCCAGTGAGCTAAATGGGACCCATGAAAAAAGTCCAAAGATTCATTCCAGATAAATAGTATTGATTCCCACAATGATCCCAGATTCCTCTCCTCCTCTGTTACCTTTGGCTGGGAAAACCCTCCATCATTTGACCATGCATCCCTCTGTCACAAGGACTTAAGAAATTTTTGTCTTCTAAACTTAGTCTCATCTCCTACACTGCTGGCATCCCTCGAGGCTTAGGATGCCCAAGACACAGACACACATTCTGGAAATATGTAGAGCAAACAGTTACTCCAGGATGTGTTAGTACACCAATATTCTCAGGGACCCCAAAGTTGGTCAATGCCATTTCATCAAAAAGAAGAAGTCTTTGTAAGTCAACATCATTGTTCCCAGTGTTGCCAAGTTTAAGACCCCATATTTCCATATAAATGAAGGTGGGAATGAAGGTCTTGGCATCTGTCCTGCCCATGAAACCTGGAAGGGTGCACTCACTCAGCAAGTAGTCTGTTCAGTCCAGGGTTCCTGGTTAATAAGTCTGCAGGCAGGGTTATAGGACCCTTTAAAAGACAGATCCCTACCCACATCTAATTTATTATTCTCTATCACCTTCCTATTCCTCTCTGCTATCTTCTCTCTGGTATCTTCCTTTGACCCTCTTCATCTTTTCTCCTGTCTCCCCACTCACCCTCTCCAAATAAGTCAGAAAGTCTAAAGTTCATGGACATTCTAAGATTCCTGTTCCATTGCTCAGGGTTCCGTCTCCATAGCGAACTTTCCCTTTCCATGTAAACAAATGACAAACTGTGGAGCTGGGAGAGCAATGGAGGCTCTCCCTCTCTCTGTGAACTCTCTCCACTCCCAGGCTTGGTTGAGTGCAATATCACAGGGATGTTTTCTGGAGATGATAATATGCTGAAACACTCCATGAGGACAGTGTGTTTGCCAAAGAAGAGGTCCACAATCACATTTGGTGAATCACCTGTGTGTTACAGATTTATGACTTTGGTTGTTTCTTCACTCCATTGTTACGATCCCTGTATCTTTTCAACAGTTCGGCCAAATTTTGTTCCACATTCGTCGATAACTTAAGGCTGAGTCCGTCATCAGATATGTTGGGTACCGAGCTTACTTCAACCACCCCCATTGGAAGTGCATCTTATGTATAAGGGAATCAGGTGCTATTATTACCATGGAAAAATTGTTCAATGCCTTTTTTTGGAGTAATGTCAAACACCTTACAAAGAACAAAATGGACTAAGAAATTGAAAGGAATAACCTTACTGTAAAAAGGTGAGTTTTCCATGGTTATCTTCTTCAGGAAGTTTTAAATTACATTTCTTAGATTAGATTGAAAGATCATGTGACTGCATCTACTTGGGTGCAAGAGATGATGTCAGCAGAAGGACTGAGTTCATTAGGCAGAGAAAGCTTCTTTCAGGAGTATGTTGGTAGCCATCGTCTCGAAATATAATGCACTTATCCAAGCCTACATTAAGCCTTGGACTATCTGTGTGTCTGTCTGTCATTTCATTCTTTAACTCTCTCTCTAGCACTCAATGTCTCTGTCTCTGTGTATCTCTCTCGCGCACTGTCTATGTCTCTCTGTATATGTGTGTACTCCCTGGTGGGAGCCTATAATTCTGTTTGCAATGTGTTTGCCTGCTACCATAAGCCATAATCTCTGTCTCTCTGTCTCTCTCTCTATTTCTCTGTTTTTGCCTCAGCACCCTGGGTGAATACCTGAAGCTGTACTTGTTCTGGACTGGTATCCACCTAAACTAAGCTTTTAAATCTGTCTGTTTGTATGTGTTTCCCCCTCTCTCTCTTCTCTCTCATCCTCTCTCTCTCTCTCTCTCTCTCTCTCTCTCTCTCTCTCTCTCTGTGTGTGTGTGTGTGTGTGTATGTGCATGTGCTTGTGTGCGTGTTTGTCTATCTGTTTCTCTGTCTGAGTACTGAAGAGCGTGCTAAACCTCTCTACAATGGAAAAATTAAGGTGCCTTTTTATTGTCCAAAAGATACCCCGTCCCATTCCAAAATGAGAATGCTTCCAGGAACATCGCTTCTAGCATAAAGAGGCAGCTGATGTGTCTCCAATTTATGTTTTTGGCAATCCCAAAATATCCTTATATGTTCCAGGGAGCTGCATGGGACCAATGCAAACAGGTCCAAAGATGCATTCAAGAAAAAATTGTATTCAGCCTCTCTATGATACCGGATTCCTTTCTTCCTCATCTGTGATCTCTCTTTCACGAATCACTCCATCACCTGTCCTATAACCACTCTGATACCAGGACTTCAGAAACACTATTGTTTCTAGACTTAACTTCATCTTATTCACTGCTGTCATCTGTTGAAGTCTAGGCAAGCCAAGTTAGTGCGACCTGGCTGGAAAGAACAAACAGGTACTCCAGGATGTGCTAGTACCACAACATTCTCCAACTCCCCATTTCCCTCTTCAGCAGGATGCATTCTAGAGAACTCGATATCCTTATTCCCTAAATTGTCATTTCTAACACACCAACAATCAGTATTCAGTGAAAGTAAGAATCAAATGTGCAGGCATCAGGCTGGCCTGGCCACCTGGCATGATGCACTCACTCAGGCAGTAGTCTGTTCCGTCCAGCTTTCAGGGTTACTAAGTCTGCAGGCTGCTTTAAAACACCCGGTTAAATGACAGAGCCCGATCAATTTATGCTCTCTAAGTCTCTCTCTCTCTCTCTCTCTCTCTCTCTCTCTCTCTCTCTCTCTATTCCTCTCTCTCCCTTTCTCTCTCACCTTCCATTTCTTATCTGCTATCTGCTCTTTGCTATTTCCCTGACCCTCTTCCTCTTTTCTCCTCTCTACCCAACTCACCATCTCCCAAACTGTCTGAAATACTTGGTTCAAGGAATTTCATAGTTAGATTTACCATTGCTCAGTGTTCAGTTTCCATCTCCTACTTTCCCCTTCAAAAAACACAAAAGACCAACACTATTACTGAGAAAGTCATGGGGGACCCTCTCTCTGTGACCTCTCACCATGACCATGCTTTAATTAGAGGCAATCCACAGAGATTATTCTCTGGGCCTGACCAAACTGTGAGACACCCAAACAGGTCGGTGTTTATCCCAAGGATGTGGTTCAACACCACATTCGCTGAATCATTTGGGTTTTCAGGATGATGGCTTCGGCAGTTTCTACCCTCAAATAATAGGAAATTCTCTGTCGACTTGGGAGTACCAAGCATTCTTCGGCATAGCCCAGGGGAAATAAATCTTAGGATTGAGGCATGCTTCAGGTTACTGTTACCTTGGAAAAACTGATCAAATGCTTTTAAGGAGGAATGTCATATTCCCCAGGTTGTGCATTAATGGACTAAGAACATGAATGACACATATTACTGAAAAAAATTGAGTTTGGCATGGTAGCTTCTTCCAGGAAGGTTTAAATTCCATATCTTAGATTAGATTGAAGGATCATTGGACTGCAGGTACTTGGGTGCATCCAATGATTTCAGAAGCAAAGCTGAGTTCATGAGGCAGAAACAGCATACTCCTTGAATATGAGAGGTGTACCCGTGGACCTGGTATTCATATATCTCAGCCTACACTTAGCCTTGGTTTGTGTGTGTGTCTCTCTATCTGTATGTCTGAATTTTCAACTCTAAATCTGTATCACTCACTTTCACTGTCTCTCTGTATGTGTCCCCACATCCTGGTGGTCTGCCGGCTATAACTCTACTTGAATTGCACTGGAACTGCCTGCTAACTGAGCCCCCCATCTCTCTGTCTCTCTCACTTGCTCTTGCCCTCTCCCAATTTGTAAATATCTATAGCACCTTCTGTCTTTCAATCAGCAACTTGGATAAATATCAGCGGCTTTGAACTTGCACAGGACTGTTATATATCAAATCTGATCCTTTTGTATTTCTGTCTGTATATGCCTCCCTTGCTGTGTGTGTTTATCTCTCTCTATTAGAGTATTGAAGATCATGCTACACCACTCTAACATGGCAAAATTGAGGAGTTTTTTGTTGTCCTATAGATACCCTTCATTTTCAAATGAATGAATGCCTTCAGCCAAGTTGCTTGTATCAAAAGAAGGCAGATGAGGTGTCTCCAATTTATGTTTTTGGCACACACAATGTTATTTGTAAGTTGCAGTGAGCAAAAGGGGACCCATGCATAAAGTTCCAAAGATTTATTCCAGATAAATAGCATTGATTCCCACAACGATCCCAGATTCCTCTCCTCCTCCTCCTCTGGTACCATTCCCTGGGAAAATATATAGTATTCTAAACTTAACCTCATCTCCTACAGTGCTGACATCTGCCAAGGTTTAGGATGCCCAAGACAGTGCCACACATTCCTGAAATACGTGGAGCAACCAGTTATTCCAGGATGTGTTAGTACCCCAATATTCTCAGCGCCCCCAAAGTTGGTCAAAGCCATTTCATCAAAAAGAATCAGTCTTGAGAACTAGACATCATTGTTCCCAATGTCGACAAGTTGATGACCCCAAATTTTAGTCCCGTGTTCCATGGTTAATAAGATTGAAGTCAGGGTTAAAGATACTATAAAAGACAGATCTGTACCCCAAACTAATGTATTATTCTCTCTGTCAACCTCCTAGTTCTCTCTGCTATCTTCTCTCTGGTATCTTCCTCTGAACCTCTTCATGTCTTCAGCTGTCCCGCCACTCACCCTCTCCAACTATGTCAGAAAATGTAAAGTTCATGGACATTATAAGATTCAGGCTTATCCAAGCCTACATTAAGACTTGGACTGTCTGTGTGACTGTCTGTCATTTCATTCTCTAACTCTCTCTCTAACACTCACTCTCTCTGTCTCTGTCTCTGTTTCTCTCTGTGTGTATCTCAGTCTCTCAATGTCTGTGTCTCTCTGTACATGTCTCTACACCCTGGGTGGGAGTGTATAATTCTAACTGTTTGCAATATGTTTGCCTGCTACCCTAAACCAAAGTATCTGTCTCTCTCTCTGTATAGTCCTCTGTTTTTGCCTCAGCACCCAAGGCGATTGATAGAAACTGTACTTGTTCTGTTCTGGTCTCCACTTAAACTGAGCTTTTATCTGTCTGTTTGTATGTGTTGCTCTCTCTCTCTCTCTCTCTCTCTCTCTCTCCCACTCCCTCTCTCATTTTCCTCTCCCTCTGTGTGTGTGTGTGTGTGTGTGTGTGTGTGTGTGTGTGTGTGTGTTTTTGTGTGTGTGTGTGTATGTCTGTCTGTCTGTGTGAGCAGTGAAGAGCATGCTAAACCTCTCTACAATGGCAAAATTAAGGTCCAGTATGCTTAATTGAAGATGTAAACTGGTCAAAAGATGCACTGCAGAAAAACAATATTCAGCCATTCCATGATCCCAGATTCCTTTCTTCATCATCTTGGATCTCTCTTTGGCGAATCACCCCATCATCTGTCCTATGACTGCTCTGATACAAGGATTTCAGAAACACTTTTTTTTCCTAAACTTAACTTGATCTTCTACACTGAAGAAATCTGTTGAGGTCTAGGAGACTTGAGTGAGTGCTACCTGGCCTGTCCAAGAAAGAAGCAAACAGATTTTCCACAATTTGGGGCTAACCCAACATTCCAAGTTCCCCAATGATTGTCAATGCCCTACTTCAGCAGGATGCGATTTTGAGAACTCGATATCCATATTCCCTAAATTGCCATTTATGAAACCGCAACATTCAATATTCAGGGAAAGTAGGAATGAAAGGTGCAGGCATCAGGTTGGCTTGTCCATAGCACCTGGCTTGATGCACTCACTCAGGCAGTCCTCTGTCAATCAGGGCTTCCATGGTTACCAAGTCTGAAAGTAGCTTTAAAGTACCCTGTTAAAGACAGATTCCGACCGATTTTGGCCCTCCTATTCCCCCCCCTCTGTCCCAGCCTCTCAAGCTCTCTCTAGCCTTATGTCTTTGCCTCTGCAACGTGGATGAATATCAGTAGCTCTGGACTTGCTCAGGACTGTTCTCTACCAGATCTGATCATTTTTGTCTGTCTGTTTGCATGTGTCTCCCTTGCTCTGTGTGTTTCTGTCTCTGTCAGAGTATTGAAGATCATGCTATACCACTATAAAATGGCAAAATCATGGTGCTTTTTTTGTCCTGTAGATACCCTTCTTTTTCAAACATGTGAATGCTTTCAGTCAAGTTGCTTGTATCAAAAAATGCAGCTGATGTGTCTCCAATTTATGTTTTGGGCAAACCCAAAGTTTTCATGTAAGTACAAGTGAGATGAATGAGACCAATGCAAAAAGGTCCAAAGATTCACTCCAGATGAATAGAATTCAGCCCCACAATGTTCCTCCCTTCCTCGTCTGTTACTTCCCTGGGAATCCTTCCCTCATCTGATCATGCAATCCTCTGTCACCAGGACATAAGAAATATTTTGTTTTCTAAATTTAACCTCATCTCTTACACTGCTGACATCCCAAGACCTGCCACACATTCTGGAATTTTTTGGAGCAACCAGGGACTCCAGGATGTGGTACTACCCCACTATTTTCAGGGTCCCCAACGATGGTCAATGTTCTTTCTTCAAAAAGAAACAGCATTGAGAACTCGACATCGTTATTCCCAATGTTGACAAGTTTAAGACCCCAAATTTCCATGATAAATGAAGGTGGGAATGAAGGTCTTAGCATCTGTCCTACCCACGAAATCCGGAAGGGTGCACTCACTCATCCAGAACTCTGTTCAGTCCAGGGTTCCATGGGTACTAAGTCTGCAGGCAGGGTTAGGGGACCCTTTAAAAGACAGATCCCTACCGACAACTAATGTTTTATTCTCTCTGTCTCCTTCCAAGTCCTCTGTGCTATCTTCTATCTGGTTTCTTCCTCTGATCCTCTTCATCTCTTCTCTTGTGTACCCCGTTAACCCTCTCCAAACATATCAGAAAATCTAATGTTCACGGATATTCTAAGATTCCTGTTTGATTGCTCAAACAGCTTTCCCCTTCCATGTAAACTAATAACCAACTCCAGAGACTCTCTCTCTCTGTGAACTCTCTTCATGACCAGTCTCGGTTTATTCGGACATTGCAGAGATATTTTCTGGAGCTGAGCAAATGCTGAAAAACCCCAATAGGGCAGTGTGTTTCCCAAGGAAGAGGTCCACCACAACATTCGCTGAATCACCTGTGGGTGTCAGCCTTACGATATTGGGAGTTTCTTCCCTCCCCTGTTCTGACACCTGTGTTGTCTCTACGGTTCAGGCATTTCTTTGTTCCACAATTGTCAATGAGTTAAGACGCTGACTCTGTCTTCTGAGATGTTGGGTACCGAGCCTACTTCAGCCACCCCTTTGGAAGTGCATCTTATGTTTGAGGGAATGTAGCTGATACTGTTATCGTGGAAAAACTGTTCAATGCCATTTTGTAGAGCAATATCAAATACCCTAAGAAGTACATAAATGGACTAAGAGAACCAAAGGAATAACATTACTGTCAAAAAGGTGAGTTTTCCATGGTTAGCTTCTTCAGCAAGGTTTAAATTCCATTTCGTAGATTAGATTGAAAGATCATGTGACTGCATCTACTTGGGTGCAAGAGATGATGTCAGCAGCAGGACTGAGTTCTTTAGGCAGAGACAGCTTCTTCCATGAGTATGCTGGTAGCCAGCCTCTGGATGTATAATGCACATATCCAAGCCTACATAAAGCCTTGGACTGTCTGTGTGTCTGTCATTTCATTGTCTAACTCTCTCTCTAGCACTCAATGTCTCTGTCTCTGTCTATGTTTCTGTCTCTGTGTATCTCTGTCTCTCACTGTCTGTGTCTCTCTGTATATGTCTCTATACCCTGAATGGGAGCATATGATTCTAACTGCTTTGCAATATTGTGCCTGCTACCCTAAGCCAAAGTCTCTGTCTCTCTCATTGTCTAGTCCTCTGTTTTTGCAACAGCACCCTGGGTGAATACCTGAAGCTGTACTTGTTCTGGACTGGTGTCCACCTAAACTGAGCTTTTTTATCTGTCTGTTTGTATGTGTTTCTCTCTCTCTCTCTCTCTCTCTCTCTCTCTCTCTCTCTCTCTCTCTCTCTCTCTGTGTGTGTGTGTGTGTGTCTATCTTTCTTTCTACCTGAGTACTGAAGGGCAGGCTAAACTTCTCTACAATGGCAAAATTAAAGTCCTGGGTGCTGAATGGGACCCATGCAAACAGGTCCAATGATGCACTCCAGAAAAATAGAATTCAGCCTTTCTATCTGGGATCTCTCTTACTCGAATCACCCCATCATCTGTCCACACTTGTTTCTAAACTTAACATCATGTACTACTCTGCTGATGGCTGTTGATTTCTATAAGACCTGTGTGAGTGCTACCTGGCCTGTCCAAGAAAGGAACAAACAGATATTCCAGGATTTGGTGCTACGACAACATTATCAGGTCCCCAATGATTGTCAATACCGTACTTCAGCAGGATGCAATCTTGAGAACTCTATATCCATATTCCCTAAATTGCCATTTCAAAAACCCCCACATTCAGTATTCAGGGAAAGTAGGAATGAAAGTTGCACACATCAGGCTGGCTTGTCCATAGCACCTGGCTTAATTCAGTCACTCAGGCAGTTCTCTGTCAATCCAGGCTTCCATGGTTACTAAATCTGCAAGCAGCTCTAAAGGACCCTGTTAAAGACATATCCCAACCCATTTAGTCTTCTCTCTCTCTCTCTCTCTCTCTCTCTCTCTCTCTCTCTCTCTCTTGCAACCCGGTTGCATAGCAGCAGTTCTGGACTTGCTCAGGACTGTTCTCTACCAAATATGATCTGTTTGACTGTCTGTTTGCATGTGTCTCCCTTGCTGTGTGTTTTTATGTCTCTGTCAGAGTATTGAAGAGCATGCTATACCACACTAAAATGGGAAAATTAAGGTTCTTTTTATTGTCCTGTAGATATCCTTCTTTTTCAAACATGTGAATGCTTTCAGTCAAGTTTCTTGTATCACAAAAAGCAGTGGATGTGCCTCTTATTATGTTTTTGGCAAGCCCAAAGGTTTCATGTAAGGTCCAGTGAGCTGATTGGGACCCATGCAATAAGGTCCAGATAAACTTTATTCAGCTTCTCAATGTTCCCAGATTCCTCTCTTCCTCTTCTGGTACTTCCCTGGGAAAACCCTCCCTCTTCTGCCATGCAACCCTCTGTATCCGGACATAAGGAATATTTTGTTTTCTAAATTTAACCTCATCTCCTACAGTGCTGACATCCCACGACAGTGCCTCACATTTTGGAAATTTATGGAGCAACCAGGTACTCCAGGATGTGATAGTATCCCACTAAACACCGAGGTCCAGTGGCAGTTCAGTGTCCATCAACTGGCCCAGGTTTGCCAGCAGATGTTTTTGGTTACATTAATCGTCACAGCTTAGAGTCATTTGACGCCAATGATATGTGCACCAAATCTGAGTTCGATGGCATTCTCTGACACACCAAGGCCCAGTGGAAGTTCTGTGTCCATCTGCCAGCCCAGGATCTGATTCAGCAACAGGCTCTGAAAACCAGGTCCTGGTGGCAGTTCTGTCTCCATCAGCTGGACCAGGGAATTTAGGGGCTGTTTCTGCTTCCATTTGTTGTCAATGTTTAGAGTCATCTGACCCAAGTATTCTGTGCTCTGAATCAGAGTTCGGGGGCAAGATCCTACACGTCGAATCCCAGTGGAAATTCTGCATCCATCTGACTGCACAAAGTGTCCAGGGGCTGTTTCTGGTCCCATTCCTCGTCACTATTTAGAGTCATCTGACAAGAGTGATCTGTGCTCTGGATCTGAGATCTGTAGCAAGATCCTACATGTCAAGAGGCCCAGTGGCTGTTGTGTGTACATACGATGGTCCCGGTAGGCCAGGTGATGTTTCTAGTTCCATTCGTAATCACTGGTTAGATTCATCTCACCCTAGTGATCTTTGCTCCTGATCCAAGTTCGGTGGAGGCCTTGGACATGCCAAGGCCCATTGGTAGTTCTGCATTCATATGCTGGCCCAGTATCCAAGTTTGGCAGTGGTATATAACACACCAAGACCGAGTGGGGGTCCAGTGTCCATCTGCAGGCCCATGGAGGTCATGGGCGGTTTCTGGTTCCATTCATCGTCATTGCTTAGAGTCATCTAACACAAGTGATCTTTTCACAGGATGCAGGTTTGGCAAGGAGATCCTACACACCGAAGCCCCGTGGCAGTTCTGTGTTCATCTGCCAAGCCCTGGAGGTCAGGAGCTGTTTCTGGTTCCATTCATCATCATTGCTTAGAGCCATCTAAAACCAATGATCTGTGCACTGGATACAGTTTAGGCATTCTACACAATGTCACCCATTGGAAATTCTTTATTCATCTGCTGCCTCAGGTAGGCCAGGTGATGTATCTGGTTCCATTCGTTGTCACTGCTTAGAGTGATCTAACAACAATGATCTTTGCTCCTGATCCAAATTCAATGGAGGCCTTGGACACACCGAGGCCCATTGGCAGTTTTGCATCCATATGCTGGCCCAGGATCTGTGTTCGGCGACATTATACGACACACTTAGCCCAGTGGCAGTTCTGTGTCCATCTGCCAGCCCAGGTTAAATAGGTTCTGTTTCCAGTTCCATTAGTCGTCACTCCTTACAGTCATCTGCCAAAATTGATCTTTGCTCCTGATATGAGTTTGTTGGAGGCCTTGGACACGCTGAGGCACAGTGGCAGTTCTGCCAGCAAAGGATCGGAGTTTGTCAATGGGTTCTAAAATACCGAGGCACAGTGGCAGCTCTGTGTTCATCCGATGGGCCAGTTGGGCCAGGGGTTGTTTCTGGTTACATTCATCATCACTGCATAGAGTCATCTGACACCAGTGATCTGTGTGACAGTTCCAAGTTTTGTGATGGCTCCCTCACGAGGGCCCGGTCGCAGTTCTGTTCCTTTACTGGCTCAGGTTGGCCAGGTTCTGATTCCAGTTCCATTCATCGTCACTGCGTAGAATCATCTGACACCAGTGATCTGTGTCATGATCCGAGTTCGACAGCATTCTATGTCACGCCAAGGCCCAGTGGCAATTCTGTGTCCCATCTGCCTGCCCAGGATTCGAGGTCAGCAACAAGCTCCAAAACGCCAAGTCTTGGTGGAAGTTCTGTGTCCATCTGCCGGACCAGCGAGTTCAGGGGCTGTTTCTGCGTCCATTTGTCCTCCCTGCTTAGAGCCATCTAACACCAATGATATATGCAATGGATTCAGTTTTGGCAGAAGACCTACACATCAAAGCCCAGTGCCAGATGTGTGTCCTTCACTGGCCCAGGTTGCCGGGCGATGTTTCTGGTTCCATTCTTCGTCACTGCTTATAGTCTTCTAACATCAGTGATATTTGCTCCTGATCCAAGTTCAGAGAAGGCCATGGACACCGAGGCCCATTTGCAGTTCTGCATATATATGCTGGCCCAAGATCCGAGTTCGGTGGCGTTATACGTCATGCCGAAGTCCAATGGCAGTTCTGTGTCCGGCCGCCGGCCTAGTTAAGCAAGGTTCGGTTTCTCTTTCCATTCATTGTCACTGTTTAGATTCATCTGACACCAATGATCTGTGTTCCTGTCTGAGTAAAATGGCGTTATACCACACGACAAGGCCCAGTGTCAATTCTGTGTCCATCTCCCAGCCCAGGATCCAAGTTCAGCATGAGGGTCTGAAACGCCAAGGCCCAGTGTCAGTTCTGTGTCCATTGGCCGGCCAAGGTAAGTCATGTTCTGTTTCTGGTTCCATTCGCTGTCACTGCTTAGAGTCATCTGACACCAGTGATCTGTGTTCCTATCTGAGTTCAATGGCATTATAGCACACGACAAGGTCCAGTGTCAGTTCTATGTCCATCTGCCAGCCCAGGATCCAAGTTCAGCATGAGGGTCTGAAACGCCAAGGCCCAGCGTCAGTTCTGTGTCCATCGGCCGGCCAAGGAAAGTTAGGTTCTGTTTCTGGTTCCATTTGCCATCACTGCTTAGAGTCATCTGACACCAGTGATATTTGCTCCTGATCCGAGTAGGTGGCCTGCTCAGACATGCCGAATCCCAGTGGCAGTTCTGCTTTCATATGCTAGCCTAGGATCCGAGTTGGGCAGCAGTATATGACACATTGAGGCCCAGTTTCTGTAATGTATCCATCCTCTGGGCCAGGTAAGCCAGGTTCTGTTTCCAGATCCATTTGTCTTCACTGCCTAGAGTCATCTGACACCAGTGATCTGTGCTCTGGTTCCAGGTTCTGGAGCGAGCTCCTACACGCATAGTCCAAGTGGCAGTTATTGTTTCATCTGCCACTTAGGATATGAGTTCTGCCTTGGGCTCCCACACAACAAAAACCTAGTGGCAGTTCTGTGTTCACCTGCCAGTCCATGGAGGCCAGGGTCTGTTTCTGGTCAATTTATTGTCACTTCTTAGAGTAATATGACAAAAATGATATGTGCACCAGATCCAGGTTTGGAAGCAAGCTCTTACACACCGAGGCACAGTGGCAGTTCTGTGTCCATCTGCAGGCCCATGACGTCAGGAGTCATTTCTGCTTCCATTCATGTCCACTGCTTAGAGTCATCTGACAACAGTGATCTATGTGACAGATCCGAATTCAACAGCGTTCTCTGACACGCCAAGGACCAGTGGCAATTCTGTGTCCATCTGCCAGCCCAGGATCCAAGTTCAGCAATGGCTCCAAGTTGCTAAGGTCCCCTGGCAGTTCTGTGTCCATCTGCTGGACCAGGGAGTCCAGGAGCTGTTTCTGCTTCCATTTGTCGTCACTGCATAGAGTCATCTGACACCAGTGATCTGTGCACTGGATCCCAGTTTGTCAATGTCCTCTGACAGTCAGAGGCCCAGTGGCAGCTCTGTGTTGATCTTCCAGCCCAGGATGTGATTTCGGCAAAGGTTCTGAAATACCGAGGCACTGTGGCAGTTCTCTGTTCATCCGCTGGCCCTGGTAGTCCAGGGGCTGTTTCTGGTTCCATTCATCATCACTGCTTAGAGTCATCTGACACCAGTGACCTATGTGCCTGATCCTATTTCGAAGGTGATCTCCCACATGCCAAGGCCCAGTTGCAGTTCTGTGTCCATCTGCTGGCCCAGGTAAGCCAGGTTCTTTTTGCAGTTACATTCGTCGTCACTGATTAGAGTCATCTGACAACAGTGATCTGTGCTCTTGATCCGAATTCCAGGGCGATCTCCAACACATAGAAGCCCAGTGGCAGTTATGGTTTTAGCTGCAATCCCAGGATCTGAGTTCAGCAGTGGTCTTTGACATGCCAAGGCCCAGTGGCAGTTCTGCATCCATCTGCCATCCCTGGATCCGTGTTCTGCATTGGGCTCCTACATGCCAAAGCCCAGTGGCAATTCTGCCTCCACATGCCCGCCCAGGATCCAAGTTTGATGGTGGTATATGACATGCCAATGTGCAGTGGCAGTTCTGTGTACATCTGAAGGCCCATGGAGGACAGAGGCTGTTTCTGGTTCCATTAGTCGCCACTGCTTATAGTCATCTGACACAAGTGATCTGTGCTATGGATCCAAGTTCGGCAGTGGGCTACAACAAGCTGAGGCCAAGTGGTAGTTCTGCCTCTATCTGCCAGCCCAGGATCAGAGTTCGTCATTGAACTCCAAAATGAACAATCCTAGTGGCAGTTCTGTGTCCATCTGCTGGCCCAGGTAGACCAGGGGTTGTTTCCATTCCATTCATAACCACTGATTAGAGTCATCTGACACCAGTGATCATAGCGCTTGATCCCAATTCAGCAGCAGGCTCCGATACACTGAGGCCCAGGGAGTTCCATATCCAAAAGTTGGCCCAGAATCTCAATTCAGAGGCGGTATATGACACATTGAGCCAGAGTTGCAGTTCTGCATCCATCTGCGGTCCCTGCATCCGAGTTATCTGCTGGGCTCCAACATGCCAAAGCATCGTTGCATTTCTCCTTCAATCTGCCCGCCCAGGATCCAAGTTCGGTTCCAGGGCTTGACAGATGTCAGAAGTGTATGAGATGAGGTTAAATTTAAAAGACAACATATTTCAATTCCAGGTGGCAGAGGGTTGCATGATCAACAGATGGAGGGTTTACCTTGGGAAAGGTACCAGATGAGGAGGAGAGGAATCTTGGATCATTTTGGGTATCAATACTATTTTTCTGGAATGAATCTTTGGACCTTTTTGCATTGCTCCCATTTTTCTCACTGGAACTTACATGAAAACATTGGGTGTGCCAAAAACATAAATTGGAGACACATAAACTGCCTTCTCTTGATATAAGTAACTTGGGTGAAAGCATTCATATGTTTTAAAAAGAAGGGTATTTATAGGACAATAAAAAGCATCTTAATTTTGCCATTTTAGACTGGTTTATTATCGTCTGCAATACTCTAACACACAGAGAGAAACACACACAGCAAGGGAGATACATACAGAGATACAAAAGCATCAGACTTGGTAGATAACAGTCCTGAACAAGTCCAGAGCTGCTGGTATTCATCCAGGTTGCAGAGGGAAAGACAGAAGGTGAGAGAGAGTGAGAGATTGAGAGAGAACGAGAGCAAGAGAGAGAGAGAGAGAGAGAGAGAGAGAGAGAGAGAGAGAGGTGGCTCAACTAGCAGGCAGTTCCAGGGCAATTCAGGAAGAGTTATAGTGGACGGCCCACCAGGGTGAAGGGACATACACAGAGAGACATTGACAGTGAGTGATAGGGAATTATAGTTGAAAATTCAGACATACAGACAGAGAGACACACAGTCAAACCAAGGCTTAATGTATGCTGAGATATGTGAATACCGGGTACACAGGTGGGTCCTCTCATATTCAAGGAGAATGTTGTCTCTGCCTCATGAAGTCTGCTTTGCTTCTGACATCATTGGATGCACCCAAATACCTGCAGTCCAATGATCCTTCAATCTAATCTAACATATGGAATTTAAAACTTCCTGGAAAAAGCAACCACATAAAACTCAAATTTTGTTTAGTAACGTGTGTCTTTTCATTTTCTTAGTCCATTAATGCACTACCTATGGAACAGGACATTCCTCCTTAAAAGCATTAGAACAGTTTTTGCAAGGTAACAGTACCTGAAGGATGCCTCCATCATAAGATGTATTTCCCATGGACAAGGACAAAGAAGGCATGGGATTCCCAATCTCAGAACTCAGCGTCAGCTTGAACTCATGGGCAAAGGCAGAACAAAATGCCAGAACATTCAAGTTGACACAGAACACCCATTTTTGGAGGGAAGAAACTGCCGAAGGCATAATCCTGAAAACAAAAATGATTGAGTGAATTTGGTGTTGGATGTCATCCTTGTGATAAACAACCTCCTGAAGCGGTGTCTCACAATTTGTTCAGTCCGAGAGAATGATCTCTGCGGATTCCCACTGATCAAATCTTGGGCATGTTGAGAGGTCACAGAGAGAGAACCTCCCTGGCTTTCTCTGCAATAGTGTAGGTCTTTTGGGTATGTTGAAGGGGAAAGTACGAAATGGAAACTGAACACTGAGCAATGGAAAACCTCCCTTGAAATTCCATGCACCAAGGATTTCAGACACACAGGGAGAGGGTGAGTTGGGGAGAGAGAGACAGAGAGAGAGCAAGAGAGCAAGAGTGAGAGTGAGCGAGCAAGCGAGAGAGAGAGAGAGAGAGAGAGATCATAAGTGCTTCAGGATCTGTCTTTTAACGTCTTTTAAAGCAGCCTGCAGACTTAGTAACCCTGAAAACTGGACTGAAGACAGTACTGTCTGAGTGAGTGCATCATGTCAGGTACATTGGACAGGCAAGATTTATGCCTGCAGCTTTCATTCCTGCTTTCCATGAATACTGATAGTTGGGCCGTTAGAAATGGCAATTTAGGGAATAAGGATATCGATTTCCCTAGATTGCATCCTGATGAAGTAGTGCATTGACAATTGTGGGGACATGAGAAAGTTGTGGTACTACCACATCCTGGAGTATATGTTTGTTCCTTCCTTGGACAGACCAGGCAGCACTCACTTAGATCTCCTAGACTTCAACAGATGATAGCAGTGTAGGAGATGAAATTAAGTTTAGAATCAAAAGTGTTTCTGAAGACCTGGTATCAGATCGGTGATAGGACAGATAATGTAGTGATTCACGAAAGAGATCCTAGATGATGAAGAAAGGAATTCGGGTTAATAGAGAGGCTGAGTGCATCTTTAGAACTATTTGCATGGGGCCCATGCAGCTCCCTGAAAATTACAGGGATATTTTGTTTTAACCAAAAACATAAATCGTAGAAACGTCAGCTGCCTCTTTATGATGGAAGCAAATTGGCTGACAGGATTCTCATTTTGGAATGGGAAGGGTATCTTCAGGAAAATAAAAAAAGGATCTTAAATTAGCCATGGTCTTCATTACACAGAGAGACAGATAAACACACACTAACAAACACACACAGACTCACACACACACACACACACACACACACACACACACACACACACACACACACACAGGAACCCATACAAAGAGACAGATAAATGCTCAGTTTAGTTGCAGACCAGTCCAAAATAAGTACACCTTCAGATATTCACCCAGGGTGCACAGGCAAAAATAGAGGACTAGACAGAGAGAGACAGAAATTTTGCTTAGGCTAGTAGGCAAACATATTGCAAAGCAGTTAGAATTATAGACTCCCACCCAGGGTGTAGAGACATATACAGAGAGACACAGAAAGAGACATAGATACACAGAGACAGAGACAGACAGTGAGTGCTAGACAGAGAGATGAGAATGACATGACGGCCTGACACAGAGACAGTCCAAGGCTTAAGTAGGCTTGGATAAGTGTATTATACATCCAGAGGCTAGCTATCAAATACTCCTAGAGGAAGCTGTCTCTGCCTAATGAATTCAGTCCTGCTGCTGACATAATCTCTTGCACCTAAGTAGATGCAGTCACATGATCTTTCAATCCAATCTAAGAAATGGAATTTAAACCTTCCTGAAGAGCTAACCATGGAAAACTCACCTTTGTTACAGTAATGTGATTCCTTGCATTCTCAGTCCATTTATGTATTTTTAGGGTATTTGATATTGCTCCACAAAAAGGCATTGAACAGTTTTTCCACGGTAACAGAAGCAGCTAGATTCCCTTAAACATAAAATACACTTCCAATGGGGTGGCTGAAGGAGTCTCGGTGCCCATCACCTCAGAAGATGGAGTCACCCTTAACTTATCGAAAATTATGGAACAAAAAATGCCGAAAACGTTGAGACAACACAGGGGTCCGAACAGGGGAAGGAAGAAACTCCCAAAGTCATAAGTCTGAAACCCACAGGTGATTCAGCAAATATGGTTGTGGGCCACTTCCTTGGGAAACACACTGCCTTCTTGGGGTGTTTAGCATTTGTTCATCTCCAAAAAATATCTCTGTGAGGTCCCGCTTAACTGAGTCTGTGTATGGAGTGAGTTCACAGAGAGAAAGAGGCTCCATGCCTTTCAGAGTTCCAGAGTTGGTCATTTGTGGAAGGGGAAAGCTCGCTACGGAGATGGAATCCTGAGCAATGGAACAGCAACCTTAGAATGTCCATGAACTTTAGATTTTCTGACATGGTTGGAGACGGTGAGTTGGGAAGACAGGAGAAGGGATGAAGAGGGTCAGAGGAAGATACCAGAGAGAAGATAGCAGACAGGAATTGGAAGATGACAGAGAGAATAAAACATTAGTCATGGATAGGGATCTGTCTTTTAAAGTTCCTATAACTCTGCTGGCAGACTTACTAACCATGGAACCTTGGACTGAACAGAGTACTTGCTAAAACTTGATCCAGTGCACAGATCAATGGTGTTAGATGACGCTAAGCAGTGATGATGAATGGAATCAGAAATTTCGCCTGGCCACTAGGGCCAGCGAAGGACACAGAAGTGTCACTGGGCCTTGGTGTGTAGCATCTCGCTGCCAAACTTGGATCTGGTACACAGAACAATGGTGTCAGATGACTCTAACCTGTGACAACAACAAGAAGCAATAACAGCCCCTGGACTCCCGGGTCCAGCAGATGAACACAGAAATGCAAATGTGCCTTGGCGTGTCGGATAATGCCGTCGAACTCACATCAGGTGCACAGACAATTGGTGTCAAATGGCTCTAAGCAGTCATGATTAATGTAACCAGAAACATCCCCTGGCCCACCTGGGCCAGCAGATGGTCACAGAACTGCCACTGTGCCTCGGTATTTTAGAACCTGTTGTAGTAGTCAGAACCTGTGCTGGTAGATAAACACAGAGCTGCCACTGGGTCTTGGCATTTCCGAGACTGCAGCTGAATTCGAACCAGGAATAAAGATCAATGGTGTCAGATGACTGGAACTGGAAACAGAACCTGGCTTACCTGGACTGTCAGATGTACCCAGAACTGCTATTGGGCCTCATCCTGTCCAAGGCCTCCACCGATATCATATCAGGGGCAAAGATCAATGGTGGCAGATGACTGTAAGCAGTGACGACTAATGGAACTGAAAACAGAACCAGGTTTGCCTGGTCATGCAGATGGACCCAGAATTGCAACTGGGACTTGGCGTTTTGGAGACTGCTGACAAACTTGGATCCTGTGCCTTCATAGGGATTCAGAACTGCCACTGGTCATCGGTGTATCCGAGCCTGCAACTGAACTGGGATAATGAGGTAAGATCACTGGGGACAGATGACTCTAAATAGTGATGATGAATGGAACCAGAAACATCACCTGGCCTACATCTGCCAGTGGGTGGACACAGAATTGCCACTGGGCCTCGGTGTGTCAGATCCCACCTCTGAACTCAGATACTCGGCAGATCATGGCAGAACTGCCACTGGAGTTTGCTGTGTCCAATCCCGCAGACAAACTCAGATAAGGAGCAGAGATAACTGTTGTCAGATGACTCTAAGCAGTGACAGCAAATGGAAAAAGAAACAGTCCTTCATCTCCATGGGCTGGCAGATGAACACAGAACTCCCACTGGTGCTCGTTGTGTAGGATCTCCCTGCCAAACCTGGATCCTGTGCAAAGATCACTTCTGTTAGATGACTCTAAGCAATGACGATGAATGGAACCAGAAACTGCCCCTGTTCTCCATGGGCCTGCAGATGGACACTGAACCCCCACTTGGCCTCGCCGTGTTATATACCACTGCCAAACTCAGATCCTGGGCCAGCATATGGATGCGGAACTGCCAATGGGCCTCGGCATGTCCATGGCTTCAACAGAAGTTGGATCAAGATGAAACATCACTGGGGTCAGATGACTCTAAATAGTGATGACGAATGGAACCAGAAACATCACCTGGCCTACTGGGGCCAACAGATGTACACACAACTGCCACTGGACCTCTTGACATGTAGGAGCTCACTCCAGAACTTGGATCCAGAGCACAGATCACTCTTGTCAGATGACTCTAAATAGTGACGAGGAATGGGACCAGAATGAGCCCCTGGACACCCTGTGCAGGCAGATAGATGCAGAATTGCCACTGGGATTCGACGTGTAGGAGCTCGCCCTGAACTCTGATCCAGAGCACTGATCACTGGTGTCAGATGGCTCTAAGCATTGACAACAAATGGAAGCAGAAACAGTCCCTGAATTCCCTGGTTAAAAAGATGGAGACAGAACTGCCACCAGGACTTGGCTTTCAGAGCCTGTTGTTAAACTCGGATCCTGGGCTGGCAGATGGACACAGAAATTCCACCGAGCTTTGGCATGTCAGAGAATGCCGTCGAACTCAGATCAGGTTCACAAATCCTTGGTGTCAAGTGTCTGTAAGCAGTGATGATTAATGTAAATGGAAACAGAACCTCATTTTCCTGGGCCGGCAAATGGACTCAGAATTGCCACTGGGCCACTTTGTTTCAGATCTCGTCTATATACTCAGATCCTGGGCTGGCATATTATGGCAGAATTGCGACGGTGTTTTGCCATGTCTGAGCCTGCTGACAAATTTGGATTAGGAGCAGAGATAGCTGGTGTCAGATGCCGCTAAGCAGTGACAGTGAATGGAACCAGAAACAGCCCCTGATCTCCTTGGGCTGGCAGATGAACACCGAACTTCCACTGGGCCTACCTGTGTAGGATCTCACTGCCAAACCTGGATCCTGCACACAGATCACTGGTGTTAGATGACTCTAAGCAATTACGATGAATGGAACCAGAAACAGCACCTGACCTCCATGGGCCTGCAGAAGGACACTAGACACCCTCTGGGCCTGGGCGTGTCATATACTGCCGCCAAACTCAGATCCTGGGTCAACATAAGTATGCAGAACTGCCATTGGGCCTCTCGACATGTATGAGCTCACCCCAGAACTCGGATCCAGAGCAAGGATCACTGGTGTCATATAATTCTAAGCAATGACAACAAATGGAAGCAGAAACAGCCCCTGGCCTTCCTGGACCATCGGATATACACAGAATTGCCACTGTGCCTCAGCATTTCAGTACCACTTGCCAAACTCAGATTCTGGGCTAGCAGACAACCACACAGCTGGCACTGGGCCTTGTCATGTCAGAGCTCATTACCGAACTTGGATCGAGTGCATAGATCACTGGTGTCAGTTGACTCTAAGCACTGAGGACCAATGGAGGCAGAAACAGTCCCTGAAATACATGGTCAACCTGATGTACACTGGCCCAGGTGGGCCAGTGGATGGACACAGAACTGCCAGTGATGACAATGGGAAGCAGAAACAGCCCCTGGACTCTGGGGTCCGGCAGATAAACACAGAAATGCCAATGGGCCTTGGCGTTTTGTAGAATGCCATCGAACTCGGATTGTGTGCACAGATCACTGGTGTCAGATGACTCTAAGCAGTGATGATGAATGGAACTGGAAACAAAACGTGGCTTGCCTTGGCTGGCAGAGGACACAGAATTGCCGGTGGGCCTTGCCGTGAGGGAGCCATGGCAGAACTTGGATCTGGCACACAGATCACTGTTGTCAGATGAATCTAAGCAGTGACTGAGAATGGAACCAGAAACACTGCCTGGATACCTGGGCAAACGAAGGACACAGAATTGCCACTGGGCCTTGCTGGGTAGGATCTTGCTGCCAAACCTCGATCCGATGCACAGATCACTTGTGTCAGATGACTCTAACCAGTGACAACAACGGGAAGCAGAAACAGACCCTGGACTACCAGGTCTGTCAGATGGACACAGAAATGCCAATGGGCCTTGAGTTTCATAGCCTGTTGCTGAACTCCGATCCTGGGCTGGCAAATGGACACAGAACTTCCACTGGGCCTTGGCGTGTCCGAGAATGCTGTCGAACTCATATCAGGTACACAGATCATTGGTGTCAAATGACTCTAAGCAGTGACGATGAATGTAACCACAAACATATCTGGCCCACCTGCAGCAGCGGATGGATACAGACACAGAACTTCCAGTGTGCCTCGGTATTTTAGAACCCATTGCCGAACTCACATCCTGTTCTGGCAGATAAGCACAGAGCTGCCACTGGGCCTTGGTGTTTTTTGAGCTGGCAGCCGAACCTAGATCAGGAGCAAAGATCAATGGTGTCAGATGACTGTAAGCAGAGATGACAAATGCAACTGGAAACAGAATCTGGCAAGTCCAGAGCTGTTGCTATTCTTCCAGTTTGCAGAGGGAAAGACAAAAGGCAAGGGAGAGTGTGAGAGACTGAGAGAGAGAGAGAGAGAGAGAGAGAGAGAGAGAGAGAGAGAGAGAGAGAAGTTATAGTCCATTCTTACAGGAATTCAACGTGCAGTATATAAGCCTTAGGATAGAAGTATGTTTTAGGGAGCAAACTTTAATAAGGTCCATATCAGAGGCACTAGTGGCATTGCCATGCAGATTTTAAAAGGACATTTTAACCTTTATACATCTCCATCCCGCAGGAGAATATATGCAGCTGTGAGGATTTTGGAGCTGAACCATCTCCCATCCCCCACTAACATTATTTGATTTACAGAGGCTGGTTCCAGCTAAAGACTGGTACAGTTTTCCTTGCATTCAGGGAAACCTAAGACAGAACACACATGATGCAATGCGAGATTCCATGATGGGCACCCAAGGTAGGTTGAAGGGAACCTCCTAAAACAGGTGCAGTCATCTGACCTGATGCAGAAGCACAGGGTTCTTTATATTAATTTAAGAGAGAGGAATTGTGGTGCAGCAAAAGCTTCCTGCTATGGAATATTTTGAGATCCAGCCTTTGGTTTCACTAAAGAGGAACACTGGAAAGCTCTGGTCCAATATTATATTGTTAATGTCAGTAGGACTATTATTGTTTACCATGACCTCAGGGTAATGTACCTCTTATTTGCATCTCTATGGACCTAAGAATCTGAATAGGCCCTCACCTGGGTGGAGGTGCTATAGGTGTGTGAGTAAATTGTGAGGTCAGAAGGTTAAAAGTTAAACAGACAGATAAAAAAGCTCAGTTTAGGTGAAGACCAGTCCAGAGCAAGTACATCTTGAAGCATACACCCAGGGTGCAGATGCAAAAACAGAAGACTAGACAGAGAGAGAGACAGGGACTTTGGCTTAGGGTAGAAGGCAAACACATTGCAAAGCAGTTAGAATTATAGACTCTCACCAAGGGTGAAGAGACATATACAGAGACACAAGACAGTGTGAGACAGAGATACACAGAGACAGTGACAGTGACAGTGAGTGCTAGAGAGAGAGTTAGAGAATGAAATGAGATACAGACACACAGAGAGTCCATGGCTTAATGTAGGCTTTGATTAGTGCATTATACATCCAGAGGCTGACTAACAACATACTCATGGAAGAAGCTGTCTCTGCCTAATGAACTCAGACCTGCTGCTGACATCATCTCTTGCACCCAAGTAGATGCAGTCTCATGATCTTTCAATCTAATCTAAGAAATGGTATTAAAACCCTCCTGAAGAAGCTAACCATGAAAAACGCACCTTTTTCACAATAATGTGATTCCTTTCATTCTCTTTGTCCATTTAAATACCCTTAGAATATTTGATATTGCTCCACAAAATGGCATTGATCCGTTTTCCACGGTAACAGTAAATGAAAACTGACCACTGAGCAATGGAACACCTACCTTAGAAAGCCCAAGAATCGAGCATTTCAGACAGGCTTGGAGATGTTGATTGGGGGAGACAGGAGAATAGAGAAAGGGCATCAGAAGAATATCAAAGAGCAGAGAGGAGAGAGGAAGTAGATGTTGAAATGGACAGTTAGAGGGAGAGAGAGAGAGAGAGAGAGAGAGAGAGAGAGAGAGAGAGAGAGAGAGAGAGAGAGAGAGAATAAGAGAGCATAGGTGGTTTGGGATCTGTCTTTTAAAGGGGTCCTATAAACCTGCTTGTAGACTTAGTAACCATGGAAGCCTGGAGTGAACAGAGTACTGCCTGAATCCAAGTGCCTTGGACAGACCAGCCTGATGCCTGCATATTTCATTTCCATTTCTGTAATTAGTGAATGATGGGGTGTTAGAAATGGCAATTTAGGGAATAGGAAATCGAGTTATAAAGACTGCATCCTGCTGAAGTAGGACATTGACCATCCTTGGGGACCTGAGTATGTTGTGGTACTACCACATCCTTGAGTATCTATGTGTTCCTTCCTTGGACAGGCAAGTAGCATTCGTGCCTCCTAGACCTTGCCAGATGTCAACAGTGTAGTAGATGAGGGTAAGTTTAGAAAAGAAAATGCTTCTAAAATCCTGGTATCAGAGGGGTGAGTGGTCAGATGATGGAGTGGTTCCGGAGAGAGAGATACCAGATGAGCAGGAAAGGAATCTGGGATCATTGAGAGGCAGAATACTATTTATCTGGAGTGAAGCTTTGGACCATTTCTCATGGGTCCCATTCAGCTCACTGGAACTTACAAGAAAACTTTGGGTTTGTAAAAAACATAAATTGGAGACACATCAGCTGCCTTTATTGATGCAAGCAACTTGACTGAAAGCATTCACATTTTTAAAATGAAGGGTATCTACAGGACAATAAAAAGCACCTAATTTTGCCAATTTAGAGTGTTTTAGCTTACTCTTCAATACTCTGACAGAGACAGAACACACAGAGCAAGGGGGACACATGCAAACCGACAGACCAATTGATCAGATTTGGTAGAGAATAGTCCTGAGAAAGTACAGAGCTACTGCTATTCATCTAGGGTGCAGAGGCAAAGACAGAAGGGCAGAGAGAGTGTGAGAGACAGACAGAGAGAGAGAGAGAGAGAGAGAGAGAGAGAGAGAGAGAGAGAGAGAACAAGAGAACCTAATCAGGATATGACTTTTAACAGTGTCCATTAAGCTGCTTGTACACTTAGTAACCATGGAATCCTAGATTGACAGTGAACTGCCTAAGTGAGTGCATAAAGCCAGGTGCCATTGACAGTCCAGCCTGATGCCTGCACCTTTCATTCCTACTTTCCCTGAATAGTGAATGTTGGGGTTTTTGAAATGGCAATTTAGGCAATATGGATATCGAGTTCTCAAGATTGCATCCTGCTGAAGTAGGGCATTGACAATCATTGGGGACCTGAGAATGTTGCAGTATCACCAACTCCTGGAATATCTGTTTGTTCCTTTCTTGAACCGGCCAGGTAGCACTCACTCGGGTCTACTTGAACTCAACAGACGTCAGCAGTCTAGGACATGAAGTTAAGTTTAGGAACAAAAGTGTTTCTGAAGTCCTGGTGTCAGAGCAGTGATAGGACATATGATGGGTTGATTAGAGAAAGAGAGATCCAAGATGATGAAGAAAGTAATCTGGGATCACAGAAAGGCTGAATACTATTTTTCTGGAGTGCATCTTTGCATCTTTGGACCTGTTTTCATGGGTCCCTTTCAGGACCGTGGACACTGTAGAGAAGTTTAGCATGCTCCTCAGTACTCAGGCTGAGAGACAGATACACAAACACACACACACACACACACACACACACACACACACACACACACAGAGAGAGAGAGAGAGAGAGAGAGAGAGAGAGAGAGAGAGAGAATAAGAGAGATTCAGTAAGCCGGCAGGCCCAGTGCAAAGCAGGTAGAGTTGTAGAGGCCCATCAGGGTGAAGGGACATACACACAGAGACAGAGACAGTGAGAGACAGAGATACACATAGACAGCAACATGGAGTGATAAAGAGTTAGATATGATATTTGACAATCAGCAGAGAGACACAAAGACATACCAAGGCTTAGTGTAGGCTGAGATAAGTGAATATGGAGGATTCTCTCTCTGCCTAATGAACTCTGTCCTGCTGCTGACATAATTAGGTGCAGCCAAGTACTTGCAGTCCCTTGAAACTTCAATCTAATCTAATATATGGAATTTAAACTTTCTGTGAAAGCTACCATGCAAAACACAAATTTGGTTCAGTAATGTGTGTCTTGTGACTTTCTTGGTCCATTGATGCACATCTTGGGGAATATGACATTACTCCATAAAAGCATTTGAACAGTTTTTCCATGGTAGCAGTAACAGGAAAGATCCCTTAATAATAAGATTTTCCCATGGGCAAGCCCGAAGAAGGCCTGGTACTCCCAATCTCAGAACTCAAGATTCAGCTTGAACTCATGGGCAAGGGCAGAACAAAATGCCTGAGCATTCAAGTCCAGACAGAATTCCTAAAAGAGGAGCGAAGGAACTGCCGAAGGCATAATGCTGAAAACACAAATGATTCCGCGAATGTGGTGTTGGACGCCATCCTTGTAATACACACCAACCTGAGAAAATGATCTCTGCAATTTCCCACTCACCAAAGCATGGACATGGAGATAAGCCACAGAGAGAGACCCTCCCTAGCTTTCTCAGCAAAGTGTTGTTCTTTTTTTACATTGAAGGGGAAAGTATGAAATGGACACTGAACACTGAGCAATGAAACACCTACCTTAGAAATTTCATGAACCGAGAATTTCAGACAAGGGGGAGAGTGTGAGTTGGTGAGACAGGGGAAGAGACGAAGGGGGTCAGAGGAATAGCAGAGAGCAGATAAATGACAGGAAGTGGAAAGTTAGTGTGAGAGAGAAAGATAGAGATTCTCAGCAGGCAAGCAAAGCAGGTAGATTTGTAGAGGCCCACCAGAGTGAAGGGACATATACAGAGAGCAGGTGCCAAGAGACAAGACAGGAGCCAGGGCAGAGGGAGGGATGACCTTCCTGTGGGTCCTGTGTCACCCACGTGAGCCTGCCCCTGAAAGATGATACTAGGATGGGGGTATGGAAACTGAACTGAAACAGAGCCTGGGCCTGTCAGAGTCTGCCGCTGAACTCGGATCCAGGACTGGCAGATGTAGGCAGAACTGCAACTGGGACTCATCATGTCACAGCCCACCTCCATACTCAGTTCCTGGGTGAGCATTTGGATGCAGAATTGCCACTGGGTCTTGATGTGTCAGAGCCAGCTGCCAAACTCAGATCAGGAGCAAAGGTCACTGGTATCAGATGACTCTAAGCAGTGACAACAAATGGAACCAGAAACATGCCCTGGCATCCCTGGGCTAATTGATGGACACAGAAATGCCACTGGACTTCGGCTTGTCTGATCCCAATGCAGAAATCAGATCCTGAGTGGGCAGATAGAGGCAGAACTGACTCTTGTCTTTGGCGTGCCATAGCCCGTACCAGAACTCAGATCCAGAGAAGCCAGATATATACAGAATTGCCTCTGAACTTCCATCTTGGGCCAGTAGATTGAGGCAGAAATGCAACTGGGCTTTGGCGTGTTGGAGCCCACCGCAGAACTCAGGTCCAGGAAAGGCAGATGGATGCAGAACTGCCAATGGACCTCTTAGTGTCTGATCCTGGAACCAAACTTGGACCCTGGGCCAGCAGATTGAAGGAGAAATGCAATGATGCTTTGGTGTGTCAGAGCCCACCACATAACTTGGATGAATGGATGGCAGATGGATGCAAAACTGCCACTGTGCCTCAATGTGCCATATACTGCCTCTGAACTCGGATTGTGCGCCAGCTTTTGGATGTGGGACTACGCCTGGGCCTCTGTGTATTGGAGCCTACTACCGAATTGGGATCGGGAGCTATGATCACTGGTGTCAGACGACTCTAATCAGTGATTATGAATGGAAATGGAAACAGCCCCTGATCTACCTGGGCCAGCGGGTGGACACAGAACTCCCACTGGGACTAGTCATTTTGGAGCTCATTGACGAACTCTGATTCTGGGCTGGCAGAAATACCACTTGGCCTCAGCTTGTTGGAGCCTGCTGCCGAACTTGGATCCATAGCACAGATCACTGGTGTCAGATGACTCTAAGCAGTGATGACCAATGGAACCAGAAACAGCCGCTGACCTCCATGGGCCAGCACCTGGACACAGAACTGCCACTGGGCCTCAGCATGTCATATAATGCTGCCGAACTCGGATCCTGGGCCAGCATATATATATTATATAACTGCAAATGGGCCTCATCGTGTCCAAGGCCTTCACTGAACTTGGATCAGGAGCAAAGATCACTGGTGTTAGATGACTATAAGCAGTGACAAAGAATGGAATCACAAACATTGCCTGGCCACCTGGCCAAGCGATTGACACTCATCTGCCACTGGGCTTTGCTGTGTAGGATCTCACTGCCAAAAGTGGATCCAGTGCATAGATCATTGGTGTTAGATGACTCTAAGCAATGACAATGAATGGAAACAGAAACAGCACATGACCTCTTTGGGCCTGCAGTTGGACCCAAAACTGCCACTGGGCTTCAGCGTTATGGTGGCTGCTGACAACTCAGATCCTGGGTCACCATATGGATTCAGAACTGCCACTGTGCATTAGTGTATCCGAGCCCAGAGCTGAACTCGGATAAGTAGCAAAGATAACTGGTGTCAGATGACTCTAAGCAGTGATGTAGAATGGAACCAGAATCAGCCCATGATCTCAATGGGCTGGCAGATGTACACAGAACTGCCGCTGGGCCTCGGTGTATACGATCTCACTGCAGGCCTGGATCCTGTGCACAGAACACTGGTGTTAAATGACTCAAAGCAATGGCGATAAATGGAAGCAGAAACAGACCCTGACCTCCGTGGGCCTTCAGATGGACACTAGACTCCCACTGGGTCACAGAGTGTCATATAGCACCGTCAAACTTGGATCCTGGGCCAAGCCATATTGATGCAAAACTGCCACTGGGCCTCGACATGTAGGAGCTCGCCCCAGAACTCAGATCCAGATCACAGATCACAGTTGTCAGATGACTATAAATATTGATGATGAATGGAACCACAAAAAGGCCCTGGACTCCCTGCACAGGCAAATGGATGCAGAACTCCCACTGGGCTGCGAGGTGTAGGAGCTCGACCCTGAAGACAGATCGAGAGCACAGATCATTGGTGTCAGATGACTCTAAGCAGTATCAATGAATGGTAGTAGACAACAAATGGAAGTAGAAACAGTCCCTGGCCTACCTGGGCCAGCTGCTGGACACATAGCTGCCACTGTGACTCGATGTTTTAGAAACCATTTCAGAACTCAGATCTTGGGCTTCCAGATAACCACTGCAACTGGGCCTCAGCATGTTGGAGCTCATTGCTGAACTCTGATCCAGTGCATACATCACTGGAGTCAGATAACTCTAAGCAGTGAGAACAAATGGAAGCAGAAACAGCCCCTGAACTCCCTGGTCTGGCAGATGGACTCAGAACTGCCACCAGGCCATGGTAATTCGGAGCCTGTTGCTTGACTCAGATCCTTGGCTGTCAGATGGACACAGAACTGCCATTGGGTCTTGGCGTATCCAAGGCCTCCACTGAACTCATTTCAGGAGCAAAGATCAATGGTGGCAGATGACTGTAACCAGTGACGACTAATGGAGCTGGAAAGAGAACCTGGTTTTCGGGCCCAGGAAAATTCCACTGTGCCTTGGTCTGTCATATACTGCCTCCAAATTCAGACCTGTGTTGTAATATGGATGCAGTAATGCCACTGGGCCTCGGCGTGTTCAATGTCTCCACCTAACTTGGATCATGCACATAGATCACTGGTGTCATATAACTCTAAACAGTGACGATGAATGGAACCAGAAACAGCCCTTAGCCTAAATGGGCCAGCGCATGAACACAGAACTGCCACTGTGACTCGGCATTTCAGACCCTTTGACAAACTCAGATCCTGGGCTGGCAGATAAGCACACAGCTGCCACTGTGCCTCGGCATGTCGGAGCTCATTGCAGAAATCAGATCCAGTGCATAGATCACTGGTGTCAGATGACTCTCATCAGTGATGACACATGGATGCAGAAACAGCGGCTAAACTCCCTGGTCCGGCAGATGTACCCAGAACTGCCACTGCACCTTGGAGTGTCATAGAATGCTGTCAAACTTGGATCATTGGCACAGATCACTGGTGTCAGATGAATCTAAGCAGTATCGATGAATGGTAGTGGAAACACAACCTAGCTTACCTGGGCCAGCAGAGGACACACAACTGCAACTGGGCCTCGGCACGAAGGAGCCATCGCAGAACTTGACACTGCCACACAGATCACTGGTGTCAGATGACTTTAAGCAGTGACAATGAATAGAACCAGAAACATTGCCTTTCCACCTGGGCCAGCAAAGGACACAGAATTGCCACTGGGCTTTGCTGTGTAGGATATCATTGCCAAACCTGGATTCCGGTGCACAGATCACTGTTGTGAGATGACTAACCAGTGATGACAACAGGAAGCAGAAACAGCCCCTGATTCCTGGGTTCCAGCAGATTGACACAGAAATGCCAATAGGCCTTGACATTTTGTAGCGTGGTGCTGAACTCAGAACCTTGGCTGGCAGTTCCACAGGTGGTTCCTCTCGTACTCATGGAGTATGCTGTCTCTGCCTCATGAACTCTGCTTTGCTTCTGACATCATGTGTTGCACCTAAGAACCTCAGTTCAATAATCCTTCAATCTAATCTAAGATATGTAATTTAAACCTTCCTGGTAGAAGCTACCATGCAAAACTCAAATTTCGTTCAGTAATGTGTGTCTTTTCATTTTCTTCGTCCATTAATGCACAACCTGTTGAATATGACATTCCTCCTTAAAAGCATTTGAATAGTTTATCCAAGGTAACAGTAAATGGAAGGATGTCTCTAGCATAAGAAGTATTTCCCTTGGGCTAGGTCGAAGAAGGCTTGGTACACCCAATCCACAAACTCAGAGTCAGGTTGAACTCATGGGCAAAGGCAGAATAAAATGGCTGAACATTCAAGTCGACACAGAATACCTATTTTTGGAGGGAGGAAACTGCCGAAGGCATAATCCTGAAAACTCAAATGATTCAGCTAATATGGTGTTGGACCTCATCCTTGTATTTACCACCAACCTGAAGTGGTGTCTCACAGTTTAGTCAGTCCAAGAGAATGATCTATGCGGATTCCCACTCATCAAAGCATGGGCATGGTGAGAGGTCGCAGAGTGAGACCCTCCATGGCATTCTCAGCAACAGTATATGTCTTTTGTGTACGATGAAGAGAAAAGCACGAAACGGAAACTGAACACTGAGCAATGGAAACTGTAGCTATGAAATTCGATGAACACAATATTTCAGACAGGGTGGGAGAGGGAATGTTGGTAAGAGAGGAGAGAGACGAAGAGGTTCAGAGAAATGGCAAATAGCAGATAGCAGATAGGAAATCTAAGGGGAAAGGTCCAGAGAGAGAAGGAGAGAGAGTAAGAGAGCATAAGTGGGTCAGGATCTGTGTTTTAACAGGGTCTTTTAAAGCAGCCTGCAGACTTAGCAACCCCGAAAGCCGGACTGAAAAGAGTACTGCCTGAGTGAGTGTATCATGCCAGGTGAGTTGGACAGTCCAGCCTGATGACTGCACATTTCCTTAAAACTTTCGCTGAATACTGATTGTTGGGGTGTTAGAAATGGCAATTTAGGGAATAAGGATATCGAGTTCTCTAGATTGCATCCTGCTGAACTAGGGCATTGACCAACTTTGGGAACCTGAGAATGTTGTGTTACTAACACATCATGAAGTATGTGTTTGTTCCTTCCTTGAACAAGCCAAGTAGCACTCACTTGGGTCTCCTAGACTTCAACAGATGTCAGCAGCATAGAAGATGAAGGTAAGTTTGGAAACAAAAGTGTCTCTCAACGCCTCGTATCAAAGCAGTGACAGGAGAGATGATGGAGTGATTCACGAAAGTGAGATCCAGGATGATGTAGAAAGGAATCCAGGATCATAGAGAGGCTCAATACAAATTTTTCTGGATTGCATCTTTGGACCTCTTTTCATGGGTCCCATGCAGCTCCCTGAAACTTACAGGGATATTTTGCTTTTACCAAAAACATAAATTGGAGACCCATCAGCTGCCTCTTTTTGATAGAAGCGACTTGGCTGAAAGCTTTCTCATTTTGGAATGGGAAGGGTTTCTTTTGGACAGTAAAAAAGCACATTAATTTTGCCATTGTAGAGAGGTTTATAATAATCTTCAGTACTCAGACAGAGAGACAGATAGACACACACACACACACACACACACACACACACACACACACACACACACAGAGAGAGAGAGAGAGAGAGAGAGAGAGAGAGAGAGAGAGAGAGAGAGAGAAACACATACAAACAGACATATAAAAGCTTAGTTTAGTTGGAGACCCGTCCAGAACCGGTACAACTTCAGGTATTCACTCAGGGTGCAGAGGCAATTAGACTCAAACCCAGGGTGGAGATACATATGCAAAGAGAAACAGAAAGTGAGAGACAGAGATACACAGAGACAGAGACAGAGACAGAGACATTGAGTGCTAGAGAGACAGTTAGAGAATGAAATGACAGAGGGACACACAAACAGTCCAAGGCTTAATGTAGGCTTGGATAAGGGCATTATACATGCCGAGGGTGGTTACCAGCATACTCCTGGAGGAAGCTGTCTCTGCCTAATCAACTCAGTCCTGCTGCTGACATCATCTCTTGCACCCAAGTAGATGCCATCACATGATCTTTCAATCTAATTCAAGAAATGGAATTTAAAACTTCCTTGAGGCATCTCACCATGGAAAACTCACCTTTTTTACACTAATGTGATTCCTTTCGATCTCTTAGTCCATCGATGTACTTCTTAGGGTATTTGATATTACTCCACAAAATGGCATTGAACAGTTTTTCCATGGTAACAGTAGCAGCCAGATTCCCTAAAACATAGGGGTGGCTGAAGGAGGCTCGGTACCCACCATCGCAAAAGATAGAGTCAGCCTTAACTCATCGACAATTGTGGAACAAAAAATGCCCAAACAGTTGAGACAACATGGGGGTCCCAACAGGGGAGGGAAGAAACTCCCAATATCATAAATCAGACACCCACAGTTGATTCAGCGAATGTGGTGGTGGACCTATTCCTTCAGAAACACACTGCATATTGGGGTGTTTCAACATTCGGTCACCTCCCAAAAATAACTCTGCAATGCCCTGATGAACCGAGCCTGGGTTTGAAGAGAGTTAACAGAGATAGAGTGCCTCCATGGCTTTCAAAGATCCAGAGTTGGTCATTTGTTTACATGGAAGGGGAAGCTCGCTATGGAGAGGGAACCCTGAGCAATGGAACAGGAATCTCAGAATGTCCCTGAACTTTAGATTTTCTGACATGGTTGGAGAGGGTGAGTGGTGGAGAGAGGAGAAGAGTTGAAGAGGTTCTGAGGAAGATACCAGAGACAAGATAGCAGAGAAGACTTGGAAGATAACAAAGAGAAAAATACATTAGTTGTGGGTAGGGATCTGTCTTTCAAAGGGTCCTCTAACCCTGCCTGAAGACTTAGTACCCATGGAACCCTAGACTGAACAGAGTACTGGCTGAATGAGTACACCTTTCCACGTTTAATGGGCAGGACAGATGCAAAGACCTTCATTCCTACCTTCATTTATTATGGAAATATGGGGTCTTAAAGTTGGCAACATTGGCAATAATGATGTCAATTTCTCAAGACTGCTTCTTTTTGAGGAAAGGGCATTCACCAACTTTGGGGCCCCGGGGAATAGTGAGGTACTACCACATAATATAGTCCCTGGTTGCTCCAAGAATATCCCGAACGTGTGGCAGTGTCTTGGGATGTAAGCAATGTAGGAGATGAGGTTAAATTTAGAAAACATACTATTTCTTATGTCCTGGTGACAGAGGGTTGCATGGTCAGATGAAGGACGGTTTTCCAGGGAAGTATCAGACGAGGAAGAGAGGAATCTGGAAGGATTGAGATGCTAAATACTATTTATCTGGAGTGAATCTTTGGAACTTTTTGCATGGGTCACATTCGGCTCACTAGAACTTGCATGACAACATTGGTTTTGCCAAAAACATAAATTGGGGACATATCAGCTGTATTTTTTGATACAGGCAACTTGAATGAATGCATTCACATGTTTGAAATAGAAGGGTATCTACAGGACAATAAAAAGCACCTTAATTTTTCCATTTTAGAGTGGTTTAACATGCTCTTCAATACTCTGACATAGACAGAAACACACACAGCAAGGGAGACACATGCAAACAGACAGACAAAAGGAACAGATTTGGTAGTGAACAGTCCTGAGCAAGTCCAAAATTGCTGCTATTCATCCAGGTTGCAGAGGCAAAGAAAGAAGACCACAAAAAGGGTGAGAGACTGGGACAGAGAGAGAGAGAGAGAGAGAGAGAGAGAGAGAGAGAGAGAGAGAGAGAGAGAGGGAGGAAGGGGGAGAGGGAGAGACAGACAGACACAGAGACAGACACAGAGATTCAGAGTGACAATAATAGGGCCTAAGTGGGTATGGATCTGACATTAACAGGTGCTTTAAAGGTGCTTGCAGACTTAGTAACCATGGAAGCTTGAGTGACAGAGGAGTGCCTGAGTAAGTGCATCAAGCAAGGTGCCATGGACAAGACAGCCTGATGACTGTACCTTTAATTCCTACTTTCCCTGAATACTGAATGTTGGGTTTTTAGAAAGGCAATTTAGGGAATATGGATATCGAGTTCTCAAGACTGCATCCTCCAGAAATAGGGCATTGACAATCATTGCGAACCTGAGAATGATGCAGTAGCACCAAATCCTGGAATATCTCTTTGTTCCTTTCATGGACAGGCCAGGTATCACTCACTCAGTTCTCCTAGAACTCAGCAGATGTAAGCAGTGGAGGAGATGAAATTAAGTTTATAAACAAAAGTGTTTCTGAAGACGTGGTATGAGAGCAGTGACTAGAGCAATGACGGGATGATTTGCAAAAGAGAGATCCCAGATGATGAAGAAAGGAATATGGGTTCATAGAAAGGCTGAAGATTATTTTTCTGGAGTGCATCTTTGGACCTGTTTGCATGGGTCCCATTCAGCACCCTGGCCTTAATTTTGCATTGTAGAGAAGTTTAGCATGCTCTTCAGTACTCAGATAGAGAGACAGATAGACACACACACACACACACACACACACACACACACACACACACAAACACATACAAAGAGAGAGAGACAGAGAGAGACAGAGAGAGAGAGAGTGAGAGAGAGTGAGAGGAACACATACACACATACAGCTAAAAAGCTCAGTTTAGGTGGAGACTGACTTTAGGAGTCCAGAACAATTACAGCTTCAGGGTGCTGAGGCAAAAACAGAGGACTAGAGAGAAGAGAGACAGAGACTTTGGCTTAGGGTAGCAGGCAAAGATACTGCAAAGCCGTTAGAATTATAGAATCCCACCCATGGTGTAGAGACATATACAGAGAGACACAGACAGTGAGAGACAGAGATACACGGAGTCAGAAACAGAGACAGAGACAGAGACAGTGAGTGCTAGAGAGAGAGTTAGACAATGAAATGACAGAAAGACACACGGAGAGTGCATGGCTTAATGTAGGCTTGGATATGTGCATTATACATCCAGAGGCTGGCTACTATCATACTCATGGAAGAAGCTGTCTCTGCCTAATGAACTTAGTCTTGCTGCTGACATCATCTCTTCCACCAAAGTAGATGCAGTCACATGATCTTTCAATCTAATCTAAGAAATAGAATTTAAACCTTCCTGAAGAAGCTAACCATGGAAAACTCACATTTTTCACAGTAATGTGATTCCTTTTTGTTCTTTTAGTCCATTTATGTACTTCTTAGGGTAATTGATATTGCTCCACAAAATTGAATTGAACTGTTTTTCCATGGTAACAATAGCAGCTGAATTGCCTTAAACATAAAATGCACTTCGAATGGAGGTTGCTGAAGGAGGCTCGGTACCCAACATCTCAGAAGACAGAGTCAGCCTTAACTCATAGACAATTGTGGAACAAGAAATGCCCAAACAGTTGAGATGACACGGTGGTACCAACAGGCAAGGGAAGAAACTCCCAATGACATAAGCCTGACACCACAGGTGATTCAGCGAATCTGGTGGTGGACCTCTTCCTTGGGAAACACACTGCATCTTGGGGTATTCCAGCATTCGGTCAGCTCCAGAAAATACCTCTGTGATGTCCCGATCAGAGAGAGAGAGCCTCCATGGCTTTCACAGCTCCACAGATGGTCATTTGTTTACAAGGAAGGGGAAGCTTGCTATGGAGACGGAACCCTGAGCAATGGAACAGGAATCTTAGAATGTCCTTGAATTTTAGATTTACTGACATGTTGGAACATAGTAAGTAGGGGAGACAGGAGAAGATATGAAGAGGTTCAGAGAAAGATACCAGAGAGAAGATAGCAGGAGGACTTGGAAGGTAATGTAGAGAATTAATAACGTACATTAGTTGTGGGTAGGGATCTGTCTTTTAAAGGGTCCTCTAACCCTGCCTGCAGACTTAGTACCCATGGAACCCTGGGCTAAACAGAGTACTGCCTGAGTGAGTGCACACTTCCGGGTTACGTGGGCAGGACAGATGCCAAGAACTTCATTACCAATAACATTGATAATGGAAATTTGGGTTCTTAAACATGTCAACATTGGGAATGACAATGTCGAATTCTCAAGATTGTTTCTTTTTGAAGAAAGTGCATTGGCCAACTTTGGGGACCCTGAGAATAGTGGGGTACTACCACATCCTGGAGTCCCTTGTTGCTCCAAGAATTCCCAGAATGTTTGGCACAGTCTTGTAATATCAGCAGTGTAGGAGATTAGGTTAAGTTTCAAAAACAAAATATTTCTTATGTCCTGGTGACAGAGGGTTGCATAGTCAGATGAGGGAGGGTTTTTCTAGGGAAGTACCAGAGGAGGAAAAGAGGGAAGTTGGAATATTGAGAGGCTGACTACTATTTATCTGGAGTGAATCTTTGCACCTCTCTGCATGAGTCCGATTCATCTCATTTGTAGTTACATGAAAACTTTGGGTTTGGCAAAAACATAAATTGGAGACACATCAGCTGTCTTCTTTGATACAAGCAACTTGACTGAAAGCATTCACATGTTTGAAAAAGAGGGGTATCTAAACGACAATAAAAAGCACCTTAATTTTGCCATTTTAGAGTTGTTTAGCATGCTCTTCAACACTCTGACAGACAAAAGGACAAGATTTGGTTGAGAACAGTCCTGAGCAAGTCCAGAGCTGCTGCTATTCATCCAGGTTGCAGAGTCAAAGACAGAAGGCCACAGAGAGGTGAGAGACTGAGAGAGAGAGAGAGAGAGAGAGAGAGAGAGAGAGAGAGAGAGAGAGAGAGAGAGAGAAAATAAGAGGGTCTATGTGGATCGGGATATGTCTTTAACAGGGTATTTTAAAGCTTCTTGCAGACTTAGTAACCGTGGAAGCCTGGATTGACCGAGGACTGCCTTAGCGAGTGCATCAAGCCAGGTGTCATGGACAAGCCAACCTGATGCCTGGACCTTTCATTCCTACTTTGCCTGAATCCTGAATGTTGGGGTGTTAAAATGACAAAATAGGGAATATGGATATTGAGTTCTCAAGATTGCGTCCTGCTGAAGTGGTGCAATGAAAATCATTGGGGACCTGAGAATGTTGTGGTATCACCAAACACTGGAATATCTGTTTGTTGCACAGGCCAGGTAGCACTCACTCGTGTCTCCTAGAACTCAATAGATGCCAGCAGTGTAGGAGATGCAGTTAAGTTAAGAAATACAAGTGTTTCTGATGTCCTGGTATCAGAGCAGTGATAGGATAGATGATAGGGTGATTCTCGAAAGAGAGATCCCAGATGATGAAGAAAGGAATCTGGGATCATAGAAAGGCTGAATACTATTTTTTGGAGTGCATCTTTGGACCTGTTTGCATGGGTCCCTTTCAGCAAGCAGGACCTTAATTTCGACATTGAAGAGAAGTTCAGCATGCTATTAAGTACTCAGGTTGAGGGACAGATAGACACACACAAACACACACACACACACACACACACACACACACACACACACACAAACACACACACACACACACACACACACACACACACACACACACACACACAAAGAGAGAGAGAGAGACATACAATAAGACACATAATAGCTCAGTTAAGGTGGAGACAGTCCAGAAGAAGTACAGCTTCAGGAATTCACCCAGGGTGCTGAGGCAAAACAGAGAACTAGAGAGAGAGAGAGAGAGAGAGAGAGAGAGAGAGAGAGAGAGAGATTGAATGATTGAATTAGGGTAGCAGGCAAACACATTACAAAGCAGTTAGAATTATAGACTCCTACCCAGATTGTAGAGACATATACAGAGAGACACAGACAGTGAGAGACAGAGATACACAGAGACAGAAATAGAGACAGAGACACAGATAATGAGTGGTAGAGAGTGTTAGATAATGAAATAACAGGCAGACACATAGAGTGTCCATGGCTCAATGTAGGCTTGGATAAGTGCATTATACCTCCAGAGGCTGGCTACCAACATACTCATGGAAGAAGCTGTCTCTGCCTAATGAACTCAGTCCTGCCGTTGATAGAATCTATTGCACCCAAGTAGATGGAGTCACATGATCTTTCAATCTAATCTAAGAAATGGAATTTAAACCTTGCTGAAGAAGCTAACCATGGAAATCTCACCTTTTTCGCAGTAATGTGATTCCTTTCATTCTCTTAGTCTATTTATGTACTTCTTACATTAATTCTTAGGCTCGGTATGGAGATGGAACACTGAGCAATGGGACATGAATCTTAGAATGTCCATGAACTTTAGATTTTCTGACATGATTGCAGAGGGTGAGTTGGCGAGACAGGAGAAGAGATGAAGTGGTTCAGAGGAAGATACAAGAGACAAGATAGCAGAGAGGACTTGGAAGGTGACAGAGACAATAATATATTAGTTGTGGGTAGGGGTCTGTCTCTCAAAGAATCCTATAACCCTGCTTGTAGACTTAGTACCCATGGAACCCTGGACTGAACAGAGTACTGGCTGAGTGAGTGCACCCTTCCGAGTTTCGTGGGCAGGAAAATGCCAAGACCTTCATTCGCACCTTAATTTATTATGGAAATTTGAGGTCTTAAAATTGGCAACATTGGGAATAACAATGTCGAGTTCTCAAGCCTGCTTCTTTTTGAAGAAAGGGCATTGACCAACTTTGGGGGACCTGAGAATAGTGGGGTACTACCACATCCTGGAATCTCTGGTTGCTCCAAAAATTTCCAGAATGTGTGGCACTGTCTTGGTATGTCAGCAGTGTAGGAGATGAGGTTTAGTTTGGAAAAAAATATTTCTCATGTCCTGGTGACAGAGGGTTGCATGGTCAGATGATCAAAGGTTATCGCAGGGAGTACCAGCAGAGGAAGAGAAGAATCTGGGAACATTGAGAGGCTGAATACTACTTATCTGGAATGAATCTTTGGACTTTTTTTTATGAGTCCCATTCAGCTCACTGGAATTTACATGAAAAGTTTGGGTTTTAAAAACCATAAATTTGAGGCACATCATCTGCCTTTTTGGATACAAGAAACTTGACTGAAAGCACTCACATATTTGAAAAAGAAGGGTATCTACAGGAAAATAAAAGCTCTCTAATTTTGCTATTTTAGAGTGGATTAGCATGCTCTTCAATTCTCTGACAGAGACAGAAACACACACAGCAATGGAGAATCATGCAAACAGACAGATAAAAATGATCAGATCAGGTAGAGAAGAGTCCTGAGCAAGTCCAGAGCTGCTGCTATTCATCCAGGTTGCAGAGGCAAAGACATAAGTCCAGAGAGAGTGTGAGGGACTGAGAGAGAGAGAGAGAGAGAGAGAGAGAGAGAGAGAGAGAGAGAGAGAGAGAGAGAGAGAATAAGAGGACCTAAGTGGGTCGGGATCTGTCTTTTACAGGGTCCTTTAAAGCTGCTTCCAAACTTAGTATCTATGGAACCCTGGATTGACAGAGGACTGCCTGAGTGAGTGCATCAAGCCAGGTGCCATGGACAAGCCAACCCGATGCCTGCACCTTTCATTCCTACTTTCCCTTAATAGTGAATGTTGGGGTTTTAGAAATGGCAATTTAGGCAATATGCATATTGAGTTCTCAAGATTGCATCCTGCTGAATAAGGGTACTGACAATTATTGGGGACTTGAGAATGTTGCACTATCACCAAATCCTGTAATATCTGTTTGTTCCTTTCTTGGACAGGCCAGGAAGCACTCACTCAGGTCTCCTAGAACTCGGCAGATGTCAGCAGTGGAGGAGATGAAGTTAAGTTTAAAAACAAAAGTATTTCTGAAGTCCTGGTATAAGAGTAGTGATAGGAGAGATGATGGGGTGTTCCACAAAAGAGAGATCCCAGATGTTCAAGAAAGGATTTGGGATCATAGAAAAGCTGAATTCTATTTTTCTGGAATGCATCTTTGGATCTGTTTGCATCAGTTCGATTCAGCACACTGGACCTTACTTTTGCCATTGTAGAGAGGTTTAGCATGCTCTTCAGTACTCAGAGAGACAGACAGACACACATACACACCCAAACACACACACACACACACACACACACACACACACACACACACACACATACAGAGAGACAGAGAGAGAGAGAGAGAGAAACACATACAGACAGATATAATCTCAGTTTACGTCGAGACCAGTCCAGAACAAGTACAGCTTCAGGTATTCACCCAGGGTGCAGAGGCTACACAAGAGGATGTAGACACAGAGAGAGACAGAGACCTTGGCTTAGGGTAGCAGGCAAACACATTGCAAAGCAGTTAGAATTCTAGACTCACACCCAGATTGTAGAGACATGTGCAAGGAGACACAGACAGTGAGAAGCAGAGACAAACAGAAAAAGAGACAGTAAATGCCTGAGAAAGAGTGAGAGAATGAAATGACAAGAGAGACACACAGACAGTCCAAGGCTTGGGTAAGTGCATTATACATCCAGAGGCTGGCTATCAACATACTCATGGAAGAAGCTGTCTCTACATAAAGAACTCAGTCCTGCTGCTGACATCATCTCTTGCACCCAAGTAGATGCATTCACATGAATTTTCAATCTAATCTAAGCAATATAATTGAAACCTTCCTGAAGAAGGTAACCATGGAAAACTAACTTTTTCACAGTATTCTTGCCACGGACCACCTCTCGTGGAGACCACCGACCGAGGGGAACAAGGGAGAAGGCTCAAGGAGAAATCAGGAAACGGCGAGGAAATGACAGACCGACACACTCAATGTAGTTGAATATGCTGCTGCAACTTTACTTCATCTCAAGCAATGCTTATATACTGTTGCAATCAGGAAACTTGGCAAGGGGGATCAGGGAACTTGGCAAGGGGGCTACATCACCAGATCATACAACAGAAAGAAAAAGAACAGCAAAATTGTTTATAGATGATCTATTCTCAGCTTCAGATTGTGGTCATTGCCCAAGGACATGATCTAAGAGTTCTCCAAAATCTGTCTCATACAACCAACCACGTCTCTACCCATTTCCTGATTTTCTGGCCCTAGATATCTTTAGGTCTCAGAGTCTAAGTCTCCTGTAAAATAAGCCTCATAAAGTTCTTCTACATCATAAAATCTATCAAATCCTTTCTATAAAGTCACCCAGGATTTTAATGCTGGCTTCATGCTTTCTAATACTTCTTTTCTTTCTTCTTTATCCCATCTACACCAGGACTTTCTTGATCTAGCTAATCTTTTTAAGAAAGGCAAGTCTTTCTAAAATTGTCTTTTTCCTCATGATTCATCCATCTATTCCCTAAACTGGCCACTTCAGCAAAGGCTTTGATAAACGGTGGGACAGAGTTTAGCATGTCCTCAGATGTTCCTTTAACATCAGCGCAGTTTGCTGGCAAGACACAAGAAATACACAGAACAAAAAGACAAGGAAGAAGAGGCTGCAGTGGCACCAATGGCACCTGCTTATAGTTGGCTCATCAGGCATCATGATCAGCAGGGAACCGCCTGGGGATCATCTCCCGGGAGCACAGACCCCAACCCAGCGGCCTTAACCCGCCTTAGTGGCATCTTCTGCTACACAGGTGTGACCGCTGTGGGCGTAGCATATTCTGTTTCCTTTCGTGCTCTTAGTCCATTTTGTACTGCTTATGTTTTTATACTGCTTCACAAAATGGCATTGAACAGTTTTTCCATGGTAACAGTAGCAGCTGGATTCACTTAAGCATAAGCTGCACTTTCAAAAGTGGTGGCTGAAGGAGGCACCACTCAGAATACAGAGTAGGCTTTAACTCATCGACAATTTTGGAACAAAAAATATCTGAACATTTGCGACGACACAGGAGTCCGAAGAGTGGAGGGAAGAAACTCCCAAAGTTTTAAGTCTTAAACCCACAGGTGATTCAGCGAAGGTGGTGGTGGACCTATTCCTTGGGAAACACAATGCCCTCATGGGGTGTTTCAGCATTTGGTAAGCTCCAGAAAATATCTCTGCGATGTCCTAATCAACTGAGCCTGGGTATGGAGAGAGTTCAAGGAGAGAGAGAGCCTCAATGGCTTTCACAGCTCCAGAGTTGGTCATTTGATTTCATGGAAGGGGAAAGCTTGCTATGGAGGCAGAACCCTGAGCAATGGAACAGGAATCTTTGAATGTCATGAACTTCAGATTTTCTGACATGGTTGGAGAGCGCAAGTGGGGGAGACAGGAAAAGATATGAAGAGATTCATAGGAAGAAACCAGAGAGAAGATAGCAGAGAGGAATTTGAAGGTGACAGAGAGAATAATACATTAGTTGTGGGTAGGGATCTGTGTTTTAAAGGGTCCTATAACCCTGCCTGCAGTCTTAATTCACATGGAACCCTGGACTGAAAAGAGCACTGGCTGAGTGAGTGCACCCTTCCGGGCTTCATGGGCAGGACAGTTGCCAAGACCTTCATTCCCACATTCATTTATTATGGAAATTTGAGAGAGAGAGAGAGAGAGAGAGAGAGAGAGAGAGAGAGAGAGAGAGAGAATAAGAGGGCCTAAGTGTGCCGGGATCTGTCTTTAACAGGGTCTTTTAAAGCTGCTTGAAACTTAGTAACCAAGGAAGCCAGGAATGACAGAGGAATTCCTGAGTGAGCGCAACAAGCCAGGTGCCATTTGCAAGCCAGCCTGATGCCTGCACCTTTCATTCCTACTTTCCATGAATACTGAATGTTGGGGTTTTAGAAATGGCAAATTAGGGAATAAAGATATTGAGTTCTTAAGAATGCATCCTGCTATAGTAAGCCATTGACAATCATTGGGGGCCTGAGAATGTTGTGGTAGCACCAAATCCTGGAATATCTGTTTGTTATTTGCTTGGACAGGCCAGGTAGCACTAACTCAAGTCTGCTAGAACTCAACAGTCATCAGCAGTATAGGAGATGAAGTTAAGTTTAGAAACAAAGGTGTTTCTGAAGTCCTGATATCAGAGCAGTAATAGGACAGATGATGCGGGTTTCGAGAAAGAGAGATCCCAGTTGATGAAGAAAGTAATCTGGGATCACAGAAAGGCTGAATACTATTTTTCTGGAGTTCATCATTGTACCCGTTCGCATTGCTCCCATTCAGCACCCTGGACCTTTATTTTACCATTGAAGAGAAGTTTAGCACGCTCTTCACTACAAAGGCAGAGAGAAAGATGGACACAAACAAACACACACAATCAGGCAAACACACTCACACACACAGATTGAGAGAGAGAGTGAGAGTGTGTTTGTGTTTGTGTGTGTGTGTGTTTGTGTTTGTGTGTGTGTGTGTGTGTGTGTGTGTGTGTGAGAGAGAGAGAGAGAGAGAGAGAGAGAGAGAGAGAGAGAGAGAGAGAGACATACAAACAGACAGATAAAAAAGCTCAGTTGTGGTGGAGACCAGCAAAGAATAAGTACAGCCTCAGGTATTCACCTAGGTTGATGAGGCAATACAGAGGACTAGACAGAGAGAAAGACAGAGACTTTGGCTTAGGGTAGCAGGCAAACACATTTCAAAGCATTTAGAATTACAGACTTCCACCCATGGTGTAGAGATATATACAGAGATACACAGACAGCGAGAGACAGAGATAGAAACAGAGACAGAAACAGAAACAGAGAAAGTGAGTGCAAGAGAGAGAGTTAGAGCATGAAAGACAGACAGACACCCAGACAGTCCATGGCTTAATGTAGGCTTGGATAACTTTATTTTACATCCAGAAGCTGGATACCAACATACTCCTGGAAGAAGCTGTCTCTGCCTAATGAACTCAGTCCTGCTGGTGACATCATGTCATGCACCCAAGTAGATGCAGTCACATGATCTTTCAATCTAATCTAAGAAATGGAATTTAAACCTTCCCGAAGAAGCTAACAATGGAAAACTCACCTTTTTCACAGTAAAGTGTTTCATTTCATTCTCTTAGTCCATTTATGTACATCTTAGGGTATTTGATACTGCTCCACAATATGGCATTGAACAGTTTTTCCACAGTAAAAGTAGCAGGTAGTTTCCTTTAAACATAAGATGCACTTCCACTGGGGATGGCAGAAGTTGGCTCGGTACCCAACATCTCAGAAGATGGAGTCAGCCTTAACTCATCAACAATTGTGGAACAAAAAATACCTGGAACGTTGAGATGACACAAGGGTCAAAACAGTGAAGGGAAAAAACTTAGAAAGTCATAAGTATGACACCCACAGGTGATTCAGTGATTGTGCTGGTTTACCACTTCCTTGGGAAACACACTGAACTCTTGGGGTATTTCAGCATTTGGTCATCTCCAGAAAATATATCATGTACAGATCAACCGAGACTGGGTATGGAGAAAGATCACAGAGCAAAAGAGTACCCATGGCTTTCACACCTCCAGAGATGGTCATTTGTTTATATGGAAAGGAAAAGCTCGCTATGGAGAGGGAACCCTGAGCAATGGAACAGGAATCTTAGAATGTTCATGAACTTTAGATTTTTCTGACATGGTTGGAGATGGTGAGTGGGGGAGACAGGAGAAGATATGCAGAGGTTCAGAGGAAGATACCAGAGAGAAGATAGCAGAGAGGACTTGTAAGGTGACAGACAGTATAATACATTAGTTGGGGGTAGGGATCTGTGTTTTAAAGGGTCTTATAACCCTGTGTACAGACTTAGTACCCAAGGAACCCTGGACTGAACAGTGTACTGGCTGTGTGAGTCCACCCTTCCGGGATTCAAGGGCAGGACAGATGCCAAGACCTTCAGTCCCACCTTCATTTATTATGGAAATTTTGGGTCTTAACCTTGGCAACATTGGGAGTAACGATGTTGAGTTCTCAAGAGTGCTTCTTTTTGAAGAAAGAGCATTTACCAACTTAGGGGGGCCTGAGAATAATGGGGTGCTACCACATCCTGGAGTCCCTGGTTGCTCCAAGAATTTCCAGAATGTGTGGCACTGTCTTTGGATGTCAACAGTGTAGGAGATGATGTTAAGTTCAGAAAACAAAATGTTTCTTATGTCCTGGTGACAGAGGGTTGCATGGTCAGATGAGGGAGAGAGACAGAGACAGAGAGACAGACAGAGAGAGAATAAGAGAGCCTAAGCAGGTCATGATCTGTCTTTTAACAAGGTCCTTTAAAACTGCTTGCAGACTTAGTAACCATGGAAGCCTGGATTGACAGAGGACTGCCTGAGTGAGTGCATCAAGCCAAGTTGCATGGACAGGCCAGCCTGCTGCCTGCAAATTTGATTCCTAATTTCCCTAATCCTGAACTTTGAGGTTTTAGATATGACAATTTATGGTATATGGATATCGAGTTCTCAAGATTGCATCCTGATGAAATAGGGCATTGACAATCATTGGGGACCTGAGAATGTTGCGGTGGCACCAAATCCTGGAATATCTCTTTGTTCCTTTCTTGGACAGGCCAGGTAGCACTCACTCGGTTCTCCTAGAGCTCGACAGATGTCAGCAGTGGAGGAGATGAAATTAAGTTTAGAAACAAAAGTGACTCTGAAGTCCTGGTATGAGAACAGTGACAGGACCAATGATGGGGTGATTTGCAAAAGAGAGATCCCAGATGATTAAGAAGGGAATATGGGTTCATAAAAATGCTGAATATTATTTTTCTGGAGTGCATCTTTGGACTTTTTTTCATGGGTCCCATTCAGCACATGGACATTAATTTTGCCATTGTAGAGAAATTTAGCATGCTCTTCAGTACTCAGGCAGAGAGACAGACACACACACACACACACACACACACACACACACACACACACACACACACACACACACACACACACACACAGAGAAACAGAGAGAGAGAGAGAGAGAGAGAGAGAGAGAGAGAGAGAGAGAGAGGAACACATACAAACAGATAAATTAAAAAGCTCAGTTTAGGGGGAGACCATTCCAGAACAATTACAGCTTCAGGTATTTACCCAGGATGCTGAGGCAAAAACAGAGTTCTACACAGAAGAGAGGCAGACACGTTGGATTAGGGTAGCAAGCAAACACATTGCAAAGCAGTTAGAATTATAGACTCCCACTCAGAGTGTAGAGACATATACAGAGAGATACAGACAGTGAGAGACAGAGATACACAGAAACAGAGACAGAGACAGTGAGTGCCAGAGAGACAAAGAGATTGAAAAGACAGACACACCGACAGTCCAAGGCTTAATATAGGCTTGTCTAAGTGCATTATATATCCATAGGCAGGCTACTAACATACTCATGGAAGAATCTGTCTCTGCCTAATGAACTCAGTCCCGCTGCTGACATCATCTCTTGCACCCAAGTAGATGCAGTCACATGATCTTTCAATCTAATCTAAGAAAAGAAATTTAAACCTTCCTGAATAAGCTAACGATGGAAAACTCACCTTTTTCACAGTAATGTGATACCTTTTGTTCTCCTAGTCCATTTATGTACTTCTTAGTGTACTTGATAGTGCTCCACAAAATTGCATTGAACTGTTTTACTACCGTAACAGTAGCAGTCCAATTCCCTAAAACATATGATGCACGGCCAATGGCGGTGGCTGAAGGAGGCTCCGTACCCAACATCTCAGAAGACGGTGTCAGCCTTAACTCATCGAGAATTGTGGAACAAAAAATTTCCGAACAGTTGAGACGACACAGGGGTCTGAACAGGGGAGGGAAGAAACTCCCAATGTCTTAAATCTGACATCCACAGGTGATTCAGCAAATGTGGTCGTGGACCTCTTCCTTGGGAAACACACTGCCTTCTTGGGTTGTTTCAGCATTTGGTCAGCTCCAGAAAATACCTCTGCAATGTTGCGATCAATGGAGCCTGAGTATGAAGAGAGTTCACAAACAGAGAGAGTGCCTCCATGGCGTTCACAGCTCGAGAGGTGATCATTTATTTAAATGGAAGGGGAAAGCTCACTATGGAGATGGATCCCTGAGCAATGGAACAGGAAACTTAGAATGTCCCTGAACTTTTCTGACATGGTTGGAGAGGGTGAGTGGTGGAGATATGAGAAGAGATGACGAGGTTCTCTGGAAGGTACCAGAGACAAGATAGCAGAGAGAACTTAGAAGGTGACAGAGAAAAAAAAAATAGTTGTGGGTAGGGATCTGACTTTTAAAGGGTCCTATAATCATGCCTGCAGACTTAATAGCCATGGAACCCTGGACTGAACAGCGTGCTGGCTGAGTGAGTGCACCCTTCCGCATTTCATGGACAGGACAGATGCCAAGACTTTCATTCCCACCTTCATTAATTATGGAAATTAGTGTCTTAAACTTGCCAACTTTGGGAATAACGAATTCAATTTATTAAGACTTCTTCTTTTTGAAGAAAGGGCATTGACCAAATTTGGGGGCCCTGAGAATAGTGGGATACTACTACATCCTGGGGACCCTGGTTGTTCCAAGTATTTCTAGAACGTGTGGCAATATCTTGGGATGTCAGCAGTGTAGGAGATGAGGTTAAGTTCAGAAAACAAAATATTTCTTATATCCTGGTGACAGAGGGTTGCATGGTCCGATGAGGGAGGGTTTTCCCAGGGAGGTATCAGACGAGGAAGAGAGGAATATGGGAACTATTTATCTGGAGTGAATCTTTGGACCTTTTTGAATGGGTCCCATTCAGCTCACTGGAACTTACACGAAAACTTTGGGTTTGCCAAGAACACAAATTGGAAACACATCAGCTGCCTTTTTTGATACAAACTACTTGACGGAATGAATTCATATGTTTGAAAAAGAATGTATCTACAGGATAATTTGCTGCTGATATTCGTTCAGGTTGCAGAGGCAAACGCATAAGGCCAGAGAGAGGGTGAGAGACTGGGACAGAGAGAGAGAGATTGAGAGAGAAAGAGAGAGAGAGAGAGAGAGAGAGAGAGAGACTGGGAGAGAGGGAGAGCAAGACAGAGAGACAGAGAGACAGAAAGAGGCAGGGCTCAGCTAGCAGGCATTTCCAGTGCAATTCATGTAGAGTTATAGCGGGCACACCACCAGGGTGAAGGGATGTACACAGAGAGACAGTGACAGTGAGTAGTAGAGAATTAGAGTTTAAAATTCAGACATACAGACAGAGAGACAGAGAGACATACCAAGGGTTTGTGTAGGCTGAGATATGTATATACCACGGCCCTGGGTGGGTCCTCTCATACTCATGGAGTATGCTGTCTTGGCCCCATGAACTCTGCTTCGCTTCTGACATCATTTGATCCAAGTACCTGCAGTCCAGTGATCCTTCAATTTAATCTAAGGTATGAAATTTAAACCTTCTTGGAAGAAGCTACCATGCAAATCTCAAATTTTGTTCAGGAATGTGTGTGTTTTCATTTTCTAAGTCCATTAATACACAACCTGGGGAATATTATATTCCCCTTTAAAAGCATTTGAAAAGTTTTTCCAAGGTAACTCTATACACAGAATAGCTATTATTGGAGGGAAGAAACTGCCTAAGGCATAATCCTAGTCTTTGGCATGTCAGAGCACACCACAAAACTCGAATCCAGGAAAGGCAGATGGAGGCAGAACTGCCACTGTGCCTCAATGTGTCGTTTACCACCACCGAACTTGGATCCTAGGCCAGCATATGGATGTGGAGCTACCCCTGATCCTCGGCGTGTGGGAGCCTGCTGCTGAATTTGGATCAGGCACACAGATCACTGGTGTCAGATGACTCTAAGCAGTTACAATGAATGGAACCAGAAAGAGCCCCTGGGCTACCTGGGCCAGCGGATATACACAGAATCGCCATTGGGACTCGTCGTTTTGGAGCTTACTGACGAACTCTGATTCTGGGCTGGCAGATGGAGGTAGTACTACCATTTGGCCTTGGCGTGTTGGAGCCTGCTGCCGAACTTGGATTCAGAGCACAGATCACTGGTGTCACTTTAACTCTAAGCAGCGAAGACCAATTGAACCAGAAACAGCCCCTGACATTCATGGGCCTGCAAATGGAAACAGAACTACCACAGCACATTGGCTTGTTGTATACCGCCACTGAACTTAAATGCTGGGACAGCACGCATAGTCAGAATTGCCACTGGGGTTTGGCATGTCGGAGCCCAATGCAGAACTCGGATCCAGGGACGGCAGATGGATGCACAACAGACACTGGAACTTGGGGTGTCATACACCGCAGCCAAACTCTGATCACATGCCAACATATGGATGCCAAATTGCCACTGGGCCTTGGCATGTCAAAGCCCACCGCCGAACTCGGATCCTGGGCCCTCAGATGAAACCATAACTGCCACTGGGATTCTGTGTGTAGGAGCTCGGCCTGATATTCGAATCCAGAGCACAGATCACTGTTGTCAGATGACTCTAATCAGTGACGACGAATGGAACTGCAAAAAGAACATGGCCTACCTGGGCCAGCAGATGGAAACAGAACTGTCACTGGGCCTCTGTGTGTTGTATACTTCCACCAAACTCGGATCCTGGGCCATCACATAGATGCAGAAATGCCACTGGGCCTCGGCGTGTCTAAGGCCTCCACCGAACTTGGATCAGGAACAATGATCACTGGTGTCAGATGACTATAAGCAGTGATGGCAAATGGAACAAAAAACAGACCTGGACCTTCATGGGCTGGCAGATGAACACAGAACTTCCACTTGGCCTCGGTGTGTAAGATCTTGTTGCCAAACCTGGATCTGGTGTCCTGATCACTGGTGTTAGATGACTCTAAACAATGAGGATAAATGGAACCAAAAACAGCCCCTGGACACCCTGTGCAGGCAGATGGATGCAGAACTGCCACTGGGCTTCGACCTGTAGGAGCTCACCCCCGAATTCAGATCCAGAGCACAGATCACTGGTGTCAGATGACTCTATGCAGTGACGATGAATGGAACTGGAAACAAAACCTGGCTTACCTGAGATGGCAGAAGATACAGAACTGCAACTGGGCCCTCCTAAGGGAACCATCACAGAACTTGGATCTGGCACACAGATGACAGGTGTCAGATGACTCTAAGCAGTGATGACGAATGGAACCAGAAACATCGTCTGGCCACCTGGGCCAGGGAATGACACAGAATTGCAACCTTGCCTTGGTGTGTAGTATCTTACTGCCAAATCTGGATACGGTGCATAGATCCCTGGTGTCAGATGACTCTAACCAGTAATGAAAACGGGAAGCATAAAAAGCCCCTGGACTCCCGTGTCCGGAAGATGGATACAGAAATGCCAATGGGCCTTGGCGTTTCGTAGCCTGTTGCTGAACTCGGATCCTGGGCTGGCAGATGGACACATACTTGCCATTGGGCCTTGGCGTGTCGTAGAATGCTGTTGAACTCACATTATGACCACAGATCGCTGGTGTCAGGTGACTCTAGGCGGTGTTGATTAATGGAACTGTAAACAGAACCTGGCTTACCTGAACTGGCAGATCACACAGAACTGCCACTGGACCTTGGCATGAGGGAGCCATCGCAGAACTTGGATCTGGCACACAGATCACTGGTGTCAGATGATTCTAAGCAGTGACGACGAATGGAACCAGAAACATCGCCTGGCCACCTGGGCCAGCAAAGGACACAGAATTGACACTGGGTCTTTGTGGGTAGTATCTCGCTGCCAAACCAGGATCCAGTGCACAGATCACTGATGTCAGATGACTCTAACCAGTGATGACAACGGGAAGTAGAAAAAGCCCCTGGACTCCCGGGTCTGTGAGATGGACACAAAAATGCCAATGGGCCTTGGCCTTTTGTAGCCAGTTGCTGAACTCGGATCTTGGGTTGGCAGATGGACACAGACATTCCACTGGGCCTTGGCATGTCAGAGAATGCTGACAAACTCAGATTAGATGCACAGATCATTGGTGTTAAATGATTCTAAGCAGTGACAATTAATGCAACCAGAAACATCCCCTGGCACACCTGGGCCAGTGTATGGACACAGAACTGCCACTGTGCCTCGGTATTTTGGAACCCATTTCAAACTCAGATCATGTGCTGGCAGATAAACACAGAGAAGCCACAGAGCCTTGGCGGGTCATATAATCCCGACGAACTTGGATCCTGGGCCAGGATATGGATAAAGAACTGCCACAGGGCCTCGGTGTGTCCAAGGCCTCCACCAAACTTGGATCAGGAGAAAAGATAACTGGCATCAGATGACTCTAAGCAGTGATGTCGAATGGAACCAGAAACATCACCTGGCCTACCTGGGCCAGCAGATGAACAAAGAAGTGCCACTGGGTGACACGGCCTTCTTGGGGTGTTTCAGCATTTGGTCAGCTCCAGAAAATATCTCTACGATATCCTGATCAACCGAGCCTGGGTATGAAGAGAGTTCACAGAGAGAGAGCGAGCCTCCATGGCTTTTAAAGCTCCAAAGTTTGTCATTTGTTTACATTTTTTACATGGAAGGGGAAAGCAAGCTATGGAGATAGAACCCTGAGCAATGGAACACGATTCTTAGAATGTCCATGACTTTAGATTTTCTTCCATGGTTGGAGAGGGTGACTGGGGGAGCCTGGAGAAGAGATGAAGAGGTTCAGAGGAACACACCAGAGAGAAGACAGCAGAGAGGACTTGGAAGGTGACAGAGAGAATAATACATTTGTTGTGGGTAGGTATCTGTCTTTTAAAGGGTCCTATAATCCTGCCTACACACTTAGTACCCATGGAACCCTGGACTGAACAGAGTACTGGCTGAGATAGTGCACCCATCCGGTTTTCATGGGCAGGACAGATGTCAATACCTTCATTCCCAATTTCACATATCATGGAAATTTAAGGTCTTTAATTGGCAACATTGGGAATATCGATGTCGACTTCTAAGACTGCTTCTTTTTGAAGAAAGGCCATTGGCCAAATTTGGGGGCCCTGAGAATAGTGGGGTATACAACAAATTGGAGTCCCTTGTTTCTCCATGAATTTTCAGAACGTGTGGCACAGTCTTGAGTTGTCAGCAGAGTAGGAAATGAAGTTAAGTTTAGAAAACAAAATATTACTTATGTCCTGGTGACTAGGGTTGCATGGTCAGATGAACGAGGGTTTTGCCAGGGATGTACTGGACGAGGAAGACAGCAATGTGGGAACATTGAGAGGCTGAATACTGTTTGTCTGGTGTGAATGTTTGGACCTTTTTGCATGATTCCAATTCATCTCACTTGTACTTACATGAAAACTTTGGGTTTGTCAAAAAAATAAATTGTAGACACATCAGCTGCATTTTTCGATGCAAACAAGGTGACTGAAATCATTTATGTGTTTGAAAAAGAAGGGTATCTGCAGGACAATAAAAAGCACCTTAATTTTGCCATTTTAGAGTAGTATAGCACGTTGTTCAATACTCTGGCTGAGACAGAAACACACACAGCAAGGTTGACACAGGCAAACGGACACACAAATATGATCAGATCTTGTAGAGAACAGTCATGAGAAGTAAAGAGGTCCTGCTATTCATCCAGGGTGCAGAGGCAAAGACAGAAGGACAGAGAGAGGGTGAGAGACTGGGAGAGAGAGAGAGAGAGAGAGAGAGAGAGAGAGAGAAAGAGAGAGAGAGAGAGAGAAAGAGAGAGTGAGAATAAGAGGGCCAAAGTGGGTCGGTATCTGTCTTTAACAGGGTACTTTAAAGCTCTTTCAGACACAGTAACGATGGAAGCCTGGACTGACAGAGGACTGGCTGAGTGAGTGCATCAAGCCATTTGCCCTGGACAAGCCAACCTGATGCCTGCACCTTTCATTCCTGCTTTCGCTGAATACTGATTTTTGGGGTTTTAAAAATGGCAATTTGGGGAATAAGGATATCGAGTTGTCTAGATTGCTGAAGTAGGGCATAGGAATCATTTGGGACCTGAGAATGTTGCCATAGCACCAAATCATGTAATATCTGTTTGTTCCTCTATTGGACAGGCCACGTAGCACTCACTCGGGTCTCCTAGAACTCAAAAGACGACAGCAGTATATGATATCAAGTTAAGTTTAGAAACAAAAGTATTTGTGAAGTCCTGGTATCAGAGCAGTGATAAGACAGATGATGGTGTGATTAGCAAAAGAGAGATCCCCAATGATGAAGAGAGGAATCTGGGATCATAGAAAGGCTGAATTCTATTTTTCTGGAGTGCATTTTGGACATGTTTGCATGGTTCCCCTTCAGCACCCTGGACCTTAATTTTCCCATCGGAGAGAGAGAGAGAGAGAGAGAGAGAGAGAGAGAGAGAGAGAGGAACACATACAAACAGACACATAAAAGTGCAGTTTAGGTGGAGCCCAGTCCAGAACAATTACAGCTTGAGGAATTCACCCAGGGTGCTGAGGCAAAAAAAGAAGACTAGACAGTGAGAGAGACAGAGACTTTGGCTTAGGGTAGCAGGCAAAGACGTTGCAAATCAGTTAGAATTATAGACTCCCACTCAGGGTTTAGAGACATATACAGAGAGACACAGTGAGAGACAGAGATACACAGAGACAGAAACAGAGACAGAGACCTTGAGTTCTAGAGAGAGAGTTAGAGAATGAAATGACAGACAGACATACAGACAGTACAAGTCTTAATTTAGGCTTGGATAAGTACATTATACATCCAGAGGCTGGCTACTAACATACTCATGGAAGATGCTGTCTCTGCCTAATGAACTCAGTCCGGCTGCTGCCATCATCTCTTTCACTCAAGTAGATGCAGTCACATGATATTTCAATCTAATCTATGAATTGGAATTCAAATCTTCCTGCAGAATCTAACCATGGAAATCTCACCTTTTTCACAGTAATGTGATTCCTTTCATTCTCTTAGTCCATTTATATACTTCTCAGGTTATTTGATATAGCTCCACAAAATGGCATTGTACAGTTTTTCCACCATAACAGTAGAAGCTAGATTCCCTCAAACATAAGATGGACTTCCAATGGGGGTTGCTAAAGATGGCTCAGTACACAACATCTCAGAAGATGGAATCAGGGTATTAACTCATCGACAATTGTGGAACAAAAAATGTGGAAAAATTGAGACGACACAGGTGTTCGAACAGGGGAGGGAAGAAATTCACAATGTCGTAAGTCTGACACCCACCGGTAATTCAGAGAATGTGGTGGTAGACCTCTTTCTTGGGAAACACACTGCCTTCTTGGGGTGTTTCAGCATTTGGTCAGCTCCACAAAATATCTCTGCAATGTCCTGATCAACCAAGCCTGGGTATGAAGAGTGTTCACCGAGAGAGAGAGAGAGAGTCTCCACGGCTTTCACAGCTTCAGAGTTGGTCGTTTGTTTACATGGAAGCGGAAAGCTCGCTATAGAGACGGAACCCTGAGCAATGGAACAGGAATCTTACTATGTCCCTGAACTTTAGAGTTTCTGACATGGTTGGAGAGGGTGAGTTGGGGAGACAGGAGAAGAGATGAAGAGGTTAAGAGGAAGATACCAGAAATTAGATATCAGAAAGGACTTGGAAGGTAACAGAGAGAATAATACATTACTTTTGGGAAGGGCTCTGTTTTTAAAGGGTCCTATAACCCTGCCTGCAGACTTAGTACCAATGGAACACTGGACTGAACAGAGTACTGGCTGAGTGAGTGCACCCTTCCATGTTTCGTGGGCAGGAAAGATGCCAAGACCTTCATTCCCACTTTCATTTATTATGGAAATTTGGGACTTAAACTTGGCCAGATTGGGAATAAAGATGTCGAGTTCTCAAGTATGCTTTTTTTTTGAAGACAGGGCATTGACCTAATTTGGTGGCCTTGAGAATACTGGGATACTATTACATCCTGGAGTACCTGGATGCTCCAAGAATTTCCAGATCCCGTGGCTCTGTCTTGGTCGTCCTAAGACTCGACAGATATCAGCAGTGTGGGAGATGTGGTTAAGTTTACAAGACAAAATATTTCTTAAGTCCTGGTGAGAGAGGGTTTCATGGTCAAATGATTGTGGGTTTTCCCAGGGAAAGGCACCAGAGGAGGAGGAGAGGAATCTAGGATCATTGTGGGAAAGAATACTATTTATCTGGAATGAATATTTGAAAATTTTTACATGGGTGCCATTCAGGACAATGGAACTTACAGGAAAACATTGAGTGTGCCAAAAACATAAATTGGAGACACATCTCCTGCTTTCTTTTGGTACAATCAACTTGGCTGAAAGCATTCACATGTTTGAAAAAGAACTGTATCTAAAGGAAAATAAAAAGCACCTTAATTTTGCCGTTTTAGAGTGTTTTAGCATGCTCTTCAATACTCTAACAGAGAGAAAAACACACACAGCAAGGGAGGTATATACAGATAAAAAAGGATCAGATTTGGTAGATAACAGTCCTCAGCAAGTCAAGAGCTGCTGGTATTCTTCCAGGTTGCGGAGGGAAAGACAGAAGTCGAGAGAGAGGGTGAGAGATTGGGAGAGAGCGAGAGTAAGAGAGAGACAGTGAAGCGGGGCTCATCTATCAGGGAGTTCCAGTGAACTTCAGGTAGAGTTATAGCGGGCGGCCCACCAGGGTGAGGGGACATACACAGAGAGGCAGTTACAGTGATTGAGAGACAATTAGACTTGAAAATTCAGACATTAAGACTGAGAGACACACAGACAAACCAAGGCTTAGTGTAGGCTGAGATATGTGAAATCCAGTTTACTGGTGGATTTTCTCATACTCAAGGAGGATGCTGTCTCTGCCTCATGAACTCTGCTTTGCTTCTGGCATCATTTGATGCACCCAAGTACCTGCAGTGCAATGATCCTTCAATCTAATCTAAGATATGGAATTTAAACTTTCCCTGTAGAAGCTACCATGCAAAACTCATATTTCCATCAGTAATGTGTGTCTTTTCATTTTCTTTGTCCATTATGCACAACCCTGGGAATATGACATTCCTCCTTAAAAGCATTTGAACAGTTTTTTCCAGGTAACAGTAACAGTCTGAATGCCTCAATCATAAATATATTTCCCATCGGCTAGGCTGAAGGTTTGGTACTCCTAATGTCAGAACTCAGAGTCAGCTTGAACTCATGGGCAAAGTCAGAACAAAATGCATGAACATTCAAGTCGACACAGAATAACTAATATTGGAGGGAAGAAACTGCTGAAGGCATGATCCTAAAATCACAAATAATTCAGTGAATCTGGTGTTGGACCTCATCCTTGGGATAAACACCGACCTGAAGGGGTATCTCACAGTTTGGTCAGTCTGAGAGAATGATCACTGCGGATTCGAACCAATCAAAGCCTGGGCATGGTGAGATATCACAGAGAGAGTTCTTCCATGGCTTTCTCAGCAATAGTGTTGGTCTTTAGTGTACATTGAAGGGAAATGTACGAAATAGAAACTGAATGCAGGGCAATTGAAAACCTACCTATGAAATTCCATGAACAAAGGATTTCAGACAGGGTGGGAGCCTGAGTTGGGTAGAGAGGAAAAGAGAAAAAGAGGGTCAGAAAAATAGCAAAGAGCACATAGCAGATAGGAACTTGAAGATGAGGAGAGGGAGAGAGAAAGAGAGAGACAGAGAGAGAGTGGGTGAGAGAGAGGAGAGACAGCAATAGAGAGAGAGAGACAGAGAGAGACAGAGACTAGGAGAGAATAAGTGGGTCCGGATCTTTCTTTTAACCAGGTCTTTTAAAGCAGCCTGCAGACTAATAACCCTGAAACCTGGAGTGAGCAGAGTACTGCCTGAGTGAGTGTATCATGCCAGGTGCCTTGGAAAGGCCAGCCTGATGCCTTCACTTTCATTCCTACTTTCGGTGAATACTGATTGTTGGCTTGTTAGAAATGGCAATTTAGGGAATAAGGATATCGAATCTCTAGCTTGCATCATGCTGAATTAGGGCATTGTTCAAAATAGAGGAACTGAGAATGTTGTGGTACTACCACATCCTGGACTATCTGTTTGTTCCTTTGTTGGACAGGCCAGGTAGCACTCACTTGGGTCTCCTTGACATCAACGAAGGAGATCAAGTTTAGAACTGACACTGGGCCTTGATGCATCAAAGCCAGCGACCAAACTCGGATTAGGAGCAAAGATCACTGGTATCAGATGACTCTAAGCAGTGACAACAAATGGAACCAGAAATATACCCTGGCCTACCTGGGCCAATTGATGGATGGAGAATTGCCACTGGACCTCAGCTTGTTGGATCCAGATGCAGATTCTGATCCTGGGTGGGCAGATGGCAGAACTGCCTCTTGTCTTTGGCATGCCAGAGCCCATCCAAGAACTCGGATCCAGAGAAGGCAGACAGCTACAGAATTTCCACTGGGCCTCGATGGGTCGGAAACGCCTTTGAACTTGCATCTTGGGCCAGCAGATTGAGGCAGAAATGCAACGGGGCTTTGGCGTGTCAGAGTCCACCGCAGAACTTGGGTCCAGGAAAGGAAGATGGATGCAGAACTGCCACTGGGACACGTAGTGTTCAACACTGAAACCAACTTTGATCCTGGGTGGGCAGATTGAAGGAGAAATGCAAAGATACTTTGGCGTGTTGGAGAACATCACATATCTCGGATGCAGGGATGGCAGATGGATGCAGAACTGCCACTGTGCCTCAATGTGTCATATACCACCTCTGAACTCAAATTCTGGGCCACCTTTTGGATGTGGAACTACCCCTCGGCCTCGGTGTATCGGAGCCTGCTGCCGAACTGGGATCAGGCGCTATGATCACTGGTGTCAGATGACTCTAATCAGTGGTTATGAATGGGATGGAAATAGCCCCTGTTCTACCTGGGCCAGCTGATTGATACAGAACTGCCACTGGGACAAGTCATTTTGGAGCTCACTGAAGAACTCTGATCCTGGGCTGGCAGATGGATGCAGAACTACCACTTGGCCTCAGCTTGTTGTAGTCCACCGCCAAACTTGGATCCATAGCACAGATCCCTAGTGTCAGATGACTCTAAGCAGTGACGACCAATGGAACCAGAAAGAGCCAATGACCTACATGGGCCTGCAGATGGACACAGAAATGCCACTGCGCATTGGCGTGTCATATACCACACCCGAACTTGATTCCTCTGCCAGCATGTGGAGGCGGAATTGCCACTGGGCATTGGCATGTAGGAGCCCAATGCAGAACACGATTCCAAGCATGGCAGATGGATGCAGAACTGACATTGGGCTTTGGCGTGTCAAAGCCCACTGCTGAACTCGGATCCTAGCACCTCAAATGAAACCATAACTGCCACTGTGATTCTGTGTGTAGGAGCTCGGCCTGGCATTCGTATCCAGAGCACAGATCACTGTTGTCAGATGACCCTAATCAGTGACAAAAATGGAAGTGACATTGGTCTTTGGCGTGTCATACACCGCCTCCAAACTCAGATCCTGGGCCAGCATTTGGATGCAGAACTGCCACTGGTCCTTGGCATGTGGGAGATCGCCATCGAAATAGGATCAGGCACATAGATAATTGGTGTCAAATGGCTCTAAGCAGTGATAATTAATGGAACAAGAAACAGCCCCTGGACTACCTGGGTCAGCGGATGAACACGGAACTGCCACTGTGAATTGGTATTTCAGAACCCTTTGCCGAAATCAGATCCTGGGCTGGAAGATCAACACAGAGCTTCCACTGGGCCTCTGCCTGTCAGAGCTCATTGACAAACTGGAATCCAGTGCACAGATCACTGGTGTTAGATGACTCTAAGCAATGACGATGAATGGTATCAGAAGGAGCCACTGACTTCCTTGATCATGCAGATGGACACTAGACTCCCACTGGGCCTCAGCCTGTCATGTACCGCCAACAAACTCAGATCATGTACCACCATATTGATGAAGAACTGCCACTGGGCCTCCACATGTAAGAGCTTGCCCCAGAACTCGGATCCAGATCACAGATCACTGTTGTCAGATGACTCTAAGCAGTGACAACAAATGGAATCAGAAACAGCCTTGGTGTCCATGGGCACCGGATTGACACACAACTGGTACTGGACCCTCGTGAGGTGTCATCGCAGAACTTGGATCTGGCACAGAGCTCACTAGTGTCAGATGACTCTAAGCAGTGACGACGAATGGAACCAGAAACTTCACCTGGTCACATGGGCCCTCAAAGGACACAGAAGTGCCACTGGGCCTTGGTGTGTAGGATCTTGCTGCCAAACCTAGAAACAGTGCACAGATCACTAGTGTCAGATGACTCTAACCTGTGACAAAATTGAGAGGCAATAGCAGTCCCTGGACTCCTGAGTCCGGCAGATGAATACAGAAATACCAATGGGCCTTGGTGTGTCGGAGAATGCCTTTGAACTCACATCAGGTGCACAGATCATTGGTGTCAATTGGCTCTAAGCAGTGACGATTAATGTAACCAGAAACATCATTTGTCCCATCTGGGCCAGCTGATGCACACAGAACTGCCACTGTGCCTCGGTATTTTAGAACCTGTTGTAATAGTCAGATCCTGTGCTGCCACTGGGTCTTGGTATTTCCGTGCCTGCAGCCGAACGCGGATCAGGAGCAAAGATCAATGGTGTCCGATGACTGTAAGCAGTGATGACAAATGGAACTGGAAAGAGAACCTGGTTTACCTGAGGTGGCATATGGACACAGAACTGCCATTGGGCCTTGGCGGGTCTAAGGCCTCCACAGAACTCATATCAGGAGCAAAGATCAATGGAGTCACATGACTGAAAGCAGTGATGACAAATGCAACTGGAAACAGAACCTGGCTTACCTGGGCTGTCAGATGGACACAGAACTGCTTTTGGCCTCAGCATGTCGAAGGCCTCCACTGAAATCATATCAGGAGCAAAGACCAATGGTGGCAGATGATTGTAAGCAGTGACGACTAATGAAACTGGAAACAGAACCAGGTTTGCCTGGGCCTGCAGATGGACTTAGCATTGCAACTGGGACTCGGTGTTTTGGAGGCTGCTGATCAACTCGGATCCTGTGCCACCTTATGGATGCAGAACTGCCACTGGTCATTGGTGTATCTGAGCCTGCAGGTGAACTCGGATAAGGAGGTAAGATCACTGGTGTCAGATGACTCTAATCAGTGACAGCGAATGGAACCAGAAACATCGCCTTGCCTACCTGTGCCAGTGGATGGACACAGAATTGCCACTGGGCCTCAGTGTGTCAGATCCAGTCCCCGAACTCGGATACTGGGCAAATGGAGGCAGAACTAATACTGGATTTTGCCGTGTCCGAGCCCGCAGACAAACTTGGATAAGGAGCAGAGATAACTGTTGTCAGATGACTCTAAGCAGTGACAGCAAATGGAAAAAGGAACAGGCCCTGATCTCCATGGGCTGGCAGGTGGTGTTCGGTGTGTAGGATCTCCCTGCCAAACCAGGATCCTGTGCAAACATCACTTGTGTTAGATGACTCTAAGAAATGACGATGAATGGAACCAGAAACCGCCCCTGACCTCCATGGGCCTACAGATGGACATTGGACCCCCACTCGGCCTCGGTGTGTTACATACCACCGCCAAACTTGGATCTTGGGCCAGCATATGGATGCAGAACTGCCAATGGGACTCGGTGTGTCCATGGCCTCCACTGAACTTGGATCAAGAGAAAAGATCACTGGGGTCAGATGACTCTACATAGTGATGACGAATGCAACCAGAAACATCACCTGGGCTATCGGGGCCAGCGAATGTACACACAACTCTCACTGGGCCTCTTGATATATAGCAGCTCACTCCAGAACTCTGATCCAGAGCAGAGATCACTCTTGTCAGATGACTCTAAATAGAGACGAGGAATGGGACCAGGAACAGCCCCTGTTTCCCTGTGTAGGCAGATAGATGCAGAATTGCCACTGGAATTCGACATGTAGGAGCTCGCCCTGAACTCTGATCCTGAGCACAGATCACTGGTGTCAGATGGCTCTAAGCATTGACGACAAATGGAAGCAGAAACAGCCCCTGAATTCCCTGGTCAAGCAGATGGAGACAAAACTGCCACAAGGACTTGGCTTTCAGAGCCTGATGCTCAACTCGAATCCTGGGCTGGCAGATGGACACAGAACTTCCACTGGGCCTTGGCGTGTCGGAGAATGCCATCGAACTCAGATTAGGTGCACAGATCATTGGTGTCAAATGATTCTAAGCAGTGATGATGAATGTAACCAGAAACATCCCCTGGCACACCTGGGCCAGTGGATGGACACTGAACTGCCACTGTGCCTCGATATTTTAGAACCTGTTTCCGAACTCAGATCCTGTGCTGACAGATAAACACAATGTTGCCACAGGGCCATGGCGTGTCATATACCCCCGTCGAAGTCAGATACTGGGCCAGGATATGGATGCAGAACTGCCATTGGGACTCGGCATGTCCAAGGCCTCCACCTAACTTGGATCAGGAGCAAAGATCATTGTTGTCAGATGACTCTAAGCAGTGTTGAATAATGGAACCAGATATATCACCTGGCCTACCTGGGCCAGCAGATGAACAAAGAAGTGAAACTGGGCGATGGTGGGTAGAATCTCGCTACCAAAACTGGATCCAGTGCACAGTTCATTGGTTTTAGATGACTCTAAGCAATGATGATGAACGGAAACAGAAACAGCTCCTGACCTCCATGGGCCTGCAAATGGTTCCAGAACTGCCCTGGGCCTCGGCGTTTTTGAGGCTGCTGATGAACTCGGATCCTGGGCCACCATGTGGATTCAGAAGTGCCACTGGGCATCGGCGTATCTGAGCCCACAGCCAAACTTGGATCAGGAACAAAAATCACTGTTGTCAGATGATTCTAAGCAGTGAAGGCAAATGGAACCAGAAACAGCCACTGACCTCCATGGGCTGGCAGATGAACACAAAACTGCCACTGTGCCTTGGTATTTTAGAACCCGTTGCCATAGTCAGATCCCTTGCTGGTAGATAAACACAGAGCTGCCACTGGGTCTTGACGTTTCCAAGCCTGTAGCCCAACTCGGATCAGGAGCAAATATCAATGGTGTCAGATGACTGTAAGCAGTGATGACAAATGGAACTGAAACGAGAACCTGGCTTACCTGAGCTGGTAAATGGACACAGAACTGCCATTGGGCCTGGGCATGTCCAAGGCCTCCACCGAACAGATATCAGGAGCAAAGATCAATGGTGTCAGATGACTGTAAGCAGTGATGACAAATGGAACTGAAAAGAGAACCTGGCTTACCTGAGCTGGTAAATGGACATAGAACTACCATTGGGCCTGGGCATGTCCAAGGCCTCCACCGAACAGATATCAGGAGCAAAGATCAATGGTGTCAGATGACTGTAAGCAGTGATGACAAATGGAACTGGAATCAGAACATGTCTTACCTGGGCTGGCAGATGGACACAGATTTGCCACTGGGCTTAAGTGTGTCAGATCCTGCCTCAGTACTCGGATCCTGCTCCGGCCTATGGAGGCAGAACTGTGTCTCGGTTTTGCCATGACTCAGCCCGCAGACAATCTTGGATTAGGAGCAAAGATAACTGGTGTCAGATGACTCTAAGCAGTGACAACGAATGGAAACAGAAAAAGCCCCTGATCACCACGATTTGGCAGATGAACACAGAACTGCCAATAGGCCTTGCTGTGTAGGATCTCACTGCCAAACCTGGAACCTTTGCACAGACCACTGGTGTTAGATGACTCAAAGCAATGGCGATGAATGGAAACAGAAAAAAGCCCCTGATCTTCATGGGCCTGCAGATGGACCCAGAACTGCCACTATGCCTCGGTGTTTTAGAGGTTGCTGATGAACGCGAATCCTGGGCCATCATGTAGAATCAGATCTGCCACTGGGCATCGGCATATCTGAGCCCGCAGCCGAACTTGGATAGGAAGCAACGATCAAAGATCACTGGTGTCAGATGACTCTAAGCAGTAACAGAGAAAGGAACCAGAAACAGCTTCTGACCTCCATGGCCTGGCAGATCTACACAGAACTGCCACTGGGCCTCGGTCTGTAGGATCTTGCTGCCAAACCTGGACCCGGTGCAGACATCACTGGTGTTAGACGACTCTAAGCAATGACAATGAATGGAAGCAGAAACAGCCCCTGACCTCCATGGGTCTGCAGATGGACACTGGACTACCACTGGCCCTCGGCGTGTGATATACCACCGCCAAAGTCGAATGATGGGCCACCATATGTACGCAGAACTGCCACTGGGCCTCTTGACATGTAGGAGCTCGCTCCAGGACTCAGATACAGAGCACAGATCACTGTTGTCAGACGACTCTAAATAGTGATGACCAATGGAAATAGAAACAGACACTGGACTCCCTGGGCAGGCAAATGGATGTAGAACTGCCACTGGGCTTCGGCCTGTTATAGCTCTCACCCAAACTCAGATCGTGAGCACAGATTACTAGTGTCAGATGACTCTAAGCAGTGACAAAAAATCGAAGAAGAAACAGCCCCAGGCCTACCTGGGCCAGCTGATGGACACAGAGCTGCCAATGTGCCTTGGAATTTCAGAACACTTTGCCAAACTCAGATCCTAGGCAGGCAGATAACCACAGGGCTGCCACTGGTCCTCAGCATGTCGGAGCTTGTTGCTGAACTCGGATAGAGTGCATAGATCACTGGTGTCAGATGACTCTAAGCAGTGAGGACAAATGGAAGCAGAAACAGCCCCTGAACTGCCTGGTCCCGCAGATGGACACAGAATTGCAACCAGCCCTTAGTAATTCGGAGCTTCTTCTGCAACTCAGTTCCTTGGCTGGCAGATGGACAGTAAACTGCCACTGGGCCTCGGCGTGTCATAGAATGCTCTCGAAATCGGATCATGCACACAGATCACTGGTGTCAGATGACTCTAAGCAGTGAAGATGAATGGAACTGGAAACAGAACCTGGCTTACAGGAGCCGGCAGAGGACACAGAACTGCCAGTGGACATCGGCATGAGGGAGCCATTGCAGAAATTGGATTGCCACACAGAAACTAGTGACAGGTGACTCTAAGCAGTGACGACGAATGGAACCAGAAAAATCGCTTGGCCACCTGGGCCAGCGAAGGACACAGAATTGCCATTGGGCCTTGTTTTGTATGATCTCGCTGCCAAACCTGGATCCCATGCACAGATCACTGGTGTCAGATGACTCTAACGAGTGAAGACAATGGGAAGCAAATCCAGCCCCTGGACACCCTAGTCCGGCAGATGGACACAGAAATGACAATGGGCATTGGTGTTCTGTAGCCTGTTGCTGAACTTGGATCCTGGGCTGGCAGATGGACACAGAAATGCCAATGGGCCTTGGCGTGTGGGAGAATGCCGTCGAACTCATATCAGCTGAACAGATACTTGGTGTCAAATAACTATAAGCAGTGACGATGAATGTAACCAGAAACATCCCCTAGCCATCCTAGGCCAGCAGACAGACACAGAAATGCCACTGTGACTCAATATTTTAGAACCTGTTGCCCAACTCAGATGCTATGCTGGCAGATAAACACCGAGTTTCCACTGGGTCTAGAGTTTCCGAGCCTGCAGCCAAACTCAGATCAGGGGGAAAGATCAATGATGTCAGATGACTTTAGGCAGTGATGAAAAATGAAACTGGAAACAGAACCTGGATTACCTGGGCTGGCAGATGGACACAGAACTGCCCTTGTGCCTCGGCTTGTCCAAGGCCTCCACCGAACTCATATCAGGAGCAAAGATCAATGGTGGCAGTTGACTGTAAGCAGTGATGAGAAATGGAACTGGAAACAGAAACTGGTTTACCTGGGCCAGCAAAAAGACACAGAAATGCCACTAGGTCTAGGTGTGACTTATAATGCCACAGAACTCAGATCATGGGACATCATATGCAGAACTGACACTGCGCCTCGGTGTAACCAAGGCCTCCACCGAACAGACATACACAGAGACAGAAACAGAGACAGAGACAGTGAGTGCTAGAGAGAGAGTTAGAGAATGAAATGACAGACAGACTCACAGACAGTCCAAGGCTTAATGTAGGCTTGGATAACTGCATTATATATCCAGAGGCTGGCTACCAACATACTCATGGAAGATGCTGTCTCTGCTTAATGAACTAAGTCTTGCTGTTGACATCATCTCTTGCACCCAAGTAGATGCAGTCACATGATCTTGCTGAAGAAGCTAACCATCGAAAACTCACCTTTTTCACAGTAATGTGATTCCTTTGGTTCTCTTAGTCCATTTTTGTACTTCTTTGGATATTTGATATTGTGCCACAAAATGGCATTGAACAGTTTTTCCACAGCAACAGTAGCAGCTAGATTCCCTCAAGCATAAGATGGATTTCCAATGGGGGTGGCTGAAGAAGGCTGGGTACCCAACATCTCAGAAGATGGAGTCAGCGTCTTAACTCATAGACAATTGGGAAACAAAAAAATGTGAAACGATTGAGACCACACAGGGGTCTGAACAGGGGCCTGAACCGTAGAGACGACACAGGTGTCAGAACAGGGGAGGGAAGAAACTCCCAATATCGTAAGGCTGACCTCCACATCTATTCAGCGAATGTCGTGGTGGATCTCTTCCACTGCCGTCTTGGTGTTTTTCAGCATTTGGTCAGCTCCAGAAAATATCTCTGCAATGTCCGAATGAACCAAGCCTGGGCATGAAGAGAGTTCACAGAGAGAGAACCTCCATGGCTTTCACAGCTCCAGTGTTGGTCATTTGTTTGCATAGAAAGCGAAAGCTTGCTATGGATACAGAACCCTGAGCAATGAAACAGGAATCTTAGAATGTCCATGAACTTTAGATTTTCAGACATGTTTGGAGAGGGTTAGTGGGGGATACAGGAGAAGAGATGAACAGGTTCAGAGGAAGATACCAGAGAGAAGATAGCAGAGAGGATTTGGAAGGTGACAAGGAGAATAATACATTAGTAGTGGCTAGGGATCTTTTTTTAAAGGGTCCTCTATCTCTGCCTGGAGATTTAGTACCCATGGAACCCTTTACTGAACAGAGAACTTGCTGAGTGAGTGCACCCTTCTGGGTTTTGTAGGCAGGACAGATGGCAAGACCTTCATTCCCACCTCCATTAATCATGGAAATATGGGGGTCTTGGCAACATGTGGAATGACGATGTCCAGTTCACAAGACTGTTTCTTTTTGAAGAAAGTGCATTGACCACCTTTGTGGACCCTGAGAATAGTGAGGTACTACCACTTCCTGGAGTCCCTTGTTGCTCCATGAATTTCTAGAACCTGTGGCTCTGTCTTGGGATGTCAGCATGGTAGGAGATGAGGTTAAATTTAGAAAAAAATATTTCTTATGTTCTGGTGACAGAGGGTTGCATGGTCAGATGAGGGAAGGTTTTCTCAGGAAAGTACCAGAGGAGGAAGAGAAGAATGTGGGAACATTGAGAGGATAAATACTATTTGTCTTTGAAGCTTTTTTCATGGGACCCATTCATCACACTTGTACTTACATGAAAACATTGGGTTTCCCAAAAAAATAAATTGGAGACACATCAGCTGCCTTTTTTGACACAAGCAACTTGACTGAAAGCATTCACATGTTTTAAAAAGAAGGGTATCTACATGACAATAAAAAGCACCTTAATTTTGCCATTTTAGAGTGGTTAAGTATGCTCTCCAATACTCTGACAGAGACAGAAACACAGACAGCAAGGGAGACACATGAAAACAGACAGACAAAAATGATCAGATCTGGTAGAGAACAGTCATGAACAAGTCCAGAGCTGCTGCTGTTCATCAAAGTGGCTGAGGCAAAGACAGAAGGCTAGAGAGAGTGTGTGAAACTAGGAGAGAGAAAGAGAGAGAGAGAGAGAGAGAGAGAGAGAGAGAGAGAGAGAGAGAGAGAGAATAAGAGGACCTAATTGGGTCGGGACCTGTCTTTAACAGAGTTTATAAAGCTTCTTTCAGACTGAGTAACCATGGAAGCCTGGATTGACAGAGGACTGCCTGAGTGAGTGCATCAAGCCAGGTGCCATGCACAAGCCAACCTGATGCCTGTACCTTTCATTCCTAATTTCCCTGAATAGTCAATGTTGGGGTTTTAGAAATGACAATTTATTGAATATGGATATCCAGTTTTCAAGATTGCATCATGTTGAAGTAGGGTAATGACAATCATTGGGGACATGAGAATGTTGCGGTATCACCAAATCTTGGAATATCTGTTTGTTCCTTTCTTGGACAGGCCAGGTACCACTCACTCGGGTCTCCTAGAACTCAACAGAGGTCAGCAGTAGAGGAGGTGAAGTTAAGTTTAGAAACAAATGTGTTTCTGAGTCCTGGTATCAGAGCAGTGTAGGGACAGATGATGGGGTGATTTGCGAAAGAGAGATCCCAGATGATGAAGAAAGTAATCTGGGATCATAGAAAGGCTGAATTCTATTTTTCTGGAGTGCATCTTTGGACCTGTTTGCATGGGTCCCATTCAGCATCCTGAACCTTAATTTTACCATTATATAGAGGTTTAGCATGCTCTTCTGTATTCAGAGAGACAGATAGACACACATGCACACACACACACACACACACACAGAGAGAGAGAGAGAGAGAGAGAGAGAGAGAGAGAGAGAGAGAGATACAAACAGACAGATATAATCTCAGTTTAGGTTGAGACCAGTCCAGAACAAGTACAGCTTCAGGTATTCACCCAGGTTGCAGGGGTTACACGAGAGGATGAGACAGAGACCTTGGCTTAGGGTAGCCAGCAAAAACATTGCAAAGCAGTTAGAATTATAGACTCCCATACAGGGTGTAGAGACATGTGCAAGGAGACACAGACAGTGAGAGACAGAGATACACAGAGACAGAGACAGAGACAGTAAATGCCAGAGAGAGAGTGAGAGAGTGAAATGACAGACAGATACACAGTCAAAGGCTTGAATTAAGTGCATTATACATCCAGAGGCTGCCTACCAACATACTCATGGAAGAAGCTGTCTCTGCATAATGAACTCTGACCTGCTGCTGACATCATCTCTTGCACCAAAGTTGATACAGTCACATAGTTTTTTAATCTAATCTAATTGAAACCTTCCTGAAGAAGGTAACCATGGAAAACTAACTTTTTCACAGTATTCTGTTTCCTTTGTTCTCTTAGTCCATTTTTGTACTTTTTATGTTTTTGATACAGTTCACAAAACAGCATTGAACAGTATTTCCACGGTAACAGTAGCAGCTGGATTCACATAAACATAAGCTGCACTTCCAAAAGTTGTGGCTGAAGGAGGCATGGTACCCAACATCTCAGAATACATAGTAGGCCTTAACTGATCGACAATTTTGGAACAAAAAATATCCAAATATTTGAGACGACACAGGGGTCCGAAAAGTGGAGGGAAGAAACTCCCAAACTTTTAAGTCTTAAACACACAGGTGATTCTGCAAAGGTGGTGGTGGACCTCTTCCTTTGGAAACACATTGCCCTCATGGGGTGTTTCAGCATTTGGTCAGCTCGAGAAAATATCTCTGCAATGTCCTAATCAACCGAGCCGGGGTTTGGAGAGAGTTTACAGAGAGAGAGAGCCTCCATGGCTTTCACGGCTCCAGAGCTGGTCATTTGACTACATGGAATGGGAAAGCTCACTATAGAGATAGAACACCGAGCAATGCAACAGGAATCTTTGAATGTCCATGAACTTTACATTTTCTGACATGGTTGGAGAACACAAGAGTGGGAGACAGGAGAAGATATCAATCTGTTCAGAGGAAGATACCAGAGAGAAGATACCAGAGAGGACTTGGAAGGTGACAGAGAGAATTATACATTATTTGTGGGTAGGGATCTGTCTTTTAAAGGGTCCTCTAACCATGACTCCAGACTTAGTACCCATGGAACCCTGGACTGAACAGTGTACTGGCTGTGTTGAGTACACCCTTCCGGGTTTAATGGGCATGACAGATGCCAAGACCTTCAGTCACACCTTCATTTATTATGAAAATTTGGGTCTTAACCTTGGCAACATTAGGAGTAATGTTGTCAAGTTCTCAAGACTGCTTCTTTTTGAAGAAAGAGCATTGACCAACTTAGGGGTCCCTGAGAATAATGGGGTACTACCACATCCTGGAGTACCTATTTGCTCCAAGAATTTCCAGAATGTGTGGCACTGTCTTAGGATGTCAGCAGTGTAGGAGATGAGATTATGTTCAGAAAACAAAATGTTTCTTATGTCCTGGTGACAGAGGGTTGCATGGTCTGATGAAGGAGGTTTCTTCAGGGAAGTACCAGACGAGTAAGAGAGGAATCTGGGAACATTGAGAGGCTAGATACTATTTATCTGGAGAGAATCTTTTGACCTGTTTGCATGGGTCCCATTCAGCACCCTGGACCTTAATTTTTGCCATTGAAGAGAAGTTTAGCATGCACTTCAGGACTCAGGCAGAGAGACAGATACACACACACACAAAAAAACACAAGCACACACACACACACACACACACACAGAGAGAGAGAGAGAGAGAGAGAGAGAGAGAGAGAGAGAGAGAGAGAGGAACACATACAAACAGACAGATAAAAAAGATCCGTTTAGGTGGAGACCAGTCCATAACAAGTACAGCTTCAGGTATTCATCCAGGGTGCTGAGCCAAAAACAGAGGACTAGAGAGACAGACAGAGACTTTAGATTAGGGTAGCAGGCAAACACATTTCAAAGCATTTAGAATTATAGACTTCCACTTAGGGTGTAGAGACATATAAAGAGATACACAGACAGTGAGAGACAGACATACACAGAGACAGAAAAAGAGACAGAGACAATGACAGTGAGTTCTAGAGAGAGAGTTAGAGAATGAAATGACAGACAGACATACAGAGAGTCCATGGCTTAATGTAGGCTTGGATAAGTACCTTATACATCCAGAGGCTGGCTACCAACATATTCATGGAAGAAGCTGTCTCTGGCTAATGAACACAATACTGCTGCTGACATCATCTCTTGCACCCAAGTAGATGCAGTCACATGATCTTTCAATCTAATATACGTAAGGAATTTAAACCTTCCTGAAGAAGCTATCCATGGAAAACACCTTTTTCACAGTAATGTGTTTCCTTTTGTTCTCTTAGTCCATTTTTGTACTTCTTATAGTATTTGATACTGCTCCACAAATTGGCATTGAACAGTTTTTCCATGGTAACAGTAGCAGCTAGATTCCCTTAATCATAAAATGCCCTTCCACTGGGGGTGCCTGAAGGATCCTCGGTACCCAACATCTCAGTCAGCCTTAACTCATCGAATATTGTGGAACAAAAAATGCCCGAACTGTTGAGACGACACTGAGATCAAAACAGTGGAGGGAAGAAACTTCCAAAGTCGTAAGTCTGACAACCACAGGTGATAAGCGATTGTGCTGGTGGACCACTTCCTTGGAAAACACAATGACATCTTGGGGTATTTTAGCATTTGTTCAGCTCCAGAAAATATCTCTGTCATGTACAGATCAACGAGTCTGGGTATGGAGAGAGATCACAGAGTGAGAGAGCCTCCATGGCTTTCCCAGCTCCAGAGTGGGTCATTTGTTTACATGGAAGGGGAAAGTTTGCTATGGAGACGGAACCCATGGAACAGGAATCTTAGAATATCCATGAACTTTAGATTTTCTGACATTTTTGTAGAGGGTGAGTGGGGGAGACAGGAGAAGATATGAAGAGGTTCAGAGGAAGATACCAAAGACAAAATATGCAGAGAGGTCTCAGAAGGTGATAGAGAGAATAATACATTAATTGTGGGTAGGGATCTGACTTTTAAAGAGTCCTATAATCCTGACTGCAGACCTAGTATCCATGGAACTCTGGACTTAACAGAGCACTGGCTGAGTTAGTATTTATCTGTGTTGCATCTACTTGGACCTGTTTGCATATGTCCAATTCAGCTCCCTGGAACTTACACGAATATTTTGGGTTTACCAATAACATAAATTGGACACACATATGCTGCCTCTTTATGATAGAAGCAACTTGCCTAAAAGCATTCTCATTTTGGAATCGGAAGGATATCTTTCGGATGTTATAGAAGAACCTTAATTTTGCAATGTACACAGGTTTGGCATGCTCTTCAATGCAAGAACCGTGAGTCAGACAGAGACACACACACAAACACACACACCGAAAGATAAAGGGTGAGAGAGGTAGAAAGGGAGAGAGAGAGAGAGAGAGAGAGAGAGAGAGAGAGAGAGAGAAACATACAGGTAAATGTTCAGTTTTTATGGATACCAGACCAGAGATATACAGCCACAAGTATACAACCATGGAACAGAGCCAAATACAGAGGACCAGAGAGAGAGAGAGGAAGAGAGAGACAGGGGGAGGGGGACTTTGCAATACTATACAATGTAGGCATACTGCAAGAAGAAAAAATTATAGACTCCGACCAAGGGTGTAGAGAAATATATAGAGAGACATAACAGTGAGAGACAGAGATACACAGAGCCAGATATTGTGAGTGATAGAGAGAGTTAGAGAATGGAAGGACAGACAGACACACAAACAGACACACAGACAATCCAAGTCTTAGTGTAGTTTAGGATAAGTGCATATCACTTCCAGATGCAGGCTCCCAACATACTCATGGAGGATGCTGTCTTTCCCTAATGAACTCTGTCCTGCTCCTGACATCATGTCATGAACCCAAGTATCTACAGTATAATGATCTTTCAATCTAATCTAGGAAATGAAATTTAAACCTTCCTGGAAGAAGCTAACCATGGAACAATCACTTTTTTACAGTAATAGGATTCCTTTCATTTTCTTATTACGTTGATGCACTTCTTAGTGTATTTGACATTTCACCATGAAAAAGGCAATGAACAGTTATACCACGATAACAGTAACCACTATATTCCCTAGAAACAACCACGATATCCCTCGATTAAAGAATCAAGAAAGAAAATTTGATGCAATTAATCAATTGAGTACTACTCAGTAGAAAAAGAAACAATAAAAAAATTAGAAGGAATGAGAATAAACCATTCTGAGTGAGTTAGCTAATACAAGGAAAGCAAACATCTTATTTACTCAATAATATACAGATATTAGACATAGAGCAAATGATAACTAGCCTACAATTCACACCTCCAAAGATGCTAGGAACAAATGTAGGACACTAAGAGAGACATACATGGTTCCTCAGAGTATGGAAAGGGAAAAGATTTCTTGAATAATTATAGAGCATGGGGAAAGAGGAGGCAGGTAGGAGAAAGGGCAGTGCAGTAGTGAAAGGGAGTGGAGAACAAGAGAGATCAGGAAGATTGATTGGGGGAAGAATATATGACAGCTATAAAGTGATACCTCAATAGAGGCATAAATAATAGGATTAAAGAGAAACATGGCACTACGCAAATAGTCTTGGATCCACAAGGATAATCCCAACTAATAATCTAAGCAACAATGGAGAGGCTACATTAAATGCACATCCCATGTAATGTGATTAATGACTACTTTGTATGCCATGCTAGAGGTTTCATCCAGTAGCTGATAAAAGCAGAAGTATGCAAGAAAAGCTAAACAGTGACCAGAAATCTTGTAACACAATTTCAACAAGAGAAGAATGATGAACAAATGGGTCAATATCAACCTGAAGAGTACCACAGAAACAGCTGACCTGAAAAAGTGTGAGCTCCTGGACGTCATTCTTACAAATGGGGAACAATAATGTTTCTTATGTCTATTTGACTGGATAATTATTTTCAATCATTTACTATGAGGCAGTTAATCTCTATAATTTTGAGCTCTATTTCATGTTTGCAGCAGAAGGAGAGATATTTTCCAATGATATACAAACTATTATCCTGTTCATTTTTTAAGTATATGATGTCCACTGATATTAAGAGACAATAGTCACCTGTTGTTGTTATTTTTTATCTACTTGTTTATTGTAATAACATCCTTCTTCTCCTCCTAAAATCTCAACTTCCCATCCTACACTCATATGTTCCTTGGAGCTGGTAAAACCTCCCCTAGGAAATACACTAATGCTGTTCAATTATCTAATTGAGGAGGAACCAAGGAAACTCTACAGCCCCCATAACCCTGTGTCGAAGATGTCTAAGGTATCTATCCATATAGAATATGTTCAATAAAGTCAGTTTGTGCATTAAAGTTAGAACTTGGACCCACAGCCAGTGACCATATATTGTCTGACAATCACCATTGTTACCTGTATTGAGGGAGTGGAGTTCAGTCCTATGTTGATTCCCTCCTTTTCAGACCACTGCCAGTGATCTCTCACTAGCTCAGATCAGAGACCACTTACACTCACATCGCCACACCTTCCTTAAGTTGATTGTGTCAGGTATTTGGTCACAGCAATGAGAAAAGTAACTGATCAAACAGAGGAACTAATGTATTAACATTCACACTGTGTTAGATAATTGTGTTAAAAAGAACTGTTTGATCTAGAGATGACCACTTAAATTTGACCTAAGGGATTTTCCTACATAGTGAACTACAAACTTATGGGGGAAAATCTCTACTATTGCAAAAAGTAGTGGAGTCTCAACCATTCACAAGCAGCCAATTAGTCCATATGCAAATAAGAAAAACAGGCACTATAAAGAATGGTAGTGTTTCTTTACCTTACTTTCTGTGTTTTCTGTGGGTTATTGCCACTTCTCTGTCTAAAAATACAGCCCACCCATGTGGTTGGCAAAACACATGAATACATTTTTGATCTAGGATGCTACAGAATTCTAGAATGGAAATAAAGCCTAGTAAGATGCACAAAGTGATGGGACTGAAAAGATGGCTCAGTGGTTAAGAGTGGTGGCTCTTCTTCCAAAACACCCAGGTTTAATTCCCAGCACCTACATGCTGTCTTACAACCATCTATAACCACAGTTCCAGGGGATCTGATGTTCTCTTCTGGCCTTCACTGGTACCAGGCATTCAGGTGGTACATAAACACGCATGCAGACAAAACATTCATACATAAAATAAAACTAAATTTTGAAAAACGTGCAAAATCGATCTGGGTGTTGGCTCCATAGTAGAGTACTTGTCTAGAATGCACAAGGTCCTGGGTTCAATCTTAGCTGTGAAAAATAATCTACAAAAATTTATGTTGTAATGTTGACTTTCAGCATGAAAAATGGAGGATGAGTTAAAGCATACAGTACAGGTACATATATATAGGTGAGGCACAAACATTTGTCATTTTGTACAGGGAGTTAGGACTCTGTCTAAAGCACTTTGGCATGCACATGGAGAGGTGGCTAACATGCAGAAGTAAATCTCTTTGAGCACTGAAAGGAGATAGCACACACCCAGAGCATGGCTGTAAAATAAGAAACTATAGAAATTAAAATGAGAAAAAGAACATGGTCAAAGTCCAGGCTTGCTCTGTTTCATTAGCTTACTCAACTTTCCAGTGAAGCCCTTTTTGCTTCACACCACAGCTTGACAGGCTGACACTTGCAAAGCACTAGCAACAGAAGCATCCACTCACACCCTCTCAGAAAACCAGGCACAGAAAAATTAGAACTGTATGAAAGGCATGATAGTTGGATACAGCCAGTGGTAAACTTTTCAATGACTAATGGCCTATGACCAGGTGTGTATTAGGCAACTTTCCGCTGATGAGGAAACATTACAGAGCTATACGGCGTCTATCATAGCAAAGAACCTGCAGGCATTTCCATTTGGAGTAAAGGATAGCACATGGTTTTAAAAACAAACTTTTAAGGCAATTCCAGGCAACATCTACTGGCTAGCAAGGGGTCTTCTTGCTGAGGAATATAAAGTATCTATATCTATCAGCCTTCAAGAGGCAGACAGTCTTCCAGGAAGATTCTGAAAGATTTAGACATTATGCTGGTCTGCCCCTGTTACCTGGTAGAATCCACTCAGGCAGAACCCTGGTCAGCCCAAGGTTCCTTGGGAACTAAGTCTGCACGCAGGTGCAGAGGACCCCTTTAAAAGATAGGCCCCTGCCCATTTACGCCATCTTGGTCATAACCACGTGACCTAGCTTAGGCCTGCCCACTCAGTTCGGTGACTTGCACAGGCAAGCACTGCCACCTGACATCCTGCTTTTTATTTCCACTTTCACTTGTTGGGTGCATTTCCTGAAGGTCAGGCATGGGATCCCGCTCCAGGAGCGGTGCTTTTTTGCTTTTTCCACTTTGGACCGCTGGGTCCTTTTTAGGTTATGAGACAGCTATGTCCCCTTCGGGTCCAGGCCCCTGGCAACTCCCATGGGCAGACGTGCATCCGGAGAGGAGCTGTTTGCCGGTTTTCCACTTGCCTCACACATGGGAAATGCATAGAGGAACCTTTCTGGTTTCATCCAACAAGCAGGCAAACAGACAAAAGTGGCTTACGGTTGCCGCTGTTTTGGTCATGTGACCTACCTGTAAGCACACACAGCTCCAGCGGCCTATGCCAGCAAACCTGTCTACCAGATTTTTGATTTCTGCCAGATCTTTTTGCTTTTTATTTTATTTTTGTCTATGATTTCTTCTTTTACTGGCTCTGTTGTTCATGGCATGTTTACTAAATACTGTGCCTTTCCAGGGCCCTCTGTTTATATCTACTCTCTCCCTTTAAATCTCCTGTCTATTTGCTACAATGTATGGATCAGAGATTACATTCTGGTTCCCCCTTTACTGTTATCCAGTCCTGCTTGTCTCTGTACCTGTAATTTAATTTTATACTTATCTAGCTCTATATACAATTTAAATTAAACTATTAAGTCTCATATTTCTAAATTGCTATATATCTTTAAATGATGGTAAACATTTAAAGTCATAAAGGTCTAATTTAACTATGCTTAAAATATAAGCTAAGTCTATACAACTTAAATTTAACTCATGTATCTTTAAATGATGATGAAAGTTTAAAATCATAAAGGTCTATTTCAAACTAACAAAATATTTATACCACTCAGTCTATCCTGTAAGCCGTTTACAAAGGTACAGCTTTTATTAAAAAAAAGGGATTTTTCTCTAACTAAAGGCAAACTTTTAACTGCTGAGATACTAAACAGACAACAGCCCTCAAATTCTCAGAGATCTAGAGAATATGACATTTAAAATGTTTTATTAAAAAAGCTTTTTATAACAGAGAGATAGACCAGCTGCTGGCCCTACCCCATTTCCTCCAAGAAGACTGATGGGCACTGAAGAAACTTCATCTAGAGTCAGTGAAAACGCTGGTCACTGAGCAACCCTGCCCTTCACCTCAACTGCTAACAAAGTATTCCAGACCTTGGACAAGAGGACAATGGAATCGACTTTCCCCGCGTTGCTTGGGCCAACGGTAGGCGAGTCTTCCCAAAGTCTGTAATCCACAGGTCACAAGTTATCAGCAAGAAGGCAGGTGTCCTGCAGCCCACTACTATGGATGCAGGACCTTGTGAGTGGCTATCCATGCTGCCTGCTGGCAAGTTTCTGTTTTTCTTTAATCATTGATTCAGGTAAAATCTTATCCTTCTCAAGAACTTTGATGCTTTTGATGACTGGTAGTCTTGCCAGCTTAAAGCAAAACAGATTCCAGTAACAGGCATTTTAGGGTTTATCTATATGAAGATAGGAAATTCTAAGATATATGAAAGTCTGAGAATGTAGTTATGAAGGCCTGAGGATTAAAAGACTTAAATGATGATAAAATGAGTTGAGACATTAAAAAGAATAAAAAATGTTCCTGATTTCTCTATATCTCAGGCTACTGTTCATAATAAAGTTCACCAATACTACTGTAGGATCACAATTACAAAGTCAAGATTTAGATGCTTTTCATTGTCAAAAAAAATCTGTCCATTTTAAAATGGTTATACTTTCAGCCAAGTTGCTTCTAACATGAATATGCTTCTAACATGTCTAATACTTATGTTTCCACAAACTCTAAGGATTCTTGTAAGTTCCAGGGAGCTGAATCAGATCCAAACAGGTCAGGTTCACTCCAGGTAATATTCAATCTTTCCCTGGTCCCAGGATTCCCTTCCCTCATGTTAGGACTCCTCGGGAACCCCGCCCTCATCTTACAATATTCCCCTCAAATGACAGGAACTAAGAAAAAATTTTTTTTCGAAACTCAACCTTGTCTTCTGCTCTGTCAAAATCTTGCCAGGTCTAAGAGGCGCCAGGGAGTTCCATACAGCCTGGACTGCAATGAAACAACCAGCTTCCCCAGGACGCAGCAGGACCCCAACCTTCTCGGGTCCCCCAAAGATGGTCAACGCCCCCCACGTCAGCAGGAAGCAGTCTTAAGAATTCAACGCCCTTATTCCTTAACCTGCCATGTCAAAACACCCCACCTTTTTTTAATAATAAGTAGAAGTGGGAATGAAAGGTTCAGTCATTATGCTGGCCTGCCCCTGTTACCTGGTGGAATCCACTCAGGCAGAACCCTGGTCAGCCCAAGGTTCCATGGGAACTAAGTCTGCACGCAGGTGCAGAGGACCCCTTTAAAAGATAGGCTCCTGCCCATTTATGCCCTCTGTTTCTCTGTCCCTCTCTCTGTGCTCTCTGTTCCCGCTCTCTGTCCCCTCTCTCTGTTTCCCCACTCTGTCTCTCTATGGCGACTGGCCGTGGCGGTCAGCCATTTACCCCTGTTCCTCTTCTTAGTCTCCCCATTTTGCAGGGCCTTATAATAAACTTATAGTCTTATGTCTGTCTCAGCATTTCTCTTTTCTTCTTTTTAAACAAAACAATAACAGATTCCCCAAAAGTAAAAACCATAATGGGATCTGAAGATATCCAGACCTGTGCACTGCAGAGCAGCCCCCATGCCTCTTTTCACTGGTTATGCCAGGGCAACACATCTGGCAGCAGGCAGATGTCTGAAGACAAAGCTGGTTCCAAAAACCAAGAACTGGTGGTGGCTAAGCAAGGCACCAGACATATACCTTTGTGGGCCAGAGTTATGTCACTCATGAAGATTATTTTTCTAGTTCCACACAGCCAGATATTGTGAGGACAGTGAGCAACCTTGGAACACTCTGCCCTAAATGGATCTCCATCAATTTCCTCCTCTCAATGCCCAAGGACTCTGAAAGAGAAGACAAAAACAGTGTAAGAGCCAGAGGGCATCACAAGGAACAAAGCCTTCTAAATGCAGCACAACTGATACACTTACAAATGCACAAAGACTAAGCCAACACACACAGGCTCTGCAGAGATGAAGAGTGTGCGCAAAGGACAAGTGGACACACCCCCATCCCTAACCCTCTAGCTCTCTCCAATTATTAACCATTTGCAAATAGAAACTCAGCATTCTCCAAAGGAGTCTTCCTGGGGAAAGAAACCACTCTTAAAGGTAGGCAGGATGCCCAGCAGTAAATGCCAACACAACAAACTCAACACCATCTTCAGATTCTTTGTTTCATAATTCTGGGTTAGGGCCATCTTTTTGTTTTGTTTTGTTTTACCCTACAGGTTCTTAGCATATGTATCATTGTGGCTATGGGGTACATGTGTGCATGGGATTCCCGAGGGTGTGAATATGTGTGCTCTGTGTCTTTATGTATATCTTGTACCTTCCTCCTTGACTTTTTTCTTCCATTTGTTTTGTCGTTTTGGTTTGCTTTTGTTTTAAATTACCCTGTTTTATTATTATTCCTCAGAAGCATGTTTGTTTTCTAAAGATAGACATAAAGGGTATGAATCAGCACATCACGACAAGCCCGTCTCCGCTAGCCATCCATAGCTCTCCAATGGCCATCCTTTCTTCACCCAAAGAAGGACAGACATGCAACAGTGATACTGACCCATCAAATATAAGACACATTTCACACAAAAATGTAGGCAATAGGAGGCAGAGCTTGTAGCCAACCGAGTCGCCCCAGATGATGAAAACAGTCACTATAATATCATATGTTCTGATTCCTATCATTAAGAACAATACAGCCCCTGAATTTACCTTCATGGGGACAGAGAAAATACAGGTGGCAAGGGCAGCCCCCGTATCCTGAGACAGAATCAAACAGCCCCACTTAGATCAAGGTTTCACCCATCAAACCCTGGACAGCATTTTGTGTATTCAGTTATTGTTTGAAATTCCAGTGGGATTTTATCGAGCAGAAGAACACTCTAACAATTCACTCTCATAAACTCACCAAGTTTCTCCAACAGCACCTTGTTCTCATGCCCCAGGGGTCACTCGTTTATAGGACAGCAATCACAGTATGTATATGATTCACCACACAATGGTGAACAGCAACACAGACACCCATGCCCATGTTTTCATAGACCCACAGACAAGGCATGTTACCTACATACAAAGTCTGTGACTTTGCACAGAAACTTTGTATACTTCAAGGACCATGGTTTCAAATGATGTGTGCCGGCATTTGCTAATTAGCCATATAGGGTTGACATAACTTACTATAATTTTCCTAAGATTTTATGAAAGAGTTTTTGATATTAATATTTAAATTATATGTAGGTGTGTGTGTGTGTGTGTGTGTGTGTGTGCGTGTGTGCATGTGTGTGTTTGTGTGTACACATATGGGTATATATACACATATACACAAATGTAGGTGCTTGTGTAGGTCAGAGGCATCTGATCTCTTGGAACTAGAGTTACGGATGGTTGTGAGCTGCCTGACATGACTGGGAACTTGGGTTTTCTGGTAGAACAACATGTGCTATTAACGACTGAACCACCTCTCCAGTCCTGACCCTGAGTTTTACCAATAGCTAGGATTTTATTTTGAAGAATATCAGACTCAAATAAGAATATTTTATCATATTCTCTTGGCTTCCCCTATTAAGTAGGCCAAATAGTTATGAACAGGCTTTGAAATTCTCTTGTGCTGGGGATGGTGGCTTACATCTGTAAAACCAGGAGATGGAGTCAGATTGACTGTCATAAATGAGGGGCCAGCCTGGGCTATTACATGAGTTGCAAGCCAGCCTGCTTGCAACCTACCCCCCCCCCAAAAAAAAACACATACCACCACCACTGAAAGCAAATCCTAGCTTGTGACCTATAAAATTATAAGCATTCAAAATGTTTTTGCACTGGCTTTAAAACCTGGGTGTCAGAAAATAGCCTACAGTGTATATTACAAGTTAGCATGGGAATGGATTACTACATAAATAAGTCTACAATGGAACCTGAATATTGGCCCTGATGTTATGTACTTCTTAAAAAGCTGAGGCTTTTAGCTGAAAATCAGTTGATAGAAACCAAAATTTTCACATAGCCTATTGAAATAACTTCAGCCCAAACAAACATATTTTGTTTATTTAGTGTACACTAATCTTGGGCTATAAGAAGCAAAGCTGCTGCTGCTCTCCCAACCTCTGATCTAGGGGCTCACTCATGTGCCTGGCTGAACAATGGCTCCCTATATGAGTGTTCCAATTCTGAGGATCTCAGAACATGTGTTTGCAAAAGATTCAAAAGGAAGTAATCAAACTGAAATGAGATTTTAAGTGTGGGCTCTAATCCTGTATGTCCTGGGTCCATTTAAGAGGAAATGGGTATACTCTCTTTCTCTCTCTCTCTCTCTCTCTCTCTCTCTCTCTCTCTCTCTCTCACACACACACACACACACACACACACACACACACACTCGGCATTGAATAGGGTCACTGGGAGGAGACAGGCCTTCAGAGAAACCCACCACACCCACACCTTGACCTTGAACCTCCATTCCCCCATCACAGTGAAGGGATACAGCTATTAAGCCACTTGGGCTGTGACTTTTTATAGCATCCTGAGTGAATGGGTGCTCCAGTCTTGCTGTTGATAAACATTATATACAAACACATCCCTCCCTGATGTCCCTTTTCTCCAGTTCCTGGCCTATTCCTCACCTGGGGTGTGGACACCCACTTTGAGGGAATTCATCTCCCTGGCAATCTAGCAAAGTGCCACTTACATGCTGTATTCTATCCCATTTGGTCCTGTATTTTTCTTGATCTACCTCAAAACCCTCACATTCATATTACATATATGTTTATATTTACATACATCTACATCATATTGAACAACATTTTGGATGACTGACACATTGTCACTCAGGAGACTTAGATATAATGCAACAGATATCATAGTTGAGCACCAAAAGTAATTAACACCTCTATGCTGAGATGATCCACAGAGCCGCATTTTCCTAAAAAACAGATAAGTAGGGCATCTACGTGTTTGACAAGCATGTCATTACCCATGAGAGCCCACAACAATATAGGCTGTACTGATAGATTTACACATGACATCACAGGAAGACATTACAACAATCTTCTGAAAAAAATGAAACCATTTCAAGACTCTGGGAAGGAACTTAGCCAGTAAATTGCTTGCCATGCAAGCATGTAGAATTGAGTTCCATCTCCAGTAGACAGCTTTGGCTGTGGGTTGGAACACACACCTGTATCCAGAGCCGGGGGTGGGGGGTAGGAAGATGGGGGATGGTGGGGGGTGGAGATGGGATATCACTGGGGCATGTGAGTATATGTGTGTGAGTATATGTCTGTGGGTGTGTAAGTATATGAGTGCACATGTTACTGTTTTCGTATAAGTGACTGTGTGTATATGGTTGTAAGTTTGTTTGTGTGTGTAGTTAAATGTGCGTGTGTGCGTGTGTGTGTGTGTGTGTGTGTGTGTGTGTGTGTGTGTGTGTGTGCTCATGTGCATGCCCCCATAATTTAAATGAAGTTACTCCAGTTGGGATGTCAATGATTTCTAAGAGGTATAGACTAAAATTAGGCATGTGAAACCTCCTTTGAGGTTATTGGTCAGGGGAATCCAAGAGCCTCCCAAAACAACATAAACTATTACCATTGCCCTTGTTTACCCCGAGAAATGAAAGCTTAGTAAGACAGTATAGCTAAAGACACAATACACATTCGACAAGGTCTTGGAGGAATCAATCTGGAACCAACCTAATATCCACTTCTTCCCGAGGACCAGCACTTAAAGTACTGGAAGGAGCTATGCAACCTGTCAAATGGAGAAAACAATGCACAGTCTTACTATCTGTAACACCTATTAACAAAACAGTGACCAGAATGGTAAGATATTCCAAAAGGTGAAATAGTTTTACTACTTCCTGAGATAACCATCAGCTATCTAATTGGACTGAAGGCCCACTCAATGGAAGGGATTCATGCCTACTACCCATGTTAGTGAGGACATAGTCCCTAAAGAGAACCAACTACTGCCATCTCAAAAACCCAGTGTCATTTCTAATGGCAGCAGATGGAGACCATTACAGAAAGCTACAAATGACCAAAATGCAAAGATGAACTCAGTGGAATTCCCACTTGATGTATCTAAAACACAATTGCTACTCTTAAGCCTCAGGGTATATGCTAAAGGGGGTTTGGTGGAGCGATTTAAATAGCCAGAGAACCAGGATTGTTTATTTATTGCTGTATAATGTTTTCTACATATGATTGGGAGCTGAACCCAAGAAGTTTCAATAAAATAATTGCCTAAACAAGACCTAAAATGACAATATGAAACAGCCATTCTTGATAAATGTCTTGGAGAAATCAGGGATAAAAAGAAAATACCTCAACATAATAAAAGAAATATACCGCAAGCCAACAGCCAACATCAAATTAAATGGAGAGAAACTCGATCCAATTCCTCTAAAATCGTGTACAAGACAAAACTGTCCAATCTTTCCATACCTCTTAAATATTGTCCTTGAATTCCTAGCTAGAGCAATAAGACAACAAAAGCAGATCATGGGAATACAAATCGGAAAGGAAGAAGTCAAACTCTCCCTATTTGTAGACGATATGATAATCTACATTAGTGACCCCAAAAAACTCTACCAGGGAAGTCCTACAGCTGATAAACACCTTCAGCAAAGTGGAAGGATACGAGATCAACTCAAAAAAATCCGTAGCCTTGCTATATACAGATGACAAATTGGTGGAGAAAGAAATCAGAGAAATATCACCCTTTACATTTGCCACAAACAACATAAAATACTTTGGGGTAACACTAACCAAAAATGGGAAAGACCTATACCATAAGAATTTTGGGTCTCTAAAGAAAGAAATTAAAGAAGATACCAGAAAATGGAAAGATCTCCCATGCTTTTGGATAGGTAGGATCAACATAGTAAAAATTGCAACCTTGCCAAAAGCAATCTACAGATTCAATGCAATCCCCAGACCTTGAAAGAACAATTCTCAACATTATATGGAGAAACAAAAGACCCAGGATAGCCAAAACATCCCTGTACAATAAAGGAACCTCTAGAGGCATAACCATCCCAGACTTCAAGCTCTATTACAGAGCTATAGTCCTGAAAACAGCTTAGTATTGGCACAAACACAGACAGGTAAGACCAGTGGAATAGAACTGAAAACCCTGATATTAACCCACACACCTATGAACACCTGATGTTTGACAAACAATCCTAATTAATAAGATGGAACAAAGAGAACATCTTCAACAAATGGTGCTGGCCTAACTGGTTGTAGACATGTAGAAGACTGCAGTTAGACCCAAGCCTATCACCTTGCACAAAACTTAAGTCATTATGGATCAAAGATCTCAAAATAAATCCAGCCACACTGAACATATTAGAAGACAATGTGGCCCAGGACTGTAATCCCACCACAGGTAAATGGAAATATGCAGAGGGAACAAATCTCTCGAGATCTGAATACACATCTCCTCTGGCCTACACAGAGAAACGATGCCTCAGGAAAAAAAAAAGATGCAAACCTCGTGCTGAAGGGGGGGCAGCATGGTGACATTAAGAGTATTAACACAGCACTGATTGGTGCAGACAGAGAGCACAAGAGTACAAGTAACTGGACACTCTGCCTCACTCAGGATGTATATAGAGAGCTGCTAATGAGGCAGAGAAGTCTCTCATGAGGTAGCAGGACAAGAGGTTGCACGACACCTGCGTGTTCCTGTGATGCCAGCCATGAGAAGCGGCTGCCTGAGGGTACAAGAATTGTGAGTTTTATTTTTTGTTGACTTGTATAGAGAGTCCCTGTCTGGAAAATAATTAATTACCAGAGAAAAAAGTGGGCTCAGTGAGGTGGTGGGCATCTGTGTTGGGGAGAGTATTTTAATGGCTACTCTCAGGGATAGAGAGCTAACAAGGGTACACAGATCACAACGTTTAGTTTGGCTTTTCTGGGTAATATAGAGAAATACTTTTTTTTCTTCATAGAAACCTTGCAGTGCCTGGCACAGTGGCGTGGCTGGCAGTACATTTGGGTCACAATCTTGTAAGCTTTGTTTTGGGAACTGGAGATGAGCGGGCATGAGATTTCCCAGTTTGACTGTCTGAAAATAGAGGGATGGGGAAGTGTTACTTTTTTCTAGATTACTAGTAGATTTCTTTGAGGAAAACATTTTATAATTCAAGGAGAAGAGTTTTAATTCCCTTATTCATGATCCTACAGAGGCACCTTGATTTACTTTGAGATTTTCTGTGAGATACCTGGTAAAAGACTAAGACCTCTGTGGCAGGAGACATTATCTAAAAGTATTAGCTGTCCATGTGCTACTCATTTTTGTACCTGTGAGCAGAGACTGTCTGAAAAGCTTAGGCTCTGGAGTCTGGAAACATCCCACTCTTATCAGCTGGCCTGACCCTTTCCAAGCTGAATGTACCCTCTGCTCTTGCCGAATCCTGTCCAAAGTCCCATTCACCCATGATCTCGCTGGGCCTGATCCTGCTTGGAGTGGACCTGCCCAGCCAGGGAGGAGCTCCCTGAGTCTGGAAAAACCTCACTCTTAATTCCCACTCTGTCAGCCTGACCCCTACCTAGGCCTAACCCCTACCGAGTGAGGAGACTACCAGGAGAGGCGAGACCATCCAGAGCTTCGGATATTGAAGTCCTGGCCCACACACACCACCGGGTCACAAGAATAGCTAGAGATACCCCACATGCACCCACTGGAAGAAGAGATGGGAAGAAGACAGAACAAGAACACACTCAACAACAGAAAGACCTATATGACACCACCAGAATCTAGGGACTCCAAACCAGCAAGATCTGAAAAGCCCAGCACAATGGATGAAGAAGAGATGGACCTCAAAACTTATCTGAAGAAGATGATGGAGATTTTAAAGAGGAAACACAAAATCCCTTAAAGAAATAGAAGAAAAAAAACAAGCAAAAAATTACATGAAATGAAGGAAAAGACAAACCAAAAATTCAAGAAATAAACAAATCTCTTAAATAATCTAAAGAAATCCAAGAAAAATAAACCAACCAAACAAGTGAAGTAAGCACTCGAAACAGTTCAAGGCATGAAAGCTGAAAAAGACACAATAAGGAAAACACAGAATTTGGCGATGCTGGAAATAGAAAGGCTGGATAAACGATCAGGAATTGAAACTGCTCTTATTCTAGCATTTTTCATATCTCCTACTGGCTTGTCTTGTTAATCTGAGCTCAAAAATTTATTTTTTGAATCTCTTCAATCTAAACAGTTATCATTACCTTATCTATATAATTCTTGTGTTTATCTCTTCCTCCCTTGTCATTCCTACCACCTCTTTCAAAATACCATGAATGCCATTGAAAGAATTTTGTTTGCTGAGAGAAAAAGTTTCCTACAGACCTTGTTCCAGGACAAGGAAATTGGCCCCAACCTGGGGGCAGACAAACAATCTTTTTGGTTCACACCTGGCCAACACACAATCGGGGACTTTGCAGGGTACATTCTGTGGTTTTTCCTTTGTAGAAAAGCATGTCACACCTGGGTGACCACTCTAACATGAGGTCATACTTTGTAATCAATCACTTTGTGCCCATTGCCTGTATGCTGATCTGCATTTTTTTCCTATGAAAGGAGATTACACACCATGCTTGGGTGTACAGCTTTCCCGATATTGCTAATACCTTAATGTGCATTTGTTCAATAAACCCTCTTGTTTTGCAGCTCTCAGCCTGGTTTCTGAGTCTCAGGGGCTCCTTGGGATCCTGTGTCCCTTAGAGGTCTGGGGTCTTTCATTTGGCGAACCAGCCAAGAGGTCAGAGGAAAGCCCAGACTCATTACCAAGACTCATTACCAAGGAGGTAAGTCTGGCCGGCTTATTTTGATTTATGTTTTCTGTTTGTCTATTTGGAAGCCCTGTATAGACTATGCAGTCTTTGTAGAGACTCATGAGGTAGAATGATGAGTTGCTCCCCTGGGAGTCTGACCCTGGAGGACACTCCATGGGGAGTTTGGGTGGGGCAGGGCAAGCAGTTAACCCTTGTCCCTGAGAGCAGATGATGCAAGTCTCTGCTCCCATTTGAGTTTGTGGTTTCAGTTTGGCACCGATTTGCAGCCATGCAGCCTTTGTTGTTTAGCCTGACTGTCTGTCTCAATGTTTGTCTGCTTGTCTCTCTTTGTTTTTCACCATCTGACCACCATGGGACAACAACTAAAGACCCCTTTAAGTTTGACTGTAGACCACTGGGGACACATTTGGGACTGAGCCAACAACTATTCGCTGGACCTCATGAAAAATAAAATAAAATAAAGAACAAACTTTCTGCAGTTCCAAATGGGCAACATTTAATGTTGGCTGGACTCCGGACAGTTCTTTTAATCTGAAGATTATTTTACAGGAGCCGGGCATTGGTGGCGCACACCTTTAATCCCAGCACTCTGGAGGCAGAGGTAGGCAGATCTCTGTGAGTTCGAGACCAGCCTGGTCTACAAGAGCTAGTTCCAGGAGAGCCTCCAAAGCCACAGCGAAACCCTATCTGGAAAAAACAAACAAACAAAAAACAGGATTATTTTACAGGTAAAAGAAAAAAAATGTTCGATTCTGGAGCCCACGGAAACCCTGACCAGGTTTGTCTAAGATGGGGATGTCTAAGAGAATCAAAAAAAAAGCAAAAAGTAATAAAAATTTAAAGAGGGTCAAAAGAAAGTCATAAAAATGTCAGAGAAAAATATAAACTGTTTTCTAAGGCCTCTCATATCTATTTATAATAATAATACGGTTAAAAATTTTGGCCACACCAGGTTAATTGTGTTTAAAAATTTTATTTATGTTCACCCCCCCAAAAAAACTTATGTATACTTGTTAAAGTGTTCTATCTGTGTTTTTTGGTATAAATGTAAATTTTATTAGAAGCCAAAAGCCAAAACAAAACTGGTTCAAATATTTTTGCTGTCTAATGCTAACATCAGCCAGTCATTTATGGACATAGCTCAAAATTTATCTCAGAGCTCCAGTCATTAAATTTGGGTTATCAGGAATTCAGATATCTTTTTAATAAAGATATTATTAAAACTGTTTCATGGTTAAATCTGTCAAAAATTTAAAACAAGTAACACTGGAAATTGACAACGTAAATTTAATAGTCACCCAGATGATAATGATTTTAAACATATCAGGGGTGCTTTATTTTTGATATTCTTACAAAAAGACATTAAAAGATTTTTATTTGTTCAAATTTATAAGGTTATAAGATATTTATGCTTCTGTTATATTATTAATATTTGTCCTTAAATAAAAAGAGCTAAAATTTAAGATAACAACAATAAGTTGCATATGTTAATAAAAAATTGAGCCTTATATTTCTTATGGTACATTAAGACAATGACCTAAGTTTAACAAAGGGCTTAAAATAACTGCTAAGCCCATGGGTCTCAATTCTTTAGAATTTTATAAACAAAACTCTTTTATAAAGGTAGCCTTGGTCAACTGTATATCAGATGTTTATATTGATAAAGGTAAACCTGACAATATAAAGTCTTAGTCTTATAAAAGCTGCTAACCTGTTATAAGATGTTAAAAATGATAAGTTACTAGCCATTCTTACAAATTAACAAGATGCCCGAATTACCTAGCCAGACTTCATACACTACAGATATCTGCAGAACATTACATTTAAAATGTTAACTAAAAAAGTTTATAATAATTATACAGTGTTCAACTCAATGAATCAGAAGAAAAGGCCAAAACAGAAAGAGAAATTCAGTTTTGTACAAAGTGACAAAACGAAAGTCACTGAAGGGGTGTGATGAGAGGGGTTAAAACAAAATTTATTTCACAGACTGGCTATATAAAAAAAGCAGTTTAAGTACTTGAATCTCCAACTAGACATTTGACATTTGCTTCTCACAATCCTGGTATTGGAATACCGTATCTTACACATGCTAAGCAAGTTCTCTGCCACTGATCTCTATTCCCTGCCCTGATACTAATTATATTAGTGCAGTTTTTAAAAAATATTTTGTCATAATACTCCAACAAGTACAGCAATTGAATAACCCAGGTAAACTGAGGCTACTTCTGAGGGAAAAATGTGACGCAAAAACTGAATAAAATCTGCTTTGTGCTTGAGAGAGATGACAGTATCAGTGTCCCAGCAAACTAGAAACTTTCATCTAGCCTTTTATCCAGATACAGAAACTAAGACTCAGAAAGCTTCCCTGATGCCATTATTCCCATTAAAGGACTGTTTTCAGCAACAGAATGTTGGAAGAAAGAGAGCTTCTGCTGTGAAGAACCATGGATAAGACCGAATTTAAAAACAAATCCAAAGATTCCTAATTCAAGTCTAGATTCAAAAGCCCAGAACCCCCAGAGACCAGACACAGAATATAAGCCTGTCAAGAGAAGCGCTCTTTATGATGTCATGTACATAAGAAAGGAAAAAAATGATTAACTCTTCAACACAAAAAAAATCACAAAAGGGGGATAAACCCAGAATTTCAATTCATGTGATCTACTCCTCACTGTAAAAACAGGAACAGACAAGTTATCCTAATTGTGTTAATATCATCTTGTTTCTACTAATAAGTATATTTTTATGATTTATCTTAAGCATAAAATTTTTAGACAGCTACACAGTAATTTTCTGAGTCCTAAACAAAGCAGTTAAAATACTGCTAAATTGAAGGACTGCAAACAAAAAGCACATACTTCCAATTTTCTACAAGCTGTGGAAAAAGAAGCTTCTGATTATACCTCATCATATCAGCTTGGGTCAGGTGTGGTTAAGCTAAATTCAACTCTGAATTATTCCCAGCACAGAGGAGAATGTTTGCTAAGGAGCTCAACTCTGAATTATTCCCAGCACAGAGGAGAATGTTTGCTAAGGAGGAATGTTCTTGTATTAAACTGCACACATCCTTCTTCTTCTGAGGAAAAAAAAAGTGTATTATGAAACAAGTATGGCAACTCCTGTAGATTGTTTGCTTTTCCAGGAAACATAGCAAATGTCATTTTTTAATCAATTTTGTTAATTGCATCAAAGTGGTTGTAAAAACAATGTTGACCCTGATCCAACAACAGTAACAGGCTGGAGTATATTCAAATACAAAGAACTAGACAAAGGAATTAAATTTCAGAACTTTTGTTTTGGGGTCAAGTGTTATTTTCTACAACATCAAAAACAGCAAATACTTTCCGGATATAGTGATAATTGTTTTCATCACCTGTATCGAGTATTGCAGCAAAGGAAATTCCTACTTTCCTTGACAACTACAGCACTGATTCTAAAGCACTCTGCCTGCATACAACCTACACGATTTGACTTGAGCTTGCAGGAATGCCACTTGAACTGAAGAGTCATGCTCTACAAAACAGATCTGCTAAATTGTCTGGCACCAACTTTAAGCTGGTCCCATCACATTGGGACACTTGGGGACATGATAGCAATCTCAATTTGTATTAAGTATTCTTTTAATGTTCACACAATGGCAGAATCATCTAACAACACATTTCTCAGAACACATCTTTCTAGAAACATATACAAATCTTGTGATAAAATTCTTGAGAAAAAGCAACTTAAAGTAGAAAAAACTTTATTTAGAACAATGTTTTAGTGGCCTTAGGCTATGATGACTTGTAGATTGGTTTGTATACTGGCCTATAATGAGGCAGCATATCAGGACAGAAATATGAGGCAGAGTAAAACAGGAAATTTTGTGGCAACTAGGAAATACAGATCAAAGAGGAAGGACCAGGGACCCAACACATCCCTAGAAGCTATGTGCCCCTTGACTTGATGATCTTACTTCCATGTGCTAGAGGTTTCATCCAATAGTACCTTCATCTGAGGATGAAGTCTTTAATACAATACTTTGAAAGATATGTAAAATCCCAGTCATCACCATGTCCTGAAACTCTAGTTAGTGTCAGTTTCCTAGCAGGATGTTTCTACTACTCAATCACTGAGGATTCAGAAAATGATTTTGTCTTAAGTAATTTAGGTATAAATACTCTACAAGTTACACCAGGTATTGGGACTAGCAACCTTGAAAAGCCTTATTACTTTTTCCATTCTCTATCAATGAGTGACATGTGGGTTTCAGAACACAAAGTGGTGAGTTGATTCTCAGCATAAAAGCCCAATTTTCATATGAAAACCTTCACAATAGTGTGTTTCTTAGTGACAAATTTATTAGAGAAAAAATGCCGTGGTGTCTGGCTTTCTGAGACCGAACTTTTGGTTTCTAACTTCCAAAGAAACAATAGGTGTTGGTGACTAAAACATAGCAAAACCCTTTTATTCATCTGTGTGAGCAAATGTCCCATAGAAAGAATAGCTATCTATTAAAATTTAATAATGCACAACACCTATTGGATGCTTATTAAATACTAAGTACTATTTTTTAGTACCTTAATTCTCATGTTATATCTTTGTATGCTTTACAAACACCCTTTAATTACTAATTTCATTAAATGTTTAAAACATGATAAAAATGAAATCAAGAACATGAAAAAAAATCTGAGGTTCCACAGGTAAACCAAGGAGAACCATACAGCAACTTGGCTATTGTTAAACTAATACCTCCCAGGTAATATTTTTAGCATAATTAAAACATTCTGAGAGAGATAACTATACACAAGAGGATCAAAGTGCTTGAAAACATTAGAGATAAATTCTCATGTGTGATGTCTAGAAAAAGAAATCTTCCTTACTATAATTAGGCTGTTTTTTCCAGTCAGTAACAAAAATGAATTAAAGTACATAATCAGGGGAAATTTGTCATCTCACACTCCAGAAATCCTGAGACATGTAGCTCCAGATTAATTCATTAAACACCTCTATATATCAAGGAACCAAGCCTTCGTCATGATATGGATTTCACCATTCAGAGGATGAAGCAGGAAAGAACCACATTGAAAACAAAAAGTAGCCCTTATTAGACACCTAAACATTCTAGACTTTTCAATTTAGAATAGCCAACCTCCTCCAGAATTATTAAGATACTTATATTATTTCCGGCCTCAAGTTTAATTTATGGTTACTCTTTAAAAAACATGTCTCTCCACCCCTGAAGCTTTTCCCTATTTCCTTCATCCCCATGATGCAATTTTTAAAAATCAGTACCCACATTGTGTTACCTATTATTGTGAGAGTCAGGATAAATTAGGTTAAACACATAGGGTGAAATTCAATCTCTATTGCAGAAATGTTAAAAATGGAGATATCTAAGAGATTAATGCATCATGAGAACAGAAGATTGATAACTTAAGTTAATTTCCTCATAAAAGAGGCTGGGGTGGCTTATCTCACCTTTCTATCATCCGATAATGGAGCAACAAAGTATTGTTTATGAACAACACAGATATCACTGGACACCAAATCTGTTGGCTTTTTGATTTTTGACTTATCCTCTGGAACCTTATGAGGCAAAATTTCTGTTGTTTGAAAAATGCTAATTCTGTGGGGTTTTTATACTAGTGTAAATTGAACATGACTGTGTGAAAAGCACCTCCAATTCACTGGTTTAATATAAAATTGGTTTTTCATGCCCACTGTGGTTCCGTCTAAGATAATTCATTCAGCAATTACTGGAGTATTGCTATTTGCTATGGAAGAAGATGAATATAACATGACTAATCCAAAAGTAAGTTTTAAAACAGGTATATACCCAGCCTCCATCACACAGATTACATGTGTCTCAGGATATTTATGAGTACATCCAACACATTTGTGGATAATATCATACTGCAATGTCAAAAGATTGGAAACCTCTGACTTAAAGCTTCTCTCTGTGAATTATAACTTTCATAGACCCAAATGATACAACAATGTCTAAGCTCATTTTTGTGGAAAACCATAATTATCTTAATAGAGGAAGTGAACATATAATGGTGAAAAGTATGCCATAGTCAGTTGCCCTCTTTTTTGTCCATCCTTTTCTCCATTGTTGCTTTTTCAATAAGATAATGTACAGATTACTGATATTAAACTTTTGGCTCATGCTATCTCCAATCTTGCTTATTGCCTTGTAATTTTATTTATGACAAATTAAGGTAATTCTTTTCCATGTAAAAATTAAATTTTAATATAAACAAGGTCATTACTTTTTGTCCTTTTGCCTTTATTGCTTCTGAATTTAAGGTATTCTTTGGGAAAGGAAGATATGATGTAATGATTCTTAATTTTTCTTGCCTATTATTTAATAAGATTAAGGCTTTGAATGTTCAAATGAAGCTTTCATCTCTATATATGTTGGTATGTAAGACATAAATTTAACCTATGTATCTCAGAAAGTAATTTGAATAGATAGTATATCATTTCTATCATTTGAAGAAATACCCCTTAAGCCAATGTAGATGATAAACAGATGGCAGAAAGGTAGGATACAGATGGCTAGGTGCTTCCAAATTTGCTTGCAACACTTTTATGACCTCTCCAGCAGCTACTCTTCTTAATGTATACCCATTACAAGCACAGAAATGAGAAATAGTTGTTTTTTTGTAGTGGTATTTCCCTGTGATGATTTAAGGTTTATCCCAGCCTGACAGTGGTGGCATATGCCTTTAATGCCAATACTCAGAAGGCAGAGGCAGGCATATGTCTATGAGTTCTAGGCCAGTGTAGTCTACAAAGCACATGCCAGGACAGGCTCCAAAGCTATACAGAGAAACCTTCTTTCAAAACAAAAGTAAAAGAGTTATCCCTTGCTTCTCTTTGTTTGTTAATAACATGGCTTTTATTTTTGTATTTTATAAATGAATCAAACTATCTAATGTTATAAACGTTGTCATTTTTATTTTCTATATTAAAGATAAAATGCGTGGTATGCCATATAGACAGAATTTTAGTGAAAGTTTGTGTTAAAATATATGCAATATTTTGTGTTATTCACATGATTAATTTCTTCTCAGACACTTCACTTGGTATATTTGAATCCAAAATGTGAATATTCTCTCAATTATGTCTGCCACTCATTTTCTTTCATCAATTCCTTCCATAAAACATCCACCTATATACTTAAATGCCAAAAAATGAACAATGGACAATTAAAGTCTAAAAATACCCCAAAGTGCCTGCTACTCTCTTAGGGTTATAATTTCAATCTAACTTTGCAATTCAACTAGAAAGAGTACCCATAACTTAATATAATAATTGAAAAGAATTCGCTTAGCCTGCATTTCTTCTAAAAGTAAAGCAGAGAGAATAACAATAGGCATATATGTTGAGAACCCCAAAAACTATGGTGGAGTACTGGGGAAATCCAGACAGACAAGGTAAAAATTTCAATCAAGAGGTTCTTGTTATATTTTCAGGAGTATACTTTAGAATTCAAAGTGACTTATACTAGGTATGCAGTAGCAGTGCTTCTGAACTCCTAATTTTCTTACCTTTCATATGCTGGGATTGTTGGTGTATATCCTGAAATCTGCCTTCTAACTACATTTTTTAAACAGTTAATTCACAGTCATGGAAAACTGCTTAATCCTTTGTGGGATAAAAGTCCATTAAGAAGATATGAAAGATTTATCACAGAATCATGCACCTGACTAAGGACATATCAGAATTGGTAAAGTGCTTGTTTAGCATGTATGAAACATTGCGTTTGATCCCACCATCACAATAAATAGAAGTATTACGTGAGTGACAACACTGTGACAACAGCAGCTAGTCTGACTAATGGACCATTACCTCCAATAGCCAGAGGTTTTCTCTGCAGAATAGTAATTCAAACTGACAGCTTTGCAATTAAGTTTGCATAAATTTAAAAAGGAAAAGGAGAAAAAACCCAGTTAAAATTGAATTTACAGAAATCACAAATTTAATTAGCATAAGTGTATACTATACAGCATTTGGTGCACACATGTTCAAAAGAGTATCTTACATGAAATACAAATTTTACTGGGCAACAAGTCACTTGTCAGAAAGTAGAGATATATGTTACAGTTTAAATGACTTGCCCTGAGACCTGTAGCTGGTTGCCACAGCAACAGCTAACATTGAAAATATGGGCAAAGGAATAGTAGAGCAATACACAAATGGTATCTATAACATTTAAAAGAGATTCAAAACACAATTACACTACATATTAAGCAACCAAAAAGAAAGTCTTTGAAAGGTTATGGGGTGTCCTCAAATCTGCTGATTTCCATGCTCATTCTAGGTCAAAATTTCCCTAAGGTTTGGAAAAGGTGAAAGAAACACAGGATTTTCTAAGATGACACAGAATCAGGAAGACAGAAAGGAGAATAAGGAGGGATATCTTCTCTATGTGCCACCTGAGTTCAGGTACTATTCCTCATTCATCTTTGTATTTCACAATATTTAAATTATGATGTGACAGAGAAAGTCAAGTATATATTTACTGCCTAATCATACAAATAGGTGAATGGATGAAAAGATAAGCATAAGACAAATACATTAATTAAAGGAAAACTAATAAAATTTGTACTGAATAACTCAAATTGATTCAATTCAGACTTATGTATGAAAACAATTGTAAAACTGTGAAATAATATAGTCTTTAATAAGGAATTTTAACCAAAGGCTTTGTAATAGTGTTATTTGAAATATAACCTCCAAACCAAGGCACTTTTACTGGTTAATCACTGATAATCATAAAAATATTCATTCTTATCTCCAGAAATTTCCTGGCAAATTATATGTAAACAGGGTTAATCAGGAATATCTTTTAGAATTGTGAGTCATGGGTTACTCATAGTATTACAATATCTTACAAATTTATTCACTTACAAAGTGCTAAAATTTCAAGAAAACTGATTTCACAGAGGACTAGTTTATAACAGACATTCAGAAAGGATATTTTACAAGTATTAGATGGAAAAATAAGATTTTTCTTCTGCCAAATTATGTGTACAGTTTAGACACTGCTACTGGAAATATGTCATATTACTTGCTATAAAGGGTCGAATTTTGTCCTTTACTACACTCTACAGAGATCCCACAGGAAAGGAGACTCTGCTAAACAAAGCAGTAAAATAATCAAGAAACAAACATAGGACCTAGAATGGGAATCATTGCAGAGGAAACCACAATCATAAGAGAATTTTGAAGATTTCAATTCAATAAGATACATCATATTTTAGCTAAAAGATCTAGATATCTTAGGTTATTAGGAAAGGTTTTCATTTATTTTTATAGTTCTCCTATAAACGAGTTCTAAATATTTGGTGAAGAAATCAATAAAATACCTTTGTCTGGGACTGAACATCCTCACAGCAATTTTCTATATTTTGCCTACTTTTTTACACTGCCATGAGCATCATTTAATAGACTGGTTCCCAAGAATAATACAACACTTAAACTCTGATCTTGAAATGGCATACACCATTTTAAAAAGGTTAACAGCAGTTTGAAAATATGGAAAAAGGATTTCTGGGGAGTGGAAACAACAAAATATAAAAATATGTATGTTTTGTCGTTCAGAAGGCTTCCATGTAAAACAAAGAGCTGTTTTCAGGAGATTTTCCCTGTGTGCTACGTCATTGAATACAAAAGCAGGAAAGTTATGGCCCAGAAGCCAAGACCGATTTCTGGTTGGTAAATGAGAACCTGCCTGAAAGTCAGTATATCATATCTCCAGATACTCACTCCTGCTTCATGGAACTCAGGGAGCTTTCTCATTTTTTGTTAAAAAGGAAGTGTGAGATTTTCAAAAATCTGCTTCATAAGAAATGTGACAGGAAAGTAGAGGACCTTTCCGGGCCAAGAAGGAGGAAATGATACGATAAGTCTCAATGTTATTTAAATAAAGTTTATTCTAGAATTGAAAACTTTCTACTTGGTAGGATTTGTGAAAAAATTTTAAAAAACAGTAATGACATGAATCCGAAAAGATAATTTATGCATAGATCTCTTCTTTGTAGTTTTTTAATATTTAGTGTGTATATAAGTATATTTTAATGAATTTACTATTCAAAATGAGTAATACCTATATTGATTGATTGACTTTCTGACAGGTTTTAAAGCCCTTAGTTGCTTCTGTGTATTAAAAGTGGTTCTGTGTCTTGTATAGTTCATAGTATGAACAATTTCCATTGCAATTATTTTGCTCATGTTATTATCTAAACTATAGTGCAAGTAATAATGCAGCTTTCTTCAAATGTTTCTCTCTAGGGAGAATTGAGTGGAGGTGTCTGGTGCATTACTCCTTCAAGGTCAGTCCTATCATACTCTACTTAATGGCAGCTCATCGATGACCACAGTATGGGAACAGTTTAGTTTCCTTTACATCACCGTCCATGATAATTTGCAGTGGCAAAATAAATACCAAGGAAGCACTGCATAAAGGACAGAGTCTATGGAATCCTTAAAATCAAACCCACTTCAGTTTTACTTCACTCAGTATCTTCACACAGATAAATAGGGCTTATGACTATGCAGAACAAAGCATGGAACAATAGTTTTACAAACAATCCAAGCTCAGCGATTGATACTGACTTGTATTACTGTGCTCACTGCAAGCTTTCAGACCAATGGGTAAAAATATGAAAGAAATGAGGCTTTAAAGAAGAACAGGAAGTTTTAGAGGGCAATTGTATGCATCAGAAGAAATAAATAAGAATTGTGTACAAAAAACAGTACATGGGGATTATGGATTGAGAAGTGTGAAAGAAGACGACAGAGACACGAAGATGAGATTTAGAAGGATTTAGCGAGGAAGAAGAGAGATAAGGGAGGGAGATAAACAAGGAGTAATCTTAAAAGCACATATTAAAAGGCTTCTTTAGTTGTGCATCAAATGATACTACCAACAAAAAAATATATATCAGGAGAAAAGCATAAATCATGAGTCATTTCAGGGGTAGTATCTAGTATTAGAAAATTTTCTATAATTCAAAAACAAAAACCTAATTAATAATTGGCAAAATTCTTAAACACACACTTTGCTAAAACAGCTACACTAATAGAAAATGAACACATTCTTAACATCACTCTTTATGAGAAATGTGAAAATAAAAGCTGAACAGTGGCCAGCAAAATATGTAGTTCACTAGGTAAGAGTGCTTGGTGGCCAGCAACATTATCTGAGTTTGATCCCAGGTACCACATGCTAGAAAGAGAATACAGATTATTGAAAGTTGTCTCCAAATCTATACACATACAGCATAGAAGTGCCACCCACAAAAAAGAAAGGAAAACAAATTTAAAAATGTATTAATTTAAGGGCTGGATTTATAGATCAATGGTAGAGTGTATTCCTGTCATGCACAAATGCTTGGGCTTTCATCCCCAAAACCAGAAAACTACATGGTACTTCATACTCATTAAGGTGAGTGTTATAAATATAAATAATGCAGCTGGGCAGTGGTGGTTCATGTCTATAGTCCCAGCAATAAGGAGGTAGAGGCAGGAAGATCTCTGTGAGTTCTATACAAGCATGGTCTACAACATCTATTCCAGGACAACCTCCAAAGCCACAGGGAAACCCTGTTTCCAAAAATCCAAGAATGAGATAGAGAGAGACAGTGAGGAAGGGAGGAAGAGAGACAGAGTGGGAGACAGGGAGAGAGACAGGGAGAGAGGGAGGTATGGAGGGAGGGAGAAAGGAAGTAACGAAGGAAGAAAGAAAAGAAGGAAGGAAGGAAGGAAGGAAGGAAAGAAATAGAAAGAAAAAAAGAAAGAAAAGAAGGAAAGAAAGTAAGAAAGAGAAAGAGATCGCAAAAAATGCAGAAAGTATATGTTGTTGCTAAAGGAGATAAATTAGGCTTTGAGTGTTACTGGTACAAACATAAAGCGGTAAAGCCACTGTGGCAAAAACTTTAGTCATTTCTTCATAATTCAACAGAATTGCTATATGCATTCTACTTCAATATAGAATTGAGTCCAATATTTTATAGCCATTTCAGCAGGCTCAAAGAAGGCATTTCTCTTGACTTCTAGCAAAGAAAGACATACACTACTATTTCATCTTTTAAAAACTGAGTTTTTGTTTACAATCATTTCTCCTGAATTTAGTTCCATGTCAGTTATAGTTTAACAAGAACTTCAGTAGTGAAGTAGTACAATGCATAAAATAGACAAAAGAGGATCTGTGACATCTTTGGACTCCTGGTAAATCCCAAGTACCCATTGGGAAACAACCTATGAATCTATGAGATTTATAGATACATATCTTTGTGTTTTTAAAGGAGGTTTTTTTCTGGAAAGTATACAGAAACAACAACCGTCAGCTCATAAACAATTTCTACTTTTGGTTCTGATTCAGAAGAATCATATTAAAAACTTCAAGAGCCAGATGTTGGTGGCACATGCTTTTAATCCCAGCACTTGAGATGCAGAAGCAGGCTGATCTCTGTGAGTTCAAGGCCAGTCTGGTCTCCAGAGTGAGTGCTAGGATAGGCTACAAAGCTACACAGAGAAACACTGTCTCGAAAAACCAAAAAAAAAAAAAATTCATGTATTTCCAGCGGTGATTTTCTCATTGTAAGATCCCAAGTTACAAGGAACCACTGCGAACACAGTCCTCTTTGAGATTAAAGATGGAATCAGCACTGTGTCTGCTGTGTGGTCTATTATGAATAGATTCTAAGAACCTCTAGGAGTTGACATCATAGCAGATGAAAACAGCTGGCTACTGGGTACTTAGGCCATATCTGGTTTTCATTGGCATGGGTAGCCTTCAAAAAGTAGTTGAATCTTTATTTGGAAAATGTCAATTAAAGGATTATACCACAAACACTCTGTCATTACATGTAAAATTCTTCAACATAGATTTTAGGAAATGCATAGCTCAGGCTTCCTCTATAACAAACTAAAATCTCTGGGATAATACCTAGAAAAATATATTTCTTATACATTACCAATATGATTTAAAAGTGTATCCATAGTTGAAAGTTACTGCTTTAGATGTTGCCCAGAAGCCTTACTGAGGGAAATAAAGCATACACCGATAACCTGATTCCTTGAGGAATCTATCCAAAGGTGCATTAAAGGTACAGGTATAAAGGTATAAAGAAGCAGAAAGTTTCTCTATGGTTAACCTTTTAAAAGAAAGCCATGCTTCCAACTAAAAGTAGCTGAATTAAAAATCTTTGGGGTGACTTTCCTTTCACCTCTGTAAATTGAATACTTCTTTATATATTTTGTTAAAAATTTTATAAACATATACTGTTAAAAATGATAGATTTTCCTCCTATGATCTTCAAATTGCAATTTACATTAAGTCAATGTTTGCCAAGCATTTGCTTCACTTTTCCAATTTATTGGCAAACTAGGGTTCTAGATTTCCAAATCTAATTATATAAAATAACAAAATTAAATACCTTACTGAGATTTTTCTCCAAGTTCTCATCCACTTTCTTCTAGTGAATTAGCCTGCCCTTTGGATCCAGAATGATCTCTTGACTCATCTCCAATGTTCTGGCAAAAGAGCCCCGTGCCTTAGGCAGTGACAACTTTGCTACATGGACAAAGCAGCATGTGTCAGTCACTATAAAGCCTTCTAGCACTATGATTTCCACGGACAAATTAACACTAGTCCACTGCAGTGTTATTAGGTTCTCAGTAAGAAAAAAGCAGTGTTGAAGATTGGTGTATTAGCTGAAAAAGTACACAGTAATAAGAAATAGCTTTTAGCATTGCAGACCTTGGAAACCTAAAAGTTAAGACATCAGGCAAAGTATAAGGTATTTATTATTCTAACCTACTGTAATCAATGAAGAAATAAAGTAAGAAATAAGAGATAAAATAGCATGTTCATACAAGAATGACTAGAAAACAATGTGCAGAAGAGTTGAAGAAGACAGTGGAGAAAAGATTTAGAACAGATTGAAGGATATAAAAATCCAAGATTAAGAAGTATGGAGACCACTTAGGATGCTACTTCAAAATTCCAGAGAGAAAGTGATAAGGGTTGAAACTAAGGTGTCAGCATCAACAAGTTTAGGGAAATAATTAATAGAGAGGTACCAAAGGGGAAGTGTCTAGGCTCTAATATGCCTTGTAAGAGTCTAGCTTTATGGCCAGGAAGTGGTGGTGCACGCCTTTCACCCCAGCACTTAGGAGGCAGAGGCAGGTGGATCACTGTGAGTTCCAGACTAGCCTGGTCTACTACAGCTAGTTCCAGGACAGCCTCCAAAGCCACAGGGAAACCCTGTCTTGAAAAACCAAACCAAACAAACAAAAAAAGAGTCTGGCTTTAGTGACTGGCTGGAGGAGAGGAGAGATGCATTTCATGGCTCCTAGAAATGAGAACTTGGCAAGTATTTGGTTTCAGATAGGTTTGATTTACCAGAAAAAATCCAAGACCCTCTCCACTTTAAATGTTATTTTCAGATACATAACGAATGCATTTTTAGTGTGGACCATGTGGCAAGTACAATAAAGAAATTTCAGGATTGTGGTATCTTATTAATGGGAAAGAAGGTGAGATGGAAAGGCAAGGCTAGTGCTGAACCAACAGAATTATTTTTTTTCATATAAAACTGCATCAAATAATCAAAAAGAGATCTTTTCTTCTCAACAATTATATTGATGTTTTTGCTTAATTTATAACATGCAGGTTAGATTTTTTCTATTTCAGGATGATGCAGGGTAATTTATTTCATTTTGCCATAGTGAAATATTCAGCTTGGGCTTAAGAAACAGTACTGTGGACTTGGGGAGAAAATAGAATCTCACTGACAGCAAATTCTATGTACCAATTCGGTTTTTCAAAATATTCTGGTCAGACAAAAAGCCTTATTTCTCACAATTTGCTCTACTTTTCTAGAAAAACAAAGTATCTTCAAATAAAAATAGAATTTTTATTCTATTTGTTTAGGGTATTTATACTACACTTTTACAAGTTTAGAATATATGATTGTAAATAACAGGAGGATGATAAAACAGATAAGAAACTGTTGATTGGCATCTGTGGGTCAAGGGAAAACCATATTTCACAAAAATGTTACTCAGAATCAGATTTTGTAGTATGCCTAACCCTGAGTGGTTAAGAACAGAGTAATCTTTAGGTGGAATATGGTGGCTACAGCCTATAATACCAGGTATGGGCTCCCATGTTCAAAGCCATCCTGAGTTACATGGTGTGTTCAGGATCACCCTGAGCATCTCATCAAAATTCATTTCTCAGAATTTATAAAAGTAACAAAATTAATTGGAGACAGTTCACCCAATCCCTGGATTCAGTCTTCAACACTACACAAGAAAGAGAGCAATAACACATGGGAGAGTTGGAGAAAGGATGGGAAATGGGGATAGGGGAATAAAAGAAGAGATGTTTAAAAATACTTCACCTAGAGAATGAAAACGTACATTCAAAGGGGAAATACAGCTTGAACAAATTCATAAAACATGACCTCATCATAAGTGATCATCAGACTATTACCTTTCCCTGTGTTAGGGAATTAGGAACCTAAACAGGAACCTGTGTTAGGTAAAGTGGTTGTCAATATTGATAGAGATAGGGCAATAGGGTTTTTTGAAAGACAAAAAAATATACATTTGGACAAAAGGAAATGTAATTTATAGCATTTTCATTATATTTTTCTGTGATAAGGATGAAGAATTAGAGGCAAAAAATAAAGGAAGCTGTGGTGATAATTTTGTATGGACTCTAACAAAGAAAGCTTGCCTGAAGATCAGAGGACAGAGCTAGCCACTAGTTAGCCATAGAGGTCTGGAGGTTTGTACAGACAGACAGGCAGTGAGATGGCTGGACTGGGCAGAGGGAAGAATGCATGGCAGAAAAATACAGTAGCTAAGTCTCTTTCTGGCTGGGAATTTGAGTAGGTACGTTGGCTGTGTTTTTGCTTCATTGTCTCTCGGATCTCTCAACATTTACCCCTATCTTTGACACTAGGTTTTTATCACTAAGTCCAATTGGAGCATTGGTACACTTGGTGTACCAATATAACTAACCTTTAGAAAATATCCTTAGCCTGCTGAGAAGAATGTGTTCTGCTCTTGTTCCTTGGGGTGTTCTCTAGATTTTAGTTCAGTTCATTCATTTCTATGTAACATGTTTCCTTGTTTTCCTTTTGTTGTGAGGAACTGTCTGTTGGTAATAATCTTGTATTCAAATCACCCAATATAATGTTGAAATCTGTTATCTTTTGCTTAACAGTGTTTATTTTATACAATTTGGTACGCTAATGATACATAAATATATGTTTGTGTCCTGTTTTGTATTAGTCACGATATCAATATGTAGTAACTTTCTTTGTCTCTTTAAAATGTACTTTGTGGACTATCAGTATGGATATTGTTTGTTGGCACATGTAAATTTCAGCCTGTCTTATTGCCACTGAATTGCATTTGTAGCAGGTAACTAATAGCTTGATCTCCTTTATGCTACCGTATCTGTCAATCCATGTCTTTTAATTGGAATGTCAGAAAATTAAGAGTCAGAATTATGTTAAGATATGTATTAATTGCAGTCATTTTGTTGTTTTTGTAATACTGTCATTTTTCCCCAGTCATCTTTTGGTGATATTCTGTTGTAAAGAAATTTATTCCTTCCAGTATTATCATTGCTACCTTTGTATTTTGCTTTTAAAATATCCTTTCCCATATCATGTTTTCCTTTTTCAAGGTAGTTGTAAAGATGTATAGAGGCTTTCCCTCATACATAACACTTTTCACCTCTTTTCTTGTTCTGGTCTTGGGAAAGCTTTACTGATTCTAACTTTTTGTTTTTGTGTTATTATAGGATACATTGGGAGATGGTGTCCTAATTAGCTCTGGTTGTCTTTAGCTACATTAAATGCACCAGAAGACAGATACACTTGGAAGGTAAGGCTTGTTTTTGTTATATTCCATATGACAACTCTTTACAAAATAGTTTTAGATACAAATACTTAATTTCACCCAAGAAGAAAGTGACTTATTTTAGGCAATGATAGATCACAACCAAGTTTATAAGCAACCTTCAGCTGCTTATCCAGGCTTGTAGAATTCTAGTGCTGTCCACATTCAGCAAAGTTTTGGTACTACTGCCTCATTTACGTGGGGTGTAATGGCCTTTATGTACTTCGTAAGAAATTTTTTATTAATTTTACATGACAACCACACTTCTCCTTCCCACCCTTTCTTCTGGGATGCCCACTGGTGCCCAACCCAACCCCATTCACTCCTCAGAAAGGGTAAAGCCTCCCATGGGAGTCATCAAACCTAGCATATTCAATTGAAGCAGGACCACACCTCTCTCCTGCATTAAGGCTGAGCAAGCTGTAAAACGGTAGCTCATTCACCAGGGATAGATACTGGTCCCACTGCCAAGGTTAGTGCAAAGAGATCAGGCTACACAACTATCACACACATACAGAGTGCTTAGTTTGGTCCCACACATGCTACCAGTTATATCTCTAAAGTTGATGAGGTCCCAGGATATCAGGTAAGATATCTTTGTGTTTCCCATCATTATTTTGACCACCCCATAAAATCACTCCTTCCTCTGTTTGACTAGACTTACTTAGCTTGGCCTGGTGCTTGGATATGGACCTCTGCATCTGCTTCCATCTGTTACTCAATGATTCTATGATGACAGTTATGTTAGTCATCAATCTGATTACATGGGAAGGCCAGTTCAGCAACCCTTTCCACTATTTCTAGGATTCTTTGCTTGGGTCATCCTTTTGGATTCCTGGGCATTTCCCTAACCACATTTTTTTCTCACTTATATCATAAGAGCTCCCCATATCAAGATATCTTTTCCATTTCTCCCCCCCAATTAGGTCCCTCCCCCAACTTCCCTATAGCTTTACTACCCCTCCTCAGGCCCCAGGTTCAGTTTACTCAGGAGATTTCATCAATTTCACCTTTCCAGGGTGACCCATGTGTCTCTCTTAGGGATTTCTTAGTTACCTTGCTCTTCTCTGGAGTAGTTAATTGTGGTGGTGTTAGCCTATGCTTTACAGTTTCTATTGTGTCGGACAACTTGAGGAGTTTGGGTATTAGCTCTTCTTGGAAATTCTGGGAGAATTCTGTGCTGCAACCATGTGGCCCTGGGCTTTTTTTGGTTGGGAAATCTTTTAATGATTTCTTCTATTTCCTTAATTGTTATAGGTGTGTTTAAATTGTTTAACTGGTCTTGATTTAATTTTCGTATGCCATACCTACCCAGAAAATTGTTCATTTCTTTTATATTTTTCAGTCTTACAGAGTATGGGTTTTTGAAGTATGACCTGATGGTTCTCTGTTGTTATGTCCCCCTTTTCATTTCTGATTTTGTTAATTTGGGATTCTCTCTGACTTTTGGTTTGTTTGGGTAATGATTTGTCTATCTTACTGATTTTGTCAATGAACCATCTCTTTGTATCCTTGATTTTTTGAATTGTTCTATGTTTCTATTTTGATGTTTTCATCCCTAAGTTTGATTACTTCCTACTCCTCCTGGGTGAGTTTGCTGCTTTTTGATCTAGAGCTTTAGGTGTGCTGTTAAATAGCTAGTTGAGATTTCTCCAAATTATTTAAGCATTTAGTGATAATTTTCCTATTAGTACTGCTTTCATAGTTTCCCATAAGTTTAATTATGTTGTATATTTACTTTCATTGAAATCTAAGAAGTCAGGCTTACCTTCTCTATACTTTACTCTTTCTTGTCTCTTAATTGACCTTTACAACCTTGTTTGCCACTCTGGTGCTCTGTTTCTTCAGTCAGATCTGATTGATCACCACTTACGTACTTGTCCTTAAGTAAAACCTACTTGATCACTTCTTCTGAATTAAACTCTGTCTTCTATATCAATATCCTCCTTGCTATTTTGGACTCAGACTATTGTGGGCCACTCATCATCTCTACCAATGTACAGGTGAAATATTCCTCTCTTCAGCGATCCTTATCTGGACCTCCATACTCAAAAAATTTACATTTCTAAAATACTTTGTTTATACCTTTTGAGAAGCATTAATATCATTGACCTTCATATTGTAAGTATGCTTCCTATGATTTTATTATACTTCAACACATCTTTGAGACCCTTGAAGAGACAGATTGATTCAGAAGTGATTATCAAGTAGGTTTGACTGAAGCAGAATTGTAGTAGAGTTGCCAATGTTGTATGAAAGTCAATTAACAGTCTTGAAAAAGCATACTTATGTAGAGAAGGTTTTCCAGAATACACAATTGCTAATCTATTTTGTATTAGTGTCTGCAGCACATAATTTCAGACGTAATATGTACTAACTGTTATTCAGCAAAAACACTAATATAAAAACTTTGATCATGTTAAAAGTAATGCCATTAATTCAGTTAACCAATGATGACATGAAAGAGAAGGTTGATGCAGAGTATGGATGTAGTCTACTATTTTAAGTGCAGTGCATACATATATGATTTTAAGGTTTTTTATAAAGTGTGTGTGCATATGAGCAGGTGCATGCCACAGTATGAGTGGAGGTCTGGTGTTGGTCCTTTACTACCTTGCTTGAAATAAATTTTTCTATTATGTATCCTGCTGGGAGTATCTGTGGATCCTCTTGCCTCCATCTCTCTTCTCCCCATTGGAGCAGTGGGATTATAGATGCTCATGTCAAACATCCATTATTTACATGGAGTCTGAGGTTTTGAAATCATGTCTTCATGCTTTTGCAGCAATAAGCTTTTATTCATTCATCCATCTCCCCAGCTCAGATAAAGCTATATGTAGATGAGTATACGGAATGCCCAATTGTCTAGGGAAAGCTCACAACCCATGAAGGAGACAGAGCCATCTGTCTGAAAAATGCACCCAGTATTGTGTTGATAAAAAATCTCGTGTGGCAGCAGCTTCCTGAAGATAGTCAGCCAGTCTAGGGTGGGTAAGTTGGGCTGCCATGTTTGAAGCCCAGGTGCCTCTGGAGTATCGGGCCTTTGGAGTTTGTTGCAGAGAGGCTGCAAGAAAAAATTTCCAAACTAGTATAAGGCCTTAGGGAAAAAAGAGAAACGAACCAAGCCGCTAGGGTTGTGACTCTGGCATAAGCCCTGCATCTAGTTCGGGCTTTTGTTGGTGGCTGCAAAACCAGGCGAGTGGCTTTTTGTGAATTTGTGCTTTAAATTTGGGCACCAAGTATACCAATGCTCCAATTGGATTTAGTGATAAAAACCCAGTGTCAGAGATAGGGGTAAATGCTGAGAGATCCGAGAGACAATGAAGCAAAAACACAGCCAACGTACCTACTCAAATTCCCAGCCAAAAAGAGACTTAGCTCCTGTATTTTTCTGCCATGCATTCTTCCCTCTGCCCAGTCCAGCCATCTCACTGCCTGTCTGTCTGTACAAACCTCCAGACCTATATGGCTAACTAGTGACTAGCTCTGTCCTCTGATCTTCAAGCAAGCTTTCTTTGTTAGAGTCCAAACAAGATTATCACCAGAGCTTCCTTTATTTTTTGCCTCTAATTCTTCATCCTTGTCACAGAAAAATATAATGAAAATGCTATAAATTACATTTCCTTTTGTCCAAATGTATATTTTTTGTCTTTCAAAACAGCCTATTGCCATATCTCTATCAATATTGACAACCACTTTACCTAACACAGGTTCCTGTTTAGGTTCCTAATTCCATAACACAGGGAAAGGTAATAGTCTGATGATCACTTATGATGAGGTCATGTTTTATGAATTTGTTCAAGCTGTATTTCCCCTTTGAATGTACGTTTTCATTCTCTAGGTATTTTTAAACATCTCCTCTTTTATTCCCCTATCCCCATTTCCCACCCTTTCTCCAACTCTCCCATGTGTTATTGCTTTCTTTCTTTTGTAGTGTTGAAGACTGAATCCAGGGATTGTGTGAACTGTCTCCAATTAATTTTGTTACTTTTATAAATTCTGAGAAATGAATTTTGATGAGATGCTCAGGGTGATCCTGAACACACCATGTAACTCAGGATGGCTTTGAACATGGGAGCCCATACCTGGTATTATAGGCTGTAGCCACCATATTCCACCTAAAGATTACTCTGTTCTTAACCACTCAGGGTTAGGCATACTACAAAATCTGATTCTGAGTAACATTTTTGTGAAATATGGTTTTCCCTTGACCCACAGATGCCAATCAACAGTTTCTTATCTGTTTTATCATCCTCCTGTTATTTACAATCATATATTCTAAACTTGTAAAAGTGTAGTATCAATACCCTAAACAAATAGAATAAAAATTCTATTTTTATTTGAAGATACTTTGTTTTTCTAGAAAAGTAGAGCAAATTGTGAGAAATAAGGCTTTTTGTCTGACCAGAATATTTTGAAAAACCGAATTGGTACATAGAATTTGCTGTCAGTGAGATTCTACTTTCTGCCCAAGTCCACAGTACTGTTTCTTAAGCCCAAGCTGAATATTTCACTATGGCAAAATGAAATAAATTACCCTGCATCATCCTGAAATAGAAAAAATCTAACCTGCATGTTGTAAATTAAGCAAAAACATCAATATAATTTTTGAGAAGAAAAGATCTCTTTTTGATTATTTGATGCAGTTTTATATGAAAAAAATAATTCTGTTGGTTCAGCACTAGCCTTGCCTTTCCATCTCACCTTCTTTCCCATTAATAAGATACCACAATCTTGAAATTTCTTTATTGTACTTGCCACATGGTCCACACTAAAAATGCATTCGTTGTGTATCTGAAAATGACATTTAAAGTGGAGTGGGTCTTGGATTTTTTCTGGTAAATCAAAACTATCTGAAACCAAATACTTGCCAAGTTCTCATTTCTCGGAGCCATGAAATGCATCTCTCCTCTCCTCCAGCCAGTCACTAAAGCCAGACTCTTTTTTTGTTTGTTTGGTTTGGTTTTTCAAGACAGGGTTTCCCTGTGGCTTTGGAGGCTGTCCTGGAACTAGCTCTTGTAGACCAGGCTAGTCTGGAACTCACAGTGATCCACCTGCCTCTGCCTCCTGAGTGCTGGGGTGAAAGGCGTGCACCACCACTTCCTGGCCAAAAAGCTAGACTCTTACAAGGCATATTAGAGCCTAGACACTTCCCCTTTGGTACCTTTCTATTAATTATTTCCCTAAACTTGTTGATGCTAACACCTTAGTTTCAACCCTTATCACTTTCTCTCTGGATTTTTGAAGTAGCATCCTAAGTGTTCTCCATACTTCTTAATCTTGGATTTTTATATCCTTCAATCTGTTCTAAATCTTTTCTCCACCGTCTTCCTCAACTCTTCGGCACATTGTTTTATAGTCATTCTTGTATGAACATGCTATTTTATCTCTTATTTCTTACTTTATTTCTTCATTGATTACAGTAGGTTAGAATAATAAATACCTTATACTTTGCCTGATGTCTTAACTTTTAGGTTTCCAAGGTCTGCAATGCTAAAAGCTATTTCTTATTACTGTGTACTTTTTCAGCTAATACACCAATCTTCAACACTGCTTTTCTCTTTCTGAGAACCTAATAACACTGCAGTGGACTAGTGTTAATTTGTCCGTGGAAATCATAGTGCTAGAAGGCTTTATAGTGACTGACACATGCTGCTTTGTCCATGTAACAAAGTTGTCACTGCCTAAGGCACAGGGCTCTTTTGCCAGGACATTGGAGAGGAGTCAAGAGATCATTCTGGATCCAAAGGGCAGGCTAATTCACTAGAAGAAAGTGGATGAGAACTTGGAGAAAAATCTCAGTAAGGTTTTTAATTTTGTTATTTTATATAATTACTTAGATTTGGAAATCTAGAACCCTAGTTTGCCAATAAATTGGAAAAGTGAAGCAAATGCTTGGCAAACATTGACTTAATGTAAATTGCAATTTGAAGAACATAGGAGGAAAATCTATCATTTTTAACAGTATATGGTTATAAAATTTTTAACAAAATATATAAAGAAGTATTCAATTTACAGAGGTGAAAGGAAAGTCAACCCAAAGATTTTTAATTGAGCTACTTTTAGTTGGAAGCATGGCTTTCTTTTAAAAGGTTAACCATAGAAAAACTTTCTGCTTCTTTATACCTTTATACCTGTACCTTTAATGCACCTTTGGATTGATTCCTCAAGGAATCAGGTTATCGGTGTATGCTTTATTTCCCTCAGTAAGGCTTCTGGGCAACATCTAAAGCAGTAACTTTCAACTATGGATACACTTTTAAATCATATTGGTAATGTATAAGAAATATATTTTTCTAGGAACTATCCCAGAGATTTTAGTTTGTTATAGAGGAAGCCTGAACTATGCATTTCCTAAAATCTATGTTGAAGAATTTTACATGTAATGACAGAGTGTTTGTGGTATAATCCTTTAATTGACATTTTCCAAATAAAGATTCAACTACTTTTTGAAGGCTACACATGCCAATAAAACCAGATATGGCCTAAGTACCCAGTAGCCAGCTGTTTTCATAGAGGTTCTTAGAATCTATTCATAATAGACCACACAGCAGACACAGTGCTGATTCCTTCTTTAATCTCATAGAGGACTGTCTTCGCAGTGGTTCCTTGTAAGTTGGGATCTTACAATAGAAAATCACCACTGGAAATACATGAACTTTTTTTTTTGGTTTTTCGAGACAGTGTTTCTCTGTGTAGCTCTGGAGCCTATCCTAGCACTCACTCTGGAGAACAGGCTGGCCTTGAACTCACAGAGATCAGTCTGCTTCTGCATCTCAAGTGCTGGGATTAAAAGCATGTGCCACCAACATCTGGCTCTTTCAGTTTTTAATATGATTCTTCTGAAACAGAACCAAAAGTAGAAATTGTTTATCAGATGACGGTTGTTGTTTCTGTACACTTTCCAGAAAAATATCTCCTTTAAAAACACAAAGATATGTATCTATAAATCTCATAGATTCATAGGTTGTTTCCCAATGGGTACTTGGGATTTACCAGGAGTCCAAAGATGTCACAGATCCTCTTTTGTCTATTTTATGCATTGTACTACTTCACTACTGAAGTTCTTGTTAAACTATAACTGACATGGAACTAAATTCAGGAGAAATGATTGTAAACAAAAACTCAGTTTTTAAAAGATGAAATAGTAGTGTATGTCTTTCTTTGCTAGAAGTCAAGAGAAATGCCTTCTTTGAGCCTGCTGAAATGGCTATAAAATATTGGACTCAATTCTATATTGAAGGAGAATGCATATAGTAATTCTGTTGAATTATGAAGAAATGACTAAAGTTTTTGCCACAGTGGCTTTACCACTTTATGTTTGTACCAGTAACACTCAAAGACTAATTTATCTCCTTTAGCAACAACATATACTTTCTGCATTTTTGCGCTCTCTTTTTCTTTCTTACTTTCCTTCCTTCTTTTCTTTCTTTCTTTCTTTTTCTTTCTTTCCTTCCCTCCTTCCTTCCTTCCTTCCTTCCTTCCTTCCTTCTTTTCTTCCTTCCTTCGTTACTTCCTTTCTCCCTCCCTCCATACCTCCCTCTATCCCTGTCTCTCTCCCTGTCTCCCTCTCTGTCTCTCTTCCTCCCTTCCTCACTGTCTCTCTCTATCTCATTCTTGGATTTTGGGAAACAGGGTTTCCCTGTGGCTTTGGAGGTTGTCCTGGAATAGATGTTGTAGACCATGCTTGTATAGAACTCACAGAGATCTTCCTGCCTCTACATCCTTATTGCTGGGACTAAAGACATGAGCCACCACTGCCCAGCAGCATTATTTATATTTATAACACTCACCTTAATGAGTATGAAGTACCATGTAGTTTTCTGGTTTTGGGGATGAAAGCCCAAGCATTTGTTCATGACAGGAAAACACTCTACCATTGATCTGTAAATCCAGCCCTTAAATTAATACATTTTTAAATTTGTTTTCCTTTCTTTTTTGTGGGTGGCACTGCTATGCTGTATGTGTATAGATTTGGAGACAACTTTCAATAATCTGTATTCTCTTTCTAGCATGTGGGTACCTGGGTTCAAACTCAGATAATGTTGGTGGCCACCAATCACTCTTACCTAGTGAACTACATATTTTGCTGGCCACTGTTTGGCTTTTATTTTCACATTTCTCATAAAGAGTGATGTTAAGAATGTGTTCATTTGCTATTAGTGTAGCTGTTTTAGCAAAGTGTGTGTTTAAGAATTTTGCCAATTATTAATTAGGTTTTTGTTTTTGAATTATAGAAAATTTTCTAATACTAGATATTACCCCTGAAATGACTCATGATTTATGCTTTTCTCCTGATATATATTTATTTTGTTGGTAGTATCATTTGATGCACAACTAAAGAAGCCTTTAAACGTGTCCTTTTAAGAATACTCCTTGTTTATCTCCCTCCCTTATCTCTCTTCTTCACTAAATCCTTCTAAATCTCATCTTCCTGTCTCTGTCATCTTATTTCACACTTCCAATCCATAATCCCCATGTACTGTTTTTATGTACACAATTCTTATTTATTTCTTCTGATGCATACAATTGCCCTCTAAAACTTCCTGTTCTTCTTTAAAGCCTCATTTCTTTCATAGTTTTACCCATTGGTCTGAAAGCTTGCAGTGAGCACAGTAATACAAGTCAGTATCAATCGCTGAGCTTGGATAGTTTGTAAAACTATTGCTCCATGCTTTGTTCTGCATAGTCATAAGCCCTATTTATCTGTGTGAAGATACTGAGTCAAGTAAAACTGAAGTGGGTTTGATTTTAAGGATTCCATAGACTCTGTCCTTTATGCAGTGCTTCCTTGGTATTTATTTTGCCACTGCAAATTATCATGGAGGGTGATGCAAAGGAAACTAAACTGTTCCCATACTGTGGTCATCGATGATCTGCCATTAAGTAGAGTATGATAGGACTGACCTTGAAGGAGTAATGGACCAGAGACCTCCACTCAATTCTCCCTAGAGAAACATTTGTAGAGGGCTGCATTATTACTTGCACTATAGTTTAGATAATAACATGAGCAAAATAATTGCAATGGAAATTGTTCATACTGTGAACTATACAAGACACAGAACCACTTTTAATACACAGAAGCAACTAAGGGCTTTAAAACCTGCCAGAAAGTCAATCAATCAATATAGGTATTACTCATTTTGAATGGTAAATTCATTAAAATATACTTATATACACACTAGATATTAAAAAACTACAGAGAAGAGATCTATGCATAAATTATCTTTTCAGATTCATGTCATTACTGTTTTTTAAAATTTTTTCACAAATCCTACCAAGTAGAAAGTTTTCAATTATAGAATAAACTTTATTTAAATAACATTGAGACTTAGCGTATCATTTCCTCCTTCTTGGCCCACAAAGGTCCTCTACTTTCCTGTCACATTTCTTATGAAGCAGATTTTTGAAAATCTCACACTTCCTTTTTAACAAAAAATGAGAAAGCTCCCTGAGTTCCATGAAGCAAGAGTGAGTATCTGGAGATTTCATATACTGACTTTCAGGCAGGTTCTCATTTACCAACCAGGAATCGGTCTTGGCTTCTGGGCCATAACTTTCCTGCTTTTGTATTCAATGACGTAGCACACAGGGAAACTCTCCTGAAAACAGCTTTTTGTTTTACATGGAAGCCTTCTGAACGACAAAACATACATATTTTTATATTTTGTTGTTTCCACTCCCCAGAAATCCTTTTTCCATATTTTCAAACTTCTGTTAACCTTTTTTAAAATGGTGTATGCCATTTCAAGATCAGAGTTTAAGTGTCGTATTATTCTTGGGAACCAGTCTCTTAAATGATGCTCATGGCAGTGTAAAAAAGTAGCAAAGTAAAGAAAATTGCTGTGAGGATGTTCAGTCCCAGACAAAGGAATTTTATTGTTTTCTTCACCAAATGTTTAGAACTCGTTTATAGGAGAACTATAAAAATTAATGAAAACCTTTCCTAATAACCTAAGATATCAAGATCTTTTAGCTAAAATATGATGTATCTTATTGAATTGAAATCTTCAAAATTCTCTTATGATTGTGGTTTCCTCTGCAATGATTCCCATTCTAGGTCCTATGTTTGTTTCTTGATTATTTTACTGCTTTGTTTAGCAGAGTCTCATTTCCTGTGGGATCTCTGTAGAGTGTAGTAAAGGACAAAATTCGACCCTTTATAGCAAGTAATATGACATATTTCCAGTAGCAGTGTCTAAACTGTACACATAATTTGGCAGAAGAAAAATCTTATTTTTCCATCTAATACTTGTAAAATATCCTTTCTGAATGTCTGTTATAGACTACTCCTCTGTGTAATCAGTTTTCTTGAAATTTTAGCACTTTGTAAGTGAATAAATTTGTAAGATATTGCAATACTATGAGTAACCCATGACTCACAATTCTAAAAGATATTCCTGATTAACCCTGTTTATATATAATTTGCCAGGAAATTTCTGGAGATAAGAATAAATATTTTTATGATTATCAGTGATTAACCAGTAAAAGTGCCTTGGTTTGGAGGTTATATTTCAAATAACACTATTACAAAGCCTTTGGTTAAAATTCCTTATTAAAGACTATATTATTTCACAGTTTTACAATTGTTTTCATACATAAGTCTGAATTGAATCAATTTGAGTTATTCAGTACAAATTTTATTAGTTTTCCTTTAATTAATGTATTTGTCTTATGCTTATCTTTTCATCCATTCACCTATTTGTATGATTAGGCAGTAAATATATACTTGACTTTCTCTGTCACATCATAATTTAAATATTGTGAAATACAAAGGTGAATGAGGAATAGTACCTGAACTCAGATTGCACATAGAGAAGATATCCCTCCTTATTCTCCTTTCTGTCTTCCTGATTCTGTGTCATCTTAGAAAATCCTGTGTTTCTTTCACCTTTTCCAAACCTTAGGGAAATTTTGACCTAGAATGAGCATGGAAATCAGCAGATTTGAGGACACCCCATAACCTTTCAAAGACTTTCTTTTTGGTTGCTTAATATGTAGTGTAATTGTGTTTTGAATCTCTTTTAAATGTTATAGATACCATTTGTGTATTGCTCTACTATTCCTTTGCCCATATTTTCAATGTTAGCTGTTGCTGTGGCAACCAGCTACAGGTCTCAGGGCAAGTCATTTAAACTGTAACATATATCTCTACTTTCTGACAAGTGACTTGTTGCCCAGTAAAATTTGTATTTCATGTAAGATACTCTTTTGAACATGTGTGCACCAAATGCTGTATAGTATACACTTATGCTAATTAAATTTGTGATTTCTGTAAATTCAATTTTAACTGGGTTTTTTCTCCTTTTCCTTTTTAAATTTATGCAAACTTAATTGCAAAGCTGTCAGTTTGAATTACTATTCTGCAGAGAAAACCTCTGGCTATTGGAGGTAATGGTCCATTAGTCAGACTAGCTGCTGTTGTCACAGTGTTGTCACTCACGTAATACTTCTATTTATTGTGATGGTGGGATCAAACGCAATGTTTCATACATGCTAAACAAGCACTTTACCAATTCTGATATGTCCTTAGTCAGGTGCATGATTCTGTGATAAATCTTTCATATCTTCTTAATGGACTTTTATCCCACAAAGGATTAAGCAGTTTTCCATGACTGTGAATTAACTGTTTAAAAAATGTAGTTAGAAGGCAGATTTCAGGATATACACCAACAATCCCAGCATATGAAAGGTAAGAAAATTAGGAGTTCAGAAGCACTGCTACTGCATACCTAGTATAAGTCACTTTGAATTCTAAAGTATACTCCTGAAAATATAACAAGAACCTCTTGATTGAAATTTTTACCTTGTCTGTCTGGATTTCCCCAGTACTCCACCATAGTTTTTGGGGTTCTCAACATATATGCCTATTGTTATTCTCTCTGCTTTACTTTTAGAAGAAATGCAGGCTAAGCGAATTCTTTTCAATTATTATATTAAGTTATGGGTACTCTTTCTAGTTGAATTGCAAAGTTAGATTGAAATTATAACCCTAAGAGAGTAGCAGGCACTTTGGGGTATTTTTAGACTTTAATTGTCCATTGTTCATTTTTTGGCATTTAAGTATATAGGTGGATGTTTTATGGAAGGAATTGATGAAAGAAAATGAGTGGCAGACATAATTGAGAGAATATTCACATTTTGGATTCAAATATACCAAGTGAAGTGTCTGAGAAGAAATTAATCATGTGAATAACACAAAATATTGCATATATTTTAACACAAACTTTCACTAAAATTCTGTCTATATGGCATACCACGCATTTTATCTTTAATATAGAAAATAAAAATGACAACGTTTATAACATTAGATAGTTTGATTCATTTATAAAATACAAAAATAAAAGCCATGTTATTAACAAACAAAGAGAAGCAAGGGATAACTCTTTTACTTTTGTTTTGAAAGAAGGTTTCTCTGTATAGCTTTGGAGCCTGTCCTGGCATGTGCTTTGTAGACTACACTGGCCTAGAACTCATAGACATATGCCTGCCTCTGCCTTCTGAGTATTGGCATTAAAGGCATATGCCACCACTGTCAGGCTGGGATAAACCTTAAATCATCACAGGGAAATACCACTACAAAAAAACAACTATTTCTCATTTCTGTGCTTGTAATGGGTATACATTAAGAAAAGTAGCTGCTGGAGAGGTCATAAAAGTGTTGCAAGCAAATTTGGAAGCACCTAGCCATCTGTATCCTACCTTTCTGCTATCTGTTTATCATCTACATTGGCTTAAGGGGTATTTCTTCAAATGATAGAAATGATATACTATCTATTCAAATTACTTTCTGAGATACATAGGTTAAATTTATGTCTTACATACCAACATATATAGAGATGAAAGCTTCATTTGAACATTCAAAGCCTTAATCTTATTAAATAATAGGCAAGAAAAATTAAGAATCATTACATCATATCTTCCTTTCCCAAAGAATACCTTAAATTCAGAAGCAATAAAGGCAAAAGGACAAAAAGTAATGACCTTGTTTATATTAAAATTTAATTTTTACATGGAAAAGAATTACCTTAATTTGTCATAAATAAAATTACAAGGCAATAAGCAAGATTGGAGATAGCATGAGCCAAAAGTTTAATATCAGTAATCTGTACATTATCTTATTGAAAAAGCAACAATGGAGAAAAGGATGGACAAAAAAGAGGGCAACTGACTATGGCATACTTTTCACCATTATATGTTCACTTCCTCTATTAAGATAATTATGGTTTTCCACAAAAATGAGCTTAGACATTGTTGTATCATTTGGGTCTATGAAAGTTATAATTCACAGAGAGAAGCTTTAAGTCAGAGGTTTCCAATCTTTTGACATTGCAGTATGATATTATCCACAAATGTGTTGGATGTACTCATAAATATCCTGAGACACATGTAATCTGTGTGATGGAGGCTGGGTATATACTTGTTTTAAAACTTACTTTTGGATTAGTCATGTTATATTCATCTTCTTCCAAAGCAAATAGCAATACTCCAGTAATTGCTGGATGAATTATCTTAGACGGAACCACAGTGGGCATGAAAAACCAATTTTATATTAAACCAGTGAATTGGAGGTGCTTTTCACACAGTCATGTTCAATTTACACTAGTATAAAAACCCCACAGAATTAGCATTTTTCAAACAACAGAAATTTTGCCTCATAAGGTTCCAGAGGATAAGTCAAAAATCAAAAAGCCAACAGATTTGGTGTCCAGTGATATCTGTGTTGTTCATAAACAATACTTTGTTGCTCCATTATGGGATGATAGAAAGGTGAGATAAGCCACCCCAGCCTCTTTCATGAGGAAATTAACTCAAGTTATCAATCTTCTGTTCTCATGATGCATTAATCTCTTAGATATCTCCATTTTTAACATTTCTGCAATAGAGATTGAATTTCACCCTATGTGTTTAACCTAATTTATCCTGACTCTCACAATAATAGGTAACACAATGTGGGTACTGATTTTTAAAAATTGCATCATGGGGATGAAGGAAATAGGGAAAAGCTTCAGGGGTGGAGAGACATGTTTTTTAAAGAGAAACCATAAATTAAACTTGAGGCCGGAAATAATATAAGTATCTTAATAATTCTGGAGGAGGTTGGCTATTCTAAATTGAAAAGTCTAGAATGTTTAGGTGTCTAATAAGGGCTACTTTTTGTTTTCAATGTGGTTCTTTCCTGCTTCATCCACTGAATGGTGAAATCCATATCATGACGAAGGCTTGGTTCCTTGATATATAGAGGTGTTTAATGAATTAATCTGGAGCTACATGTCTCAGGATTTCTGGAGTGTGAGATGACAAATTTCCCCTGATTATGTACTTTAATTCATTTTTGTTACTGACTGGAAAAAACAGCCTAATTATAGTAAGGAAGATTTCTTTTTCTAGACATCACACATGAGAATTTATCTCTAATGTTTGCAAGCACATTGATCCTCTTGTGTATAGTTATCTCTCTCAGAATGTTTTAATTATGCTAAAAAATATTACCTGGGAGGTATTAGTTTAACAATAGCCTAAGTTGCTGTATGGTTCTCCTTGGTTTACCTGTGGAACCTCAGATTTTTTTTTCATGTTCTTGATTTCATTTTTATCATGTTTTAAACATTTAATGAAATTAGTAATTAAAGGGTGTTTGTAAAGCATACAAAGATATAACATGAGAATTAAGGTACTAAAAAATAGTACTTAGTATTTAATAAGCATCCAATAGGTGTTGTGCATTATTAAATTTTAATAGATAGCTATTCTTTCTATGGGACATTTGCTCACACAGATGAATAAAAGGGTTTTGCTATGTTTTAGTCACCAACACCTATTGTTTCTTTGGAAGTTAGAAACCAAAAGTTCGGTCTCAGAAAGCCAGACACCACGGCATTTTTTCTCTAATAAATTTGTCACTAAGAAACACACTATTGTGAAGGTTTTCATATGAAAATTGGGCTTTTATGCTGAGAATCAACTCACCACTTTGTGTTCTGAAACCCACATGTCACTCATTGATAGAGAATGGAAAAAGTAATAAGGCTTTTCAAGGTTGCTAGTCCCAATACCTGGTGTAACTTGTAGAGTATTTATACCTAAATTACTTAAGACAAAATCATTTTCTGAATCCTCAGTGATTGAGTAGTAGAAACATCCTGCTAGGAAACTGACACTAACTAGAGTTTCAGTACATGGTGATGACTGGGATTTTACATATCTTTCAAAGTATTGTATTAAAGACTTCATCCTCAGATGAAGGTACTATTGGATGAAACCTCTAGCACATGGAAGTAAGATCATCAAGTCAAGGGGCACATAGCTTCTAGGGATGTGTTGGGTCCCTGGTCCTTCCTCTTTGATCTGTATTTCCTAGTTGCCACAAAATTTCCTGTTTTACTCTGCCTCATATTTCTGTCCTGATATGCTGCCTCATTATAGGCCAGTATACAAACCAATCTACAAGCCATCATAGCCTAAGGCCACTAAAACATTGTTCTAAATAAAGTTTTTTCTACTTTAAGTTGCTTTTTCTCAAGAATTTTATCACAAGATTTGTATATGTTTCTAGAAAGATGTGTTCTGAGAAATGTGTTGTTAGATGATTCTGCCATTGTGTGAACATTATAAAGAATACTTAATACAAATTGAGATTGCTATCATGTCCCCAAGTGTCCCAATGTGATGGGACCAGCTTAAAGTTGGTGCCAGACAATTTAGCAGATCTGTTTTGTAGAGCATGACTCTTCAGTTCAAGTGGCATTCCTGCAAGCTCAAGTCAAATCGTGTAGGTTGTATGCAGGCAGAGTGCTTTAGAATCAGTGCTGTAGTTGTCAAGGAAAGTAGGAATTTCCTTTGCTGCAATACTCGATACAGGTGATGAAAACAATTATCACTATATCCGGAAGGTATTTGCTGTTTTTGATGTTGTAGAAAATAACACTTGACCCCAAAACAAAAGTTCTGAAATTTAATTCCTTTGTCTAGTTCTTTGTATTTGAATATACTCCAGCCTGTTACTGTTGTTGGATCAGGGTCAACATTGTTTTTACAACCACTTTGATGCAATTAACAAAATTGATTAAAAAATGACATTTGCTATGTTTCCTGGAAAAGCAAACAATCTACAGGAGTTGCCATACTTGTTTCATAATACACTTTTTTTTTCCTCAGAAGAAGCAGGATGTGTGCAGTTTAATACAAGAACATTCCTCCTTAGCAAACATTCTCCTCTGTGCTGGGAATAATTCAGAGTTGAATTTAGCTTAACCACACCTGACCCAAGCTGATATGATGAGGTATAATCAGAAGCTTCTTTTTCCACAGCTTGTAGAAAATTGGAAGTATGTGCTTTTTGTTTGCAGTCCTAAATTTTCTTTCTTCCTTCAATTTAGCAGTATTTTAACTGCTTTGTTTAGGACTCAGAAAATTACTGTGTAGCTGTCTAAAAATTTTATGCTTAAGATAAATCATAAAAATATACTTATTAGTAGAAACAAGATGATATTAACACAATTAGGATAACTTGTCTGTTCCTGTTTTTACAGTGAGGAGTAGATCACATGAATTGAAATTCTGGGTTTATCCCCCTTTTGTGATTTTTTTTTTGTGTTGAAGAGTTAATCATTTTTTCCCTTTCTTATGTACATGACATCAAAAAGAGTGCTTCTCTTGACAGGCTTATAGTCTGTGTCTGGTCTCTGGGGGTTCTGGGCTTTTGAATCTAGACTTGAATTAGGAATCTTTGGATTTGTTTTTAAATTCGGTCTTATCCATGGTTTTTCACAGCAGAAGCTCTCTTTCTTCCAACATTCTGTTGCTGAAAACAGTCCTTTAATGGGGATAATGGCATCATGGAAGCTTTCTGAGTCTTAGTTTCTGTATCTGGATAAAAGGCTAGATGAAAGTTTCTAGTTTGCTGGGACACTGGTACTGTCATCTCTCTCAAGCACAAAGCAGATTTTATTCAGTTTTTGCGTCACATTTTTCCCTCAGAAGTAGCCTCAGTTTACCTGGGTTTTCAATTGCTGCACTTGCTGGAGTATTTTTTAAAAACTGCACTAATATAATTAGTATCAGGGCAAGGAATAGAGATCAGTGGCAGAGAACTTGCATAGCATGTGTAAGATCTGGTATTCCAATACCAGGATTGTGAGAAGAAGCACATGTCAAATGTCTAGTTGGAGATTCAAGTACTTAAACTGCTTTTTTTATATAGCCAGTCTGTGAAATAAATTTTGTTTTAACCCCTCTCATCACACCCCTTCAGTGACTTTCATTTTGTCACTTTGTACAAAGCTGAATTTCTCTTTCTGTTTTGGCCTTTTCTTCTGATTCATTGAGTTGAACACTGTATAATTATTTCCTACTGTAGGCATTTCTCCAGGTTCTGCCTTGGATCAGGCTCAGGGTCAATGCATTCTGCTGAGTTTTGTTGTTGTTGCTTTTGCTGTTTAGAGCTAGGAAGAGAGTGGGAGCAAGTTGCTGAGTAATGTGGTTGATACCATTATTATGTCCAGAATAGTTTGTGCTTAATATTTTCCACTTTTAGCCAATCCATGACAATAGCTCAATTATTAGATAATTGTACTAGAAAGCACTAGCAGTTTCTCCTCTTCTTATTTCCTTTGTGTGACTATTGAATCAATTTCTTGCTTTAGATTTCAATGAATATGGCTTTATGTCCAATATTCTGCACTGTATTGCATTTTTCATCAAGATTTTATCCATTAACATTTTTTTATTATTTACTGTTCTGTAAGATTTTCAAAGAGGCCTGTATTTGAAACCCGGTGGCTTTTTATTCTCTTCTGATTTTTGCAGTCTTTATCTCAGTGAATATCTTTCTGTATAATATATAAATAATAAAACTTTCCTTATATTGTTAAGAGAATTTTAAAGGAGATTATGTAATATGTTAGATGTTATTACATAAACATTTCTGTCCTTCCTCCTTTCTTCTTACTCTGTGTAATTTATAATCATGTCAAAAAAGTACTATAGGGATGTGTTTGTAGTTCCATAAAAGTACATGTTTTCATATAAATACGAAGCCTTTCTTTAAGATATATTTCCTGAATACTTGTGAAAACTTGTCAAGCTGTGGAAATAAAACTAGATCACATACACAAATTAGATTGCTATTAGATTTTACTAATGTGTCCCAATAATATATTAATAGTTTCTTAATGACTTCCATAAACATGCTAAACATCCATGAATAATTATTTACCTATATATTCGTTAGATTCTTTTAATTATTTTCTCTTATCTTTGTGCACTAGAGTAAATGGCTGCTTCTCCTTCTACTCCCATTTTCTCAAGCAATTACTATCTGTCGGTAAGCCACTATAAAGTTGGACATCAGCACATGGGCCATTTTTTGCTGCTTATTCAGAGCATTCCTCAGGTGTTCCAGAGTCTTTAGTATTTCTCTACTATTTTTCCAGGGAATGTTCTTAGCTTTTGTTATCTATAACTCCAAATGCTTATCTCTGCTGTACATATTGCTTCAATTTGCAAACACAACCACTTCTTTCAAGCATTCTGAACTGTCCACAATTCTCATTATTTGTGGAATTTCAGTCCCTTTTTAGTACCAGAAAAATTCAAAAAGCAATGCAAAGAACTTTATTTGAAAAAAAAGAATGCATCACTAAATTTCTATTGAACATGTTCCTGCCTCGTTGAAGTGAATATGTGCTTCATTTATATTTTTTCAAATTGTTTTACGTCTACCTTTGAAGTTACCAAAATTTTGCATCAGGAGAGACTGACTGTGTTCATTACAGAATACAGTGGTGAGAAAGCTACTGGCCGTGATAGATAGATAGCAAAACACACTAGACTAGTATAATTAAACACCTGCAATCCCCACACTTGGCCATCAATTCTGACACTAGTTGAAGGCCAACATGGGCCACATAGAGACACACTTTGTTTTAAAACTTAAAAAAAACAGCAAAAATACCCAGAATATTGAGACTGCCTTTTTATAAGTGGTTATAGAACTTCCTAAGCCATTATTTCAAGAATAGGCTTTTGAATTATTTACAAAACTTACATGAATACTGACCCAAATTCTACTGTCTTTGAATTTGTTTTGAGTGATGTAGGATCTTTCCTTCTTTGTCTCCCTCCCACCCTCCCTCCCTCCTTCCCTCCCCCTCTCTCTTTCTTTCATTCTTTGTTTCTTAAGACAGGGTTTCTCTGTGGCTTTGGAGGTTGTCCTGGAACCAGATCTGGTAGAAAAGGCTGGTCTGGAAGTCAGAGAGATCTGCCTGCTTCTGCCTCCCAAGGGCTGGAATTAACGGCGTGTGCCACCAATGCTTGGCTGGATTTTTCTTTTTTAAAGACAGGGTTTCTCTGTGTAACATCCTTGGATATCCTGGAACTTGCTAGGTAGACCAGCCTTACCTCAAATTTAGAGACCTGCCAGCCTCTGTTTCCCAAACACTTGGATTAAAGTTGTGTCCCAGCAGACCCCGCTGCCTAAATATTTTTCATGGTAAGACTGTTTTCCCAAAACAACCTTATTTCTTCTGTTACCAAGTTTTCCAGATTTCTTTTATGCTCCTAACAATTGTATATTACTTGGCCTAACAATAATACCTCAAAATGAGACATTAAGAAGTAGCATATTAATTATGACCCTTGCTTCATGGAATACATAGTGCTACCTAATTTATTATTATTAATATGTATCTGATGTAACTTAAGATTTATCCTTTGCTTAGCCACTAAACACACTTGTGATATATTCTGAGGTTGCAACATAAAAATAAACATCAATTAACCCCATTTATAAAACAAGAAAGTAAAATCTCATTAACCTTTAACTTATGCAACACTTTTGCTTGTTTTATTAAATGTGGTCTAGATAATTGGTTAAGCTTTAGATACATTAATTTTTACCTTGCAAAATATACTGCTGTATCTGTTCAGTCCATGAGATAATTTTTGATGTCTTAGTGTTTTTTATGGATTAAGAAAGTATGCAGCCATATTCCAGACGGCATTAAACTTGGAAAATCATTAGATTGCTTACCTTAAGGATTAGATGTTTTAAAAAGTTCAGTCCTTTGTCTTAGAATCAGGCCTCTATTTTTAGCAAAGCATTCCACTACATACAAAATATAAAAAGAGATGGAGAGAGTAGACTTCAAAAAGTCACAATTTCCCTTCAAAAGAAAACATATTACAAATATATATATATATATATATATATATATATAGTAAAGGAAGGATTTCATATTCAGGAACCAGATCCAATGAGGTTGAATTCTAGCTTTTTTTTCTTTTGGACCAGTGGATTATCTGTTCTTCTGTATTTCCCCTAAAAGTGGTGTGTCCCTGGATAGTTATTTGTCAGGATAGTAGAGAGGATTGATATGTAGTAGATGTAGAAATGTTTGGTTAAAATGCAGAGCTTCACTTTCTGTTCAGTATGATTTGTAGTGAAATGATAAGGCTTTTTTATTTTTATATTAATGATTCCTGCATGATTTACAGATTCTACTTTGTTATTGACTTTTAAATCCTGTCTAAGACATGGTAGTTTCTTCCTAATGATGTGATGAGCATATAACCATGAAAAGTCCATTTCATTGAGCTTTGTTTCTTGGGATGAACATAATGTTTACTTTTAATTAAATGATCCAGTGCTGAAGACTAGCAGATACTGGATTAGAGTGCATTTCTAGCTAGAAGAGTTTTTAAATATGGATAGCTAAATGTGAAAGCCAAGACTTAAGGAAAGATAATTTACTACAGGGATTCCTAGTTGCCATGGACTTAATGTAGCTCCTTACGTATCTCTCATTTCTCTAGTATGCTTAACAAAGTGATTTTGTACTAGATGTGAACAGAAGCTTGCTTAGGTTAATATTACCTGAAAATGAGATTCTTGGTCTTCATTATTCACCTGCAGATTCATCTGATTGCTTTGAGAACAATGGCAAAAGGGATCTTAAAATGTTCAGCTAGAAGGTGTCTGCCTCTGCTCAGGCTCATTATACAGGAAGGGTATTTAGGTTATCCTCTCCACTATTGCTTAGATTGTCAGTTGTTGTCATCCTTTTAGAACTCTGGAAATCTCCCTAGTGCCAGATTTCTCCTCAAACTTAGGATGGCTCCTTTTATTATGGTATCTCTCATCCTGCTCTCCTCTATTATTCCCCTGACTCAATCTTCTTGCTCCCCGATTTCCTCCTCTCCCCTCCTCTTCTTCCCCTCTTTCCCAGCTTCCTCTTCCCAAACCCCTATGCTCCCAATTAGTTCAGGAGATCCTGTTCCCTTCCCTTTCTCTGGGGAACCATGCATTCTTCTCTTCCTTTGAGAAGGGGGTATGGGGTCTGAGTTTGGTGGGGGCCAGGGGAGCAGGAAAGGGAGAGGGAGTTGGGATTGAGATGTGAAGCAGGCTTCTTTCTAATTTGAACTAATAAATTAAAAAAAATTCAGCTAGTGCCCATCAACTTTAGAGGATTTTGGCCTTTTTTTCATTTCCTACTTGTAAATACATAGTTAGAAAACTTTGGTAAATTTGTATAACGTATAATTACTCATAACTATTAAACTCTGTCTTACTCTGAGCCTCAGCTTCCTTATCTATGCAATATAAATAATCATGGCATCTCCTTTTAAGGCTTATTTTAATAGTTATGATGATAAGATGATATCTCATAATCATCCAACAAGTGCTAGTTATTGTCGCCATTATTATTTTGCATAAATATCTGCTTCGACTATTTGAAAATTGCATCCTTCAAATGGAACACCTGAATATGAGTATAATGTTGATTAAAATACATCATTAATTACTGCTCTTTCTGAGAGAATGAGGTCTAAAATAAATTAATAGAACTTCTAAGTATTTAATTGAGACAGATTCAATTGGCAGCAGCTTGTCAGTGATACACGATATGAGAGAGGCTAAAAAACAATTTTTATGGTGAAAGACCCCAGACCACAGTGTGTACCCTGAAAAGTCGCTGATTGTCTGTTGGCCTGGTGTGACCCAAAAAGGATTGTTTGTCTGCCCTTTGGTTGGGACCAATCCTTGTCCTGGGACAAGGCCTGTAGGAAACATTTTCTCTCAGAATACTAAAATCTTTCATTATTCCATTTCATTTGTGAGGTTTTAATATTAAAACTTAGGTCCTTCTTGTTGTTTAAGAGCCTGATATTGCTGGGTAAGTACTAGGGCTTGGGTAATAGGCAAGCGTTTCCCCCATGTAAGGGAGTTCTTTTCTGACTTAGCATTTTTACCAGGAAAATGGGCAAGGTATTCTTTCCTATGCTACTTTCTGCTGACTTTGGGACAAAGTTACAGACCCAAGAAGGCTGCAATGCTAGTGAAAAGCAAAAAAGGGAATTTAGTCAATAGGGAATCCATCAGGAGCTTTTGGTTGGCAGACTCTGTTGCAGAGATAGGGGGTGTCCATATCAGCTTGACTGGTTCACATCCACAGCAAGTCCAGGGCTTGCAGTCTTTAGGAGCAGGCTGTAGTCAGCAACTGATATTATTCGCCTGCCAGAAGTGAAAATCTGTTGAGACATGTTTAAACTGGGAACCAAAGTTAAAACTTATGTATCTTATTGGAACTCTTGGGCCCATATTTCCAGTGATCAAGAATTACAGGAATTCCAAGACAAAGGAGAAAATCTCATCCCCAGGAACAAATAGATGGGATAACAGAAGTTGTACTTAATCTGGACTCCTTTTTTTACCTGTGAAAAGTGGATCTAAGCTTTATGACTTTTGATCCGCTGAAGCCTATATGGACTTTACTATATAATAGGACATAGAAGTTTTAGACATTTTATCATTACCAATCTGCATTGAAATCTACATTGCAGAAAAAGCAGATAGTGGGTATTTGTACAAGGGCAGAAATATATACCTTTGAGTTCTAGCACAAACTGTAGATTTAGGTTAGAAGCTTGTACATTTTTCTTCTGTCTAGAGAGTCAGGTATAGATTGGACAGCGGTGTCTTTGGCCTCATGAAAAGCCCTTTAAGTTTATATTTAGATGACACCTAAAGTAAATCTAAATACCTTGAGCTTGTGACTGAACAGCAGGTGGTTGGTTTTATCAGCTTATCAGAATTTTATTAATGAGCTATTAAGGTAGCTATGGTTTAACCATTAATATTATCAGCGATCTGAGAAGGATAAATTTTATATAGTTTTTGAAACAATTAAACATGACAGGTTCCAGTCCATATACAGTTGGCCATACCCAAGTCTCAATAGTGTTGGGGGGCAGAAGTAAATCTTTACCAGGTCCATGAATCAGAGTTTTTTTCTCTCTGTGGAAGAGGGAAATGGAAAAGACTGACCTTATTTTGTCTAGGCAAAGGTGGTACAATCAATTCTCCAGTGTCCTGTAGCCTGTCCACAGTCTGAGCCCAGTCCCGCCTGGCAGTAGGTGTAGCATCTGAGCATTATGCTCACTGGTCAGCATTGTCACAGTCTATGGAGCCCCGTAGTCTTCTTTAGAGACGTTAGGTCCCTGTCAGAATCTGAAAATTTCTGTCTGATATTATAAACTTTTTTAGTTAACATTTTAAATGTAATGTTCTGCAGATATCTGTAGTGTAAGAAGTATGCTTAGGTAGATTGGGCATCTTGTTAATTTGTAAGAATGGCTAGTAACTTATATTTTTTAACATCTTATAACAGGTTAGCAGCTTTTATAAAACTAAAACTTTATATTGTCAGGTTTACCTTTATCAATGTAAATATCTGATATATAGTTGACCAAGGCTACCTTTATAAAAGAGTTTTGTTTATAAAATTCTAAGGAATTGAGACCCATGGGCTTAGCAGTTATTTTAAGCCCTTTGTTAAACTTAGGTCATTGTCTTAATGTACCATAAGAAATATAAGGCTCAATTTTTTATTAACATATGCAACTTATGGCTGTGATCTTAAATTTTAGCTCTTTTTATTTAAGCATAAATATTAATAATATAACAGAAGCATAAATATCTTATAACCTTATAAATTTGAACAACTTAAAATCTTTTAATGTCTTTTTGTAAGAATATCAAAAATAAAGCACCCCTGATATGTTTAAAATCATTATCATCTGGGTGACTATTAAATTTATGTTGTCAATTTCCAGTGTTACTTGTTTTATCTTTTTACAGATTTAACCATGAAACAGTTTTAATAAAATCTTTATTAAAAAGATATCTGAATTACTGATAACGCAAATTTAATGACTGGAGCTCTGAGATAAATTCTGAGCTATGTCCATAAATGACTGGCTGATGTTAGCATTAGACAGCAAAAGTATTTGAACCATTTTTGTTTTGGCTTTTGGCTTCTAATAAAATTTACATTTATACCAAAAAACACAGATAGAACATTTTAACAAGTATACATAAGTTTTTTTTTTTGGGGGGGTGAACATAAATAAAATTTTTAAACAGAATTATCCTGGTGTGGTCAAAAGTTTTAACCCGTATTATTATTATAAATAGATATGAGAGGCCTTAGAAAACAGTTTATATTTTTCTCTGAAATTTTTATGACTTTCTTTTGACCCTCTTTAAATTATTATTACATTTTGCTTTTTTTTTTTTTGATTCTCTTAGACATCCCCATCTTAGACACACCTGGTCAGGGTTTCCATCGGGTCCAGAATCAAACATTTTTTTCTTTTACCTGTAAAATAATCCTGTTGTTTGTTTGTTTTTTCCAGATAGGGTTTCGCTGTGGCTTTGGAGGCTCTCCTGGAACTAGCTCTTGTAGACCAGGTTGGTCTCGAACTCACAGAGATCTGCCTACCTCTGCCTCCAGAGTGCTGGGATTAAAGGTGTGTGCCACCAATGCCCGGCTCCTGTAAAATAATCTTCAGATTAAAAGAACTGTCCGGAGTCCAGCCAAAATTACATGTTGCCCATTTGGAACTGCAGAAAGTTTGTTCTTTATTTTATTTTATTTTTCATGAGGTCCAGCGAATAGTTGTTGGCTCAGTCCCAAACGTGTCCCCAGTGGTCTACAGTCAAACTTAAAGGGGTCTTTAGTTGTTGTCCCATGGTGGTCAGATGGTGAAAAACAAAGAGAGACAAGCAGACAAACATTGAGACAGACAGTTAGGCTAAACAACAAAGGCTGCATGGCTGCAAATCGGTGCCAAACTGAAACCACAAACTCAAATGGGAGCAGAGACTTGCATCATCTGCTCTCAGGGACAAGGGTTAACTGCTTGCCCTGCCCCACCCAAACTCCCCATGGAGTGTCCTCCAGGGTCAGACTCCCAGGGGAGCAACTCATCATTCTACCTCATGAGTCTCTACAAAGACTGCATAGTCTATACAGGGCTTCCAAATAGACAAACAGAAAACATAAATCAAAATAAGCCGGCCAGACTTACCTCCTTGGTAATGAGTCTTGGTAATGAGTCTGGGCTTTCCTCTGACCTCTTGGCTGGTTCGCCAAATGAAAGACCCCAGACCTCTAAGGGACACAGGGTCCCAAGGAGCCCCTGAGACTCAGAAACCAGACCGAGAGCTGCAAAACAAGAGGGTTTATTGAACAAATGCACATTCAGGTATTAGCAATATCAGGAAAGCTGTACACCCAAGCATGGTGTGTAATCTCCTTTCATAGGAAAAAAATGCAGATCAGCATACAGGCAATGGGCACAAAGTGATTGATTACAAAGTATGACCTCATGTTAGAGTGGTCACCCAGGTGTGACATGCTTTTCTACAAAGGAAAAACCACAGAATGTACCCTGCAAAGTCCCCAATTGTGTGTTGGCCAGGTGTGAACCAAAAAGATTGTTTGTCTGCCCCCAGGTTGGGGCCAATTTTCTTGTCCTGGGACAAGGTCTGTAGGAAACTTTTTCTCTCAGCAAACAAAATTCTTTCAATGGCATTCATGGTATTTTGAAAGAGGTGGTAGGAATGACAAGGGAGGAAGAGATAAATACAAGAATTATATAGATAAGGTAATGATAACTGTTTAGATTGAAGAGATTCAAAAAATAAATTTTTGAGCTCAGATTAACAAGACAAGCCAGTAGGAGATATGAAAAATGCTAGAATAAGAGCAGTTTCAATTCCTGATCGTTTATCCAGCCTTTCTATTTCCAGCATCGCCAAATTCTGTGTTTTCTTTATTGTGTCTTTTTCAGCTTTCATGCCTTGAACTGTTTCGAGTGCTTCCTTCACTTGTTTGGTTGGTTTATTTTTCTTGGATTTCTTTAGATTATTTAAGAGATTTGTTTATTTCTTGAATTTTTGGTTTGTCTTTTCCTTCATTTCATGTAATTTTTTGCTTGTTTTTTTCTTCTATTTCTTTAAGGGATTTTGTGTTTCCTCTTTAAAATCTCCATCATCTTCTTGAGATAAGTTTTGAGGTCCATCTCTTCTTCATCCATTGTGCTGGGCTTTTCAGATCTTGCTAGTTTGGAGTCCCTAGATTCTGGTGGTGTCATATAGGTCTTTCTGTTGTTGAGTGTGTTCTTGTTCTGTCTTCTTCCCATCTCTTCTTCCAGTGGTGCATGTGGGGTATCTCTAGCTATTCTTGTGACCCGGTGGTGTGTGTGGGCCAGGACTTCAATATCCGAAGCTCTGGATGGTCTCGCCTCTCCTGGTAGTCTCCTCACTCGGTAGGGGTTAGGCCTAGGTAGGGGTCAGGCTGACAGAGTGGGAATGAAGAGTGAGGTTTTTCCAGACTCAGCGAGCTCCTCCCTGGCTGGGCAGGTCCACTCCAAGCAGGATCAGGCCCAGAGAGATCATGGGTGAATGGACTTTGGACAGGATTCGGCAAGAGCAGAGGGTACATTCAGCTTGGAAAGGGTCAGGCCAGCTGATAAGAGTGGGATGTTTCCAGACTCCAGAGCCTAAGCTTTTCAGACAGTCTCTGCTCACAGGTACAAAAATGAGTAGCACATGGACAGCTAATACTTTTAGATAATGTCTCCTGCCACAGAGGTCTTAGTCTTTTACCAGGTATCTCACAGAAAATCTCAAAGTAAATCAAGGTGCCTCTGTAGGATCATGAATAAGGGAATTAAAACTCTTCTCCTTGAATTATAAAATGTTTTCCTCAAAGAAATCTACTAGTAATCTAGAAAAAAGTAACACTTCCCCATCCCTCTATTTTCAGACAGTCAAACTGGGAAATCTCATGCCCGCTCATCTCCAGTTCCCAAAACAAAGCTTACAAGATTGTGACCCGAATGTACTGCCAGCCACGCCACTGTGCCAGGCACTGCAAGGTTTCTATGAAGAAAAAAAAGTATTTCTCTATATTACCCAGAAAAGCCAAACTAAACGTTGTGAGCGGTGTACCCTTGTTAGCTCTCTACCCCTGAGAGTAGCCATTAAAACACTCTCCCCAACACAGATGCCCACCACCTCACTGAGCCCACTTTTTTTTCTCTGGTAATTAATTATTTTCCAGACAGGGACTCTCTATACAAGTCAACAAAAGATAAAACTCACAATTCTTGTACCCTCAGGCCGCCGCTTCTCATGGCTGGCATCACAGGAACACCCAGGTGTCGTGCAACCTCTTGTCCTGCTACCTCATGAGAGACTTGTCTGCCTCATTAGCAGCTCTCTATATACATCCTGAGTGAGGCAGAGTGTCCAGATACTTGTACTCTTGTGCTCTCTGTCTGCACCAATCAGTGCTGTGTTAATACTCTTAATGTCACCATGCTGCTCCCCCTTCAGCACGAGGTTTGCATCTTTTTTTTTTCCTGAGGGACTGTCGTCATGGGTCACCTCAGCTGTTTCCTACTTCAAAGAATGGGTGGGGGTGGGAATGTTTGGCACAGCCGTTTGCTGCAGATTGGTGTTGCTTCTCTGGCTGGTCTGTAGGCTCAGGGCTTAAACTAAGATCGCCCAAGCGCTTGTAGCCTTGGAACAAGGGGCTTCCACTGACATTTGGTTAACAATGCTTAAGCAATAGGCCGCCGGCCAGACAGCTCTTGCACACCCGGAGCCTAGGCTCATTGCACAGGGTACAGTGTCTGGCTTGAGCAGCCCATGAGGGATGTAGAGCAAAGCATTGCACAGAGAGTTGCCTAATATGCAGGCTTCTCTGGGAGGCATGTTGTCCTGCATAAGAGTTGCCTGCCCCAGTTTCCCTTTCCCAGAAAAAGGCAGAGGAGAGGTCGAGAGCGCTTCGGGTCAAGCTAACAGCCTAGTGGCGACTCTCATACACAGTCTTATTGTATGATTTGGGAGGTACAACCTCTGCCTCTATCCCTCAATGTATGGGTGACCTACTTGCTTGTAAAAATATGAAGCCTTATCATTGATTAATAAAAAAGGGGGATATGTAAGGAGCCCCTCCCGTGACGGCATATGGTCTGATCAGCTGACGTCATATGGTCCGACGAGCTTCAGCCAGTAACACTTCTGAGGCAGCGGTTGCCAGCCTATATAATGGAGGAGTTTTTGGGTGTTCGTAGTCTCTGCTCTGTAAGCTTATGCTCTCCTTCTCAAGACGCATTTAAGCTTTACTGCAGAAGGATCCTGAGGAGTGTGCCGCGTCGTTTTTGCTGGCGAGACGGTTAGCGCGGGACACTTCCTCCTTCCACATTTCTCCTTACTCTCTGTAATTTTTAGTCATGTCACAAAAGTACTATAGGGATGTGTTTGTAGTTCCGTAAAAATACATGTCTTCATAGAAATAGGAAGCCTTTCTTCAACATATATTTCCCGAATACTTGTGAAAACTTGTCAAGCTGTGGAAATAAAACTAGATCACTTGCACAAATTAGATTGCTACTTGATTTTACTAATGTGTCTCAATAATGCATTAATAGTTTCTTAATGACTTCCATAAACATGCTAAACATCCATGAATAAATATTTACCTATATTTTTTTAGATACTTATTATTTTGTTAGATACTTAATCATTTTCTCTTATCTTTGTGCACTAGAGTAAATGGCTGCTTCTCCTTCTACTCCCAGTTTTCTCAAGCAAATAGCATCTCACATAAAGCCACTATAAAGTTGGATATAAGCACATGGGCCATTTTTTGATGCTTATTCAGAGCATCCCTCAGGTTTTGCAGAGTCTTTAGTATTTCTCTTCTATTTTTCCAGGGAATGTTCTTAGATTTTGTTATCTATAATTCCAAATGCTTATCTCTTCTCTACAAAATATTTCAATTTGCAAACACAACCTCTTCTTTCAAGCATTCTGAAATGTCCACAATTCTCATTATTTGTGGAATTTCAATCCCTTTTTAGTACCAGAAAAATTCAAAAAGCAATGCAATGAACTGTATTTGAAAATAAAGAATGCATCACTAATTTTCTATTGAACATGTTCATGCCTTGTTGAAGTGAATATGTGCTTCATTTATATTTTTTCAAATTGCTTTACCTCTATCTTTGAAGTTCCCAAAATTTTGCATCAGGAGAGACTGTCTGTGTACATTACAGAATACATTGGTGAGAAAGCTACTGGCCATAATTGATAGACAGCAAAACACACTAGACTAGTATAATTAAACACCTGCAATCCCCATACTTGGCCATCAAGTCTGACACATGTTGAGGGCCAATCTGGGCCACATAGAGACACACTTTGTTTTAAAAATTAAAAAACAACAAAAATACCCAGAATAGTGAGACTTCCTTTTTATAAGTGGTTATAGAACTTCCTAAGTCATTATTCCAAAAATATGCTTTTGGACTGTTTACAAAATTTATGTGAATACTGACCCAAATTCTACTGTCTTAGAATTTGTAGAGTGATTTAGGATCTTCCTTCCTTCCTTCCTTTCTTCCTTTCTCTCTCTCTCTCTCTCTCTCTCTCTCTCTCTCTCTCTCTCTCTCTCTGTTTCTTTCTTTCTTAAGACAGGTTTTCTCTGTGGCTTTGGAGGTTGTCCTGGAACCAGCTCTGGTAGAACAGACTGGTCTCGAAGTCACAGAGATCTGGCTGCCTCTGCCTCCCAAGGGCTGGGATTAAAGGTGTGTGCCACCAATGCTTGGCTGTATTTTTCTTTACATCCCTGGATGTCCTGGAACTTGCTTGGTAGACTGGCCTTACCTCAAATAGAGACCTGCCAGCCTCTCTTTCCCAAACACTGGGATTAAAAGTGTGTTCCAGCACACCCAGCTGCCTAAATATTTTTCGTGGTAAGACTGTTTTCTCAAAACAACCTTATTTCTTCTGTTACCCAGTTTTTCCAGATTTCTTTTATTCTCCTATTATATATTACTTGTCCTGACAATATTATCTCAAAATGAGACATTAAGACGTAGCATATTGAACGTTGCTATGGTAGCGCTCTGGCGCCATGTTAGGACGAAGGGGAAGGAGGAGAAGTGCTTAAAGCGGCATGGTGCGGTTGCAGGACTGGGTTGGCCCTGGGGCTGAGGCAGGCCCCCGTCCCTCCCGCCTCAGTGGAAAATGCCCAGGGCGGCAGCAGCAGCTGTGGTCGCAGGGGCAGGTGGAAGTGACTGGGCGGTGCCTGAGAAGGAGATGATGCCTTTTCCAGTTATAATGCAGGGATCACAACAAAGGCAGACTCCAAAGAGGCACTATGGCATTACCTCTCCTATCATCTTAGCAGCCCCCAAGGAGACTGAGTGCCTACTCACAAAGAAACTCATCGAGACTCTGAAGCCCTTTGGGGTTTTTGAAGAAGAAGAGGAACTGCAGCACAGGATTTTAATTTTGGGAAAATTAAATAACCTGGTGAAAGAATGGATATGAGAAATCAGTGAAAGCAAGAATCTTCCACAATCTGTAATTGAAAATGTTGGAGGAAAAATTTTTACATTTGGATCTTATGGACTAGGAGTACATACGAAAGGTGCTGATATTGATGCATTGTGTGTTGCACCAAGACATGTTGATCGGAGTGACTTTTTTACTTCATCCTATGATAAATTGAAATTACAAGAAGAAGTAAAAGACTTAAGAGCTGTTGAAGACGCATTTGTCCCAGTCATTAAACTCTGTTTTGATGGAATAGAGATTGATATTTTGTTTGCAAGATTAGCACTGCAGACTATTCTAGAAGATTTGGACCTACGAGATGACAGTCTACTTAAAAACCTAGATATAAGATGCATAAGAAGCCTTAATGTTTGCAGGGTAACCGATGAGATTTTACATCTAGTACCAAACATTGACAACTTCAGGTTAACTCTGAGAGCCATCAAACTGTGGGCCAAACGGCACAACATCTATTCCAATATATTAGGTTTTTTCGGTGGTGTTTCCTAGGCTATGCTAGTAGCAAGAACTTGCCAGCTTTATCCAAATGCAATAGCATCAACTCTTGTACATAAATTTTTCTTGGTATTTTCTAAATGGGAATGGCCAAATCCAGTGCTATTGAAACAGCCTGAAGAATGCAATCTTAATTTGCCTATGTGGGACCCAAGGGTAAACCCCAGTGATAGGAAACATCTTATGCCTATAATTACACCAGCATACCCACAGCAGAACTCCACATACAATGTGTCCGTTTCAACACGGATGGTCATGGTTGAGGAGTTTAAACAAGGTCTTGCTATCACTGATGAAATTTTGCTGAGTAAGGCAGAGTGGTCCAAACTTTTTGAGGCTCCAAACTTCTTTCAGAAGTACAAGCATTATATTGTACTTCTAGCAAGTGCACACACGGAAAAGCAGCGTCTGGAATGTGTGGACTTGGTGGAATCAAAAATCTGCATCCTGGTTGGAAGCTTGGAGAAAAATGAGTTTATTAAACTGGCTCATGTGAACCCCCAGTCATTTCCAGCCCCCAAAGATAATCCTGACAAGGAAGAATTCCGCACAATGTGGGTGATTGGATTAGTGTTTAAAAAAACTGAAAACTCTGAAAATCTCAGTGTGGACCTGACCTATGACATTCAGTCTTTCACGGATACAGTTTATAGTCAAGCAATAAACAGCAAAATGTTTGAGTTGGACATGAAGATTACTACAATGCATGTGAAAAGAAAACAGCTCCATCAACTGCTGCCCAGTCACGTGCTTCAGAAAAGGAAAAAGCATTCAACAGAAGGGGTCAAGTTAACAGCTCTGAATGACAGCACCCTCGACTTGTCTATGGACAGTGATAACAGCATGTCTGTGCCTTCACCCACTAGTGCTATGAAGACCAGTCCATTGAACAGTTCTGGCATCTCTCAGGGCAGAAATAGTCCTGCTCCAGCTGTGACCAAAGCATCTGTGACCAGCATCCAGGCTTCTGAGTTTTCTGTGCCACAAGCAAATTCCAGTGGAAGCTCAGGGGGTAAATCAAGTGAAAGCATTCCTCAAAATGCCACACAGCCAGCCATTTCTCCACCACCAAAGCCTACAGTCTCCAGAGTTGTCTCCTCAACACGTCTGGTAAACCCATCGCCTAGAACTTCAGGAAATGCAGCAACAAAAGTACCTAATCCTATAGCAGGAGTCAAGAGAACATCCTCATCCTATAAGGAAGAAAGTCCTAAGCAAACCAAAACAGACGAGGATAAAACAAGTGAAGATGCTAAGTGTCTTGATTTGAGTGCAAATGATAAAAAAGAAACAAAAGATCAAGTTGATATGGAGACGAGTGCGATTCAATCAGAAACTCTTCCGTATTCGGCTTCTCTGTTGGCCTCTCAGAAAACATCCAGTACAGACCTTTCTGATATCCCTGCTCTCCCTGCAAATCCTATTCCTCTTATCAAGAATTCAATAAAACTTAGACTGAATCGGTAAAACCACCTCAGGGTCCATAAACAGTATCTTCCAACTCAACCTGTTGTCTTCAGATGCTTAAAAAGAAAGAAAGAAAGAAAGAAAGAAAGAAAGAAAGAAAGAGAGAAAGAAAGAAAGAAAGAAAGAGAGTGGATGGTACAAGAATAGACATGATTGAAAGTGGATTTAGGGTTTGGTGACCTCCCTTACTTCCTTACTTGGGTTCATCAGCACTTGCTCAGAGGTCCAGATTATTATGCGAAGCCAGGAGTACGATTATTACTGTGTTAGCAACAGTTGCATTAACTATTTTCGAAAAATTACTGCCTTTAAGAGGGAAGAAAAACAAAACCCTCAAGCTGTGTTTGTATCCATAATTGACATCCAGATTGGGTTTATATGTGATGCATTGTTTGGAAAATTTGCAATACAAACTGGCATAATTTTACATCCTTATTCTGATGATGCACTTTTATATATTTTTTATTAGAAAGAAGAACTAATTTTACATTTTCAGCTTAATGGATTTTCATTTTTTCCCCAAGAATTTTCTTTACAATTAGTCTTTAAATTGGATGCCTTGTGCTGTGGTGTACTGCTTTGCATCAGAGAGGACAAGAGAGCCCCTAGCTCCGTCCTGAAGAGGCATTGTGACCCTTAGGGTAAATTGTCAATGCTAAGGTATACTTTGGACACTGAAAGAAAAATTTGGAGACATTTGGCTTTGATGGGGTTATGATTAACAAATATACCTTTTATTTATAGAGGTGTTTTATAGTGCATACAGATCAGCAGTCTGCCAACAGTCTGTTCCTTGAGCTTTCTGGAGCTCTGTTTTGCCTTCAGTTTCTTCTCTTCAAAACAACGAAAGCACTTGCTCATCCCCCTTTTGCCTTTCTTTTTCCCCCTTTGTTTGTATACACAAGGTAAGGGTTGTTACACAGAAACCAGAATGCCAGTATTTTCCTAAGCCGTGACGTGATACTGGTGACCCTTTAGCTACATGGCACAGAACACTACCTTTGGTCCCATGGCTGGAACTTGAGAATGACTGAAAGCCATACCTGTGAAGCATCTCGCAAGGATTGCCATTTGAGCTTTAAGAGGATTTTTGTACACTCCACAGAACTCTGTCTTAGACAAATTGATTTAAAATTTTAAAAGTGGACCAAAAGGCATTTTCTTCCAGATTTTTAAAGTAATTTTTATTTTTAACCAGTTTATCAAAATTTGTCAGTGAAGTTTACATACAGAAACATTTTAAAAATCATTTCTAGCAAGCACTTGATTTTTAGTCAGCTCTCCACTTTTGAATTGTTTTGTTCTATCAAAAAATTAGAAACCTCATTTAAAGACAATAATTTCTTATAATTAAGTAGCAGAATTCTCGTCCATCTTTGTGATGTCTGAGGGATGCCAGATGTTGATAAACTTATTCTTTGTTAATCTGGATAAAGCAAACCAGTAGCATCAGATCTTTATGTGAGCATGGGTTTTTAAATCCTCTGTCTCGCTGCATTCTATCACATGTTTGAGCATTCACATGTTAAACTGCAATTACTTAAACTCTTCCCTGTCCTTCTCAATTAATTTCCAAAGTTGGAGAATAGTCTTTCCCCCTAAGCTATGCATTAATTAAGGCTTTCTTTTTACCACTTACATTGTTTATAAACAGTATTTCTACTCTCCACCTTTTGCTCTGCAGTCACCTTGCCCTTCCTTCAACCACTTGAGTAAAGAAGACAGTCTGCTAACAGGTGACATGTAACGGTGTCCGTGTGTGTAGCCAGAGTTAGAATGACATCACCAGGCACAGAATTAGTCTTGTCATTTTGTTTACACATTGGGGAAAAATTCAGTATAATAAAAGTTCCATGTAACTGCATCCAAGTATCACCAGGCTGGAGACGTGGATCTTTTCTGAGTAGTGACTTTTTAATTCTAGTTTTCATAACCTGGAGATCAGACTGTTGCTTTCGCATGATGTAAGCAGTGTCTCATGACAGAAGTTTGCTTTGTTTTATAGTATCTGTACTCCTTGTATTTTTCAAGAGCTATTTTGTAAACAGATGATGTATTTCTCCATTGAAAATACAAGAAAAAAAAGCAAAACAAAGAAGTATCATATAAATTATGAACCTTGCTTCATGGAATACACAGTGCTACCTAATTTATTATTCTTAATATTTATCTGATATAACTTAACATTCATCCACTGCTTAGCCAACTAAACACACCTATGATATATTCTGAGCATGCAAAATAAAAATAAACATCAATTAACCCCATTTATCAAACAAGCAAGTAAAATCTCATTCACCATTAAATTATACAGCACTTTTGCTTATTTTATTACATGTGTTCTAGATAATTGGTTAAGCTTTAGATACATTAAGTTTTAACTTGTAAAATTTACTGCTGTGTCTGTTCAGTCTGGGAGAAAATTTTTGATGTGTTAGTGTTTTTATATGGATTAAGAATGTATGCTCTCATATTTCACACTGTATTGTACTTGGAAAATCTTTAGATTGCTTAACTTAAGGATTAGGTGCTTTAAAATGTTCATTCCTTTGTCTTAGAATCAGGCCTCTACTTATAGCATATACGAAATATAAAAAGAGATGGAGAGAATAGAATTCAAATAGTCACAGTCTCTCTCTCTCTCTCTCTCTCTCTCTCTCTCTCTCTCTCTCTCTCTCTCTGTGTGTGTGTGTGTGTGTGTGTGTGTGTGTGTGTGTGTGTGTTTATGTAAAGGAAGGATTTCATATTCAGGAACCAGATCCAATTAGGTTGAATTCTACCTTTTTTCTTTTGGACCAGTGGATTATCTGTTCTTCTATATTTCCCCTAAAAAGTGGTGTGTCCCTGGATAGTTATTTGTCAGGATAGTAAAGAGGATTGTTATGTAGTAGATGTAGAAGTGTTTGGTTAAAATGGAGAGCTTCAGTTTGTGTTCAGTATGATTTTTAGTGAAATGACAAGCCTTTTTTATTTTTAGAGTAATGATTCCTGCATGACTTACAGATTCTACTTTGTTATTGACATTTAAATCCTGTCTAAGACATGGTAGTTTCTTCCTAATGAAGTGATGAGCATATAACCATGAAGAGTCCCTTTCATTGACCTTTGTTTCTTGGGATGAACATAATGTTTACTTTTAATTAAATGATCCAGTGCTGAAGACTAGCAGATACTAGATTAGAGTGTCTTTCTACCTTGAAGAGTTTAAAATATGGATAGCTAAATGTGAAAGCCAAGACTTAAGGAAAGATAATTTACTACAGTGATTCCTAGTTGGCATGGACTTAATTTATCTCCTAACATATCTCTTATTTCTCTAGTATGCTTAACAAAGTGACTTTGCATTAGAAGTAAACAGAAGCTTGCTTAGGTCAATGTTACCTGAAAATGAGATTCCTGGTCTTCATTACTCACCTGCAGATTCATCTGATTACTTTGAGAACAGTGGCAAAATGGTTCCTAAAATGTTCAGCTAGAAGGTGTCTGCCTCTGCTCAGGCTCATTATACAGGAAGGATATTTAGGTTATCCTCTCCACTATTGCTTGGATTATCAGTTGGTGTTATCCTTTTAGAACTCTGGAAATCTCCCTAGTGCCAGATTTCTCCTCGAACCTATAATGGCTCTTTCTATTAGGGTATCTCTCATCCTGCTCTCCTCTATTATTCCCCCGACTTAATCTTCTTGCTCCCCAATGTCCTCCTCTCCCCTCCTTTTCTCCCCCTCTCTCCCAGCTTCATCTCCCCAACCCACATATGCTCCCAATTAGCTCAGGAGATCCTGTTCCCTTCCCTTTCTCTGGGGAACCATGCATTCTTCTCTTGGGGTCCTCCTTGTTTCTTACTTCCTCTGGTGGTGTGGATTGTAGGCTGGTAATCCTTTGCTCTATGTCTAAAATCCATATATGAGTGAGTCCATAACATTTTAATCTTTCTGTGACTGGTTACCTTTCTCAGGATGGTTTCTTCTAGTTCCATCCATTTGCCTGTGAATTTCCAGAACGTGTGGCAGGGTCGTGGGTTGTCAGCAGTGTGGTAGATTAGGGTAAATTTAGAAAACAAAATATTTCTTTTGTACTGGTGACAGAGGGTTGCATGGTCAGATGAGAGAGGGTTTTCCCAGGGACATACTGGAAGAGGAAGAGAGGAATGTGAGAACATTAAGAGGCTGAATACTATTTATCTGGAGTGAATCTTTGGACCTTTTCTGCATGGGTCCCATTCATATCACTTGTAATTACAGGAACAGTTTGGGTTTGCCAAAAACATAAATTGGAGACACATCAGCTGCCTTTTTTGATACAATCAAATTGACTGAAAGCATTCACATGTTTGAAAAAGAAGGGTATCTACAGGACAATAAAATGCACCATAATTTTGCCATTTTAGAGTGGTGTAGCATGATCTTCAATACTCTGACAGAGAAAGAAACACACACAGCAAAATAGACATAGGCAACCAGACAGGCAAAAATGATCCGATCTGGTAAAAAACAGACCTGAACAAGTCAGTTCTGATGCTGTTCAGAAGGCGAGAGAGAGGGTGAGAGACTGGGAGAGAGAGAGAGAGAGAGAGAGAGAGAGAGAGAGAGAGAGAGAGAGAGAGATTGAAAATAAGACGGCCAATTTGGGTAGGGATCTGTCTATAACAGGGTACTTTGAAGATGCTTTCAGACTTAGTAACCATGGAAGCCTGCATTGACAGAGGACTCCCTGAGTGAGTGCATCAAGCCAGGTGCCATGGACATGACAACCTGATGCATGCACATTTCATTCCTACTGTCCCTGAATACTGAATGTTGGGGTTTTAGAAATGGCAATTTAGGGAATATGTATATTGAGTTCTCAAGACTGCATTCTGCTGAAGTAGGACATTGACAATAATTGGGGATATGAGAATGTTGCAGTATCACCAAATCCTGGAATATCTGTTTGTTCTTTTTTTGGACAGGCCATGTAGCACTCATTCCAGTCTCCTCGAACTCAAAAGGTGACAGCAGTGTAGGAGATGAAGGTAAGTTTAGAAAAAAAAGTGTTTGTGAAGTCCTGGTATCAGAGCAGTGATAGGACAGATGATGGGGTGATTCGAGAATGAGAGATGCCAGATGATAAAGAAAGGAATCTGGGACCATAGAAAGACTGAATTCTATTTTTCTGGAGTGCATCTTTGGACCTGTTTGCATGGGTCCCATTCAGCAACCAGGACCTTAATTTTTGCCATTGTAGAGAAGTTTAGCAGGCTCTTGAGTACTCAGGCAGAGAGACAGATAGACACATACACACACACACACATAAACACACAAGCACACACACAGAGAGAGAGAGAGAGAGAGAGAGAGAGAGAGAGAGAGAGAGAAGGGAAGAGAGAGGAACACATACAAACAGACACATAATAGCTCAGTTTAGGTGAGATCAGTCCAGAACAAGTACAGCTTCAGGTATTCACTGAGAGTGCTGAGGCAAAAACAGAAGACTAGACTGTGAGAGAGACAGAGACTTTGCCTTAGGGTAGCAGGCAAACCCATTGCAAAGCAGTTAGAATTAAACACTCCCACCCAGGGTGTAGAGACATATACAGAGAGACACAGACAATGAGAGACAGAGATAAAGAGAAACAGAAACAGAGACAGAGACAGTGAGTGCTAGAGAGAGAGTTAGAGAATGAAATGACAGACAGATACACAGACAGTCCAAGTCTTAGTGTAGGCTTGGATTAGTGCATTATACATCCAGAGGCTGGCTATCAACATACTCATGGAGAAGCTGTCTCTGCCTAATGAACTCAGTCCTGCTGCTGACATCATCTCTTGCACCCAAGTAGATGCAGTTACATGATTTTTAAATCTAATCTATGAAATTGAATTTAAACCTTTGTGAAGAAGCTAACCATGGAAAACTAACTTTTTTCACAGTAATGTGCTTTCTTTCGTACTCATAGTCCATTTATCTACTTCATAGGGTATTTGATATTGCTCCACAAAATGGTATTGAACGGATTTTCCACGGTAACAGTAGCGGCTACAATCCCTCAAACATAAGATGTACTTAAAATGGGGGTAGCTGAAGGAGGCTTGGTACCCAACATCTCAGAAGTTGGAGTCAGCATCTTAACTCATCGACAAATGTAGAACAAAAAATGCCCGAACCGTTGAGACGACACAGCGATCCGAACAGAGGAGGGAAGGAACTCCCAATGTCGTAAGTCTGACACCCACAAGATGATTCAGCTAATGTGGTGGTGGACCTCTTCCTTGGGAAACACACTGCCTTCTTGTGGTGTTTCAGCATTTGGTCAGCTCCAGAAAATATCTCTGAGATGACCCGATCAACAGAGCCAGGGTATGAAGAGAGTTCACAGCGAGAGTCTCCATGCCTTTCACAGCTGAATAATTGGTCATTTTTTTACATGGAAGGGGAATGCTCGCTATGGAGACAGAACCCTGAGCAATGGAACAGGAATCTTAGAATGTCCCTGAACTTTAGATTTTCTGACATGGTTGGAGAGGGTGAGTGGGGGAGACAGGAGAATTTGTGAAGAGGTTCAGAGGAAGATACTAGAGAGTAGATAGCAGCGAGGACTTGAAATGTGACAGAGAGAATAATACATTAGTTGTGGGTAGGGATCTGTCTTTTAAAGGGTCCTTTAACCCTGCCTGCAGACTTAGTAACCATAGAACCCTGGAATGAACAGAGTACTGGCTGAGTGAGTGTACCCTCGGTTTCCGTGGGCAGGACAGATGCCAAGACCTTCATTCCCACCTTCATTTCATGGAAATTTGGGGTATTAATCTTGGCAGCATTGGGAATGATGATGTCGAGTTCTCAAGACTGTTTCTTTCAGAATAAAGGGCAATGGCCAACTTTGTGGAACCTGAGAATAGTGGGGTACTACCACATCCTGGAGTACCTTGTTGCTCCTAGAATTTCCAGAATGTGTGGCACGGTCTTGGGATTCAGCAGTGTAGGAGATGAGGTTAAGTTTAGAAAACAAAAAATTTCTTATGTCCTGGTGACAGAGGGTTACGTGTTCAGATATGGATGGTGTCCCAGGGAAATACCGGAAGAGGAAGAGAGGAATGTGGGAATATTCAGAGGCTGAAAACTACTTATCTGGAGTGAATCTTTAGACCTTTTTGAATGGGTCCCAATCATCTCATTTGTACTTTCATGAAAATTTTGTATTTGCCAAAAACATAAATTGGAGACACATCAGCTGCCATTTTTGATACAAGCAACTTGACTGAAAGCATTGACATGTTTGAAAAAGAAGGGTATCTAAGGGACAATAAAAAGCACCATGATTTTGCCATTTTATAGTGGTATAGCATGATCTTCAATACTCTGACAGAGAAAGAAACACACACAACAAATGAGACATATGCAAACAGACAGGCAAACATGATGTGATCTGGTAAAAAACAGTCCTGAGCAAGTCCAGAGCTGATACTGTTCATCCAGGTAGCAGTAGCAAAGACAGAAGGACAGATAGAGTTTGAGAGACTGGGAGAGAGAGAGAGAGAGAGAGAGAGAGAGAGAGAGAGAGAGAGAGAGAGATTGAAAATAAGACGGCCAATTTGGGTAGGGATCTGTCTATAACAGGGTACTTTGAAGATGCTTTCAGACTTAGTAACCATGGAAGCCTGCATTGACAGAGGACTCCCTGAGTGAGTGCATCAAGCCAGGTGCCATGGACATGACAACCTGATGCATGCACATTTCATTCCTACTGTCCCTGAATACTGAATGTTGGGGTTTTAGAAATGGCAATTTAGGGAATATGTATATTGAGTTCTCAAGACTGCATTCTGCTGAAGTAGGACATTGACAATAATTGGGGATATGAGAATGTTGCAGTATCACCAAATCCTGGAATATCTGTTTGTTCTTTTTTTGGACAGGCCATGTAGCACTCATTCCAGTCTCCTCGAACTCAAAAGGTGACAGCAGTGTAGGAGATGAAGGTAAGTTTAGAAAAAAAAGTGTTTGTGAAGTCCTGGTATCAGAGCAGTGATAGGACAGATGATGGGGTGATTCGAGAATGAGAGATGCCAGATGATAAAGAAAGGAATCTGGGACCATAGAAAGACTGAATTCTATTTTTCTGGAGTGCATCTTTGGACCTGTTTGCATGGGTCCCATTCAGCAACCAGGACCTTAATTTTTGCCATTGTAGAGAAGTTTAGCAGGCTCTTGAGTACTCAGGCAGAGAGACAGATAGACACATACACACACACACACATAAACACACAAGCACACACACAGAGAGAGAGAGAGAGAGAGAGAGAGAGAGAGAGAGAGAGAGAAGGGAAGAGAGAGGAACACATACAAACAGACACATAATAGCTCAGTTTAGGTGAGATCAGTCCAGAACAAGTACAGCTTCAGGTATTCACTGAGAGTGCTGAGGCAAAAACAGAAGACTAGACTGTGAGAGAGACAGAGACTTTGCCTTAGGGTAGCAGGCAAACCCATTGCAAAGCAGTTAGAATTAAACACTCCCACCCAGGGTGTAGAGACATATACAGAGAGACACAGACAATGAGAGACAGAGATAAAGAGAAACAGAAACAGAGACAGAGACAGTGAGTGCTAGAGAGAGAGTTAGAGAATGAAATGACAGACAGATACACAGACAGTCCAAGTCTTAGTGTAGGCTTGGATTAGTGCATTATACATCCAGAGGCTGGCTATCAACATACTCATGGAGAAGCTGTCTCTGCCTAATGAACTCAGTCCTGCTGCTGACATCATCTCTTGCACCCAAGTAGATGCAGTTACATGATTTTTAAATCTAATCTATGAAATTGAATTTAAACCTTTGTGAAGAAGCTAACCATGGAAAACTAACTTTTTTCACAGTAATGTGCTTTCTTTCGTACTCATAGTCCATTTATCTACTTCATAGGGTATTTGATATTGCTCCACAAAATGGTATTGAACGGATTTTCCACGGTAACAGTAGCGGCTACAATCCCTCAAACATAAGATGTACTTAAAATGGGGGTAGCTGAAGGAGGCTTGGTACCCAACATCTCAGAAGTTGGAGTCAGCATCTTAACTCATCGACAAATGTAGAACAAAAAATGCCCGAACCGTTGAGACGACACAGCGATCCGAACAGAGGAGGGAAGGAACTCCCAATGTCGTAAGTCTGACACCCACAAGATGATTCAGCTAATGTGGTGGTGGACCTCTTCCTTGGGAAACACACTGCCTTCTTGTGGTGTTTCAGCATTTGGTCAGCTCCAGAAAATATCTCTGAGATGACCCGATCAACAGAGCCAGGGTATGAAGAGAGTTCACAGCGAGAGTCTCCATGCCTTTCACAGCTGAATAATTGGTCATTTTTTTACATGGAAGGGGAATGCTCGCTATGGAGACAGAACCCTGAGCAATGGAACAGGAATCTTAGAATGTCCCTGAACTTTAGATTTTCTGACATGGTTGGAGAGGGTGAGTGGGGGAGACAGGAGAATTTGTGAAGAGGTTCAGAGGAAGATACTAGAGAGTAGATAGCAGCGAGGACTTGAAATGTGACAGAGAGAATAATACATTAGTTGTGGGTAGGGATCTGTCTTTTAAAGGGTCCTTTAACCCTGCCTGCAGACTTAGTAACCATAGAACCCTGGAATGAACAGAGTACTGGCTGAGTGAGTGTACCCTCGGTTTCCGTGGGCAGGACAGATGCCAAGACCTTCATTCCCACCTTCATTTCATGGAAATTTGGGGTATTAATCTTGGCAGCATTGGGAATGATGATGTCGAGTTCTCAAGACTGTTTCTTTCAGAATAAAGGGCAATGGCCAACTTTGTGGAACCTGAGAATAGTGGGGTACTACCACATCCTGGAGTACCTTGTTGCTCCTAGAATTTCCAGAATGTGTGGCACGGTCTTGGGATTCAGCAGTGTAGGAGATGAGGTTAAGTTTAGAAAACAAAAAATTTCTTATGTCCTGGTGACAGAGGGTTACGTGTTCAGATATGGATGGTGTCCCAGGGAAATACCGGAAGAGGAAGAGAGGAATGTGGGAATATTCAGAGGCTGAAAACTACTTATCTGGAGTGAATCTTTAGACCTTTTTGAATGGGTCCCAATCATCTCATTTGTACTTTCATGAAAATTTTGTATTTGCCAAAAACATAAATTGGAGACACATCAGCTGCCATTTTTGATACAAGCAACTTGACTGAAAGCATTGACATGTTTGAAAAAGAAGGGTATCTAAGGGACAATAAAAAGCACCATGATTTTGCCATTTTATAGTGGTATAGCATGATCTTCAATACTCTGACAGAGAAAGAAACACACACAACAAATGAGACATATGCAAACAGACAGGCAAACATGATGTGATCTGGTAAAAAACAGTCCTGAGCAAGTCCAGAGCTGATACTGTTCATCCAGGTAGCAGTAGCAAAGACAGAAGGACAGATAGAGTTTGAGAGACTGGGAGAGAGAGAGAGAGAGAGAGAGAGAGAGAGAGAGAGAGAGAGATTGAAAATAAGACGGCCAATTTGGGTAGGGATCTGTCTATAACAGGGTACTTTGAAGATGCTTTCAGACTTAGTAACCATGGAAGCCTGGATTGACAGAGGACTCCCTGAGTGAGTGCATCAAGCCAGGTGCCATGGACATGACAACCTGATGCCTGCACCTTTCATTCCTACTGTCCCTGAACACTGAATTTTGGGGTTTTAGAAATGGCAATTTAGGGAATATGGATATCGAGTTCTCAAGATTGTATCCTGCTGAAATAGGGCATTGACAATCCCTGGGGACCTGTGAATGTTGCAGTATCACCAAATCCTGGAATATCTGTTTGTTCCTATTTTTAGGACAGGCCATGTAACACTCACTCCAGTCTCCTCGAACTCAACAGGTGACAGCAGTGTAAGAGATGAAGGTAAGTTTAGAAAAAAAAACAGTGTTTGTGAAGTCCTGGTATCAGAGCAGTGATAGGACAGATGATGGGGTGATTCGCGAATGAGAGATCCCAGATGATGAAGAAAGGAATCTGGGATCATAGAAAGCCTGAATTCTATTTTTCTGGAGTGCATCATTGGACCTGTTTGCATGGGTCCCATTCAGCAACCTGGAACTTAATTGTGCCATTGTAGAGAAGTTTATCCTGCTCTTGAGTACTCAGGCAGAGAGACAGCTAGACATACACAAACACACAAACACACAAACACACACAAACACACACACACATACACAGAGGGAGAGAGAGAGAGAGAGAGAGAGAGAGAGAGAGAGAGAGGAACACATACAAACAGAGACATAAAATCTCACTTTAGGTGGAGACCAGTCCAGAACAAGTACACCTTCTGGTATTCACTCAGGGTGCTGAGGCAAAAACAGAAGACTAGACAGTGAAAGAGACAGATAGTTTAGCTTAGGGTAGCAGGCAAACCCATTGCAAAGCAGTTAGGATTATAGATTCCCACCCAGGGTGTAGAGACATATACAGAGAGACACAGACAGTGAGAGACAGAGATACACAGACACAGAGACAGAGATAGTGTGTCCTAGAGGGAGAGTTAGAGAATGAAATGACAGACAGACACACAGACAGTCCAAGGCTCAATGTAGGCTTGGATAAGTGCATTATACATCCAGATGCTGGCTACCAACATACTCATGGAGAAGCTGTCGCTGCCTAATGAACTCAATCCTTCTGCTGACATCTTCTCTAGCACCAAGTAGATGCAGTCACATGATCTTTCAATCTAATCTAAGAAATGGAATTTAAAGCTTCCTGATGATGCTAACTCTCCTTTTTCACAGTAATGTGATTCCTTTCGTTCTCTTAGTCCATTTATGTACTTCTTAAGGTATTTGATATTGCTCCATAAAATGGCATTGAACAGATTTTCCAAGATAACAGTAGCAACTAGATTCCCTAATAATAAGATGCACTTCCAATGGGGGTTCCTGAAGGAGGCTCGGTAGTAAACATTTCAGAAAACGGAGACAGTCTTAACTCATCGAAAATTGTGGAACAAAAAATGCCTGAACCATTGAGACAACACAGTGGTCCGACTATTGAGGGAAGAAACTCCCAAATTTGTAAGTCGGCAAACCTCAGGTGATTCAGGGAATATGGCGGTGGACCACATCCTTGGGAAACACACTGTCCTTTTGGGGTATTTCAGCATTTGTTCATCTCCAGATAATATCCCTGTGATGTCTCGCTCAACTGAGCCTGGGTATGGAAAGAGTTCACAGAGAGAGTGCCCCCATTGCTTTCCCAGCTCCAGAGTTGGTCATTTGTTTACATGGAAGGGGAAAGCTCGCTATCGAAATGGAATCCTGAGCAATGGAACAGGAATCTTAGAATGTCCCTGAACTTTATTTTTTTCTGACATGTTTGGAGAAGGTGAGTGGAGGAGACAAGAGAATAGATGAAGAGGTTCAGAGGAAGATACTAGAGAGTAGATAGCAGCGAGGACTTGAAATGTGACAGAGAGAATAATACATTAGTTGTGGGTAGGGATCTGTCTTTTAAAGGGTCCTTTAACCCTGCCTGCAGACTTAGTACCCATGGAACCCTGGAATGAACAGTGTACTGGCTGAGTGAGTGTACCCTCAGTTTCCGTGGGCAGGACAGATGCCAAGACCTTCATTCCCACCTTCATTTATTATGGAAATTTGGGGTCTTAAACTTGTCAACATTGGGAACAATGATGCCGAGTCCTCAAGACTGCTTCTTTTTCATGAAATGGCATTTACCAACTTTGGAGGCCCCGAGAATATTGGGGTAATAACACATCCGGGAATAACTGGTTGCTTAACATATTTCCACAATGTGTGGCACTGTCTTTGGCATCCTAATGCTTTACAGATGTCAGCAGTGTAGGAGAGGAGGGTAAGCTTAAAAAACAATATATTTCTCAAGTGTTGGTGACAGAGGGTTGCATGGTCAAATGATGGAGGGTTTTCCCAAGAAAAGGTACTGAAGGGACCAGCTTCCCTTTTGGCAGCCATAACGGCCAAACACGTGCTTCTATGACCTTGTCCCAGACACAAAAATTCAGATGCGTGCCTCGTGACAAGGAACCAATCAGAAGTTAGCTGGTGGCGCTATGCTTTACAAACCTGCATGTGTTTTACGGACAAGCACATAGCAATGATGTAGAGAGCATAGCAACCACCCTGGGAGGGCCTATGGGCCATAACAACCAGTTGACCAATCAACACAGGGCAAGCCCTCCAAGCCTGGATGCACACCTATCCTGATTCTGTGCGTACCCTTAGACACTCTGCTTATGCTGTCCTATAAGATCTCTTGGGAGACCCTAGGAGCCATCTTTTTTAGCCATCCGCCATGGCGGGTGGATGAAAGACCTGAGCTAACATGGTGTTAGCTCGTTAAATTACAATAAAGTCTCGTGCAGTTTGTGGCAAGCTCTCGAATCTGCCTGGTGATTGGGGTTACAGCGAACGTGTCCTGGGACCCCTGATACTTGAGTTTTCGGGTACTGTATGCCAGACCTCGCTATGGCCTCACAGAAAAAGGACTGACATATGCGAGTTCATTAAGAATTTTTCAGGTGTGGACCTAGCTTACACCAGGGATTTGCGATGATGGATGCTTTACAAGACCTTCAGTTAAAAATAAGTTATTCCTACACAGAAAGCAAAGTATAAGGAGGAAGAAATGCAAAGAGCCTTCTAGAGTTTGCTTTGGACATGTTCAGGAAGAGCACCACATCGGATAGAGTCTCCAAAAAAGAGAAAATAGGGGATCAGGCTTGTGCTCAAAATATAGCCACAGTTTTTTCTGCTGCCCAGAGGGAATAGTTGAGCTAAAGCCGAGGTCAGCCATGGCAGCTGCCTCAGTCTGCCGGCCCTCAGCCAGCAGCTTGGCACCACCTCATGCCGGCGTCTGCAGCAGGCTAGACAAAATGGCTGACAGGGCGGCAGACAGCCTGCTTCCTCAGGGTAACATACAGCCTTGGGAGATGCTGTAGTAGAGACAGTCCCATGCACAGGGTCTAGTAATAGTCAAGTCAGAATGTTATTTGAGCAAATTCAAAATGTTATTCACCTAAGAGAATTACCATGGTTTATGAGTCACACTGGGAACCTATTAAATAGGACTTTCCTATAAGTCATTGTTTAATTTTTTTTCCATGGGAAGGACAAAACATATAAAAACAGATAATGGGTCTGGATATACTAGCAAAGCTTAGCAGCGATTTTGTGCTCAATGGAAAATTCATCAAAAACATGTATTCATTATACATCCCCAAGAACAAGGAATAGTATAGCAGGCCAATAGTGCCTTCAAAACACTGATTCTAAGATAAAAGGGGGGGAGCTATGCCCCCAGTCTCCACATGCTGTGTTCAATCATGCACTGTTTATCTTAAACTTTTAAAATATGGATGCCAGTGAGCAATCTGATACAGACAGATTCTGGCATGATGGAACTCGAGCAAATTTTGCTCAGGTCAAATGGAGAGATGAATAGATGGGACAAGAATCCTTAATTATTTGGCGGTCAAGGGCATGTCTATGTTTTCTCTAAGGTGAAGAAATTGGCGTGCTGGCTGCTGGAGTGGTTGATGAGATGCATGGAGCAGAGAAGAATTGGACCTGGGCTGACTGGATAATGTCTGAACCAGTTGGATTGAAACACTGGACCTGTATTCCCGAACTCTGAGTGCATCTGACCTACAGCCACGGGAAGAAAGGAGACACACCCAGTTCCAGTTTCGAGATGCTTTCCAGAGTCGCAGCCTCCCCACAGATGGACTACATCCACCTCTCTGAATCCATGAGTGCTCATCCAGGAGCAGAGTAAAAGATTGATAAATAAAACAGCTTTCTTTCTTGCCAAAAACAGACACACAAAACTGTTTTGCCAGTTTTTCCCTTGGGAAAAAGGACCCATTTAGTACAGTAGAATATTAGCATAAATCAAGTTGCAGAAGCTCCTTCACAATTTTTAATCAAGTCATGGACAAAAGACTTTTTAGTTAATTTTCAAAGACGGTTGTTACAAATCTGATGTTAGAACCTCGGACTTTGAGCAGGAAAGAGAAAGGTTCATGGGGCATTGAGTCCCAGGCAGGGAATAAAGAAAAAAGGCTTAGAATTGTGAAATTGTTCACACCCCACAGATTGTGAGACTATCTTATTGTCTTTTGATTGTAATGTAACACACACTAATGTATGTTCATGATGGAATTGTTGATGTTTGTGACCTTGCTATATGTGTTATGCAATTGTTATTAGATCCTAGCAGTCAGAGTATATTCTAACAGGAATGTAATGTGTAATTTACAAACCTTAGGATACAAGTATGTTTTAGGGAGCAAAGTTTAATAAGGTCCATATCAGAGGCACTAGAGTCATTTCCATGCAGATTCTAAAAGGTCATTTTAACCTTTATATGTCTCCATTCCACAGGAGAACTTTTTCAGGCATGAGAGCTGAGGCTCTCTTCTCCTGGAGGTTTCTTGATGATTCAGAACACTTGGAATTGGAACATGGCCCACCCCCCATTAACCTTATTTGTTTTACCGAGCCTGTTTCCAGTCAGAGATGGGTATGGTTTTCCTTACCTTCAGGGAATCCTAAGACAGGACAGGTATGACAGAATGTATGATTCCATGAGGGGCACCCCTGGCAGGTTGAAGGGAGCATACTGAAACAGGCACAGTCATCTCTACTGATTCAGAAGCACGGGTGTATTTTTATTAATTTAAGAGAGTGGTATTGTGGGGGACCAAATAATTCTGTAATGAAAATTTTGGGGCCCAGTGTCCAGCTTCAGCAAACAGGGGCACTGGAAATCTCTGGCCCACTATTGTATTGTTAATTGCCACTAGGGCTATTATTGTTTGCCATGGCCTCAGGTTAATATCCCTCTTATTTGCATCTCTGTGGGCCTAAGCATCTAAATAGGCCCTCATGAGGGCAGAGGTGCGAGGTATGTGAATGAGCAGGGAAGACAGGAATTGGTGTCGAGCGAAGAGTGCTAGAGGAGAACAAAGAGAGAAAAGGTTACCTCGTGGTATTGGCAGGATGGTTAACAAACAGCAGAAAAGATGGCTAATAAAGAAATGATTCTAGCTCTCCAGCATGGAACTGAAAGCTCTCTAAAGATGACAAGATGCCTGTGTTTGATCTTTATTGCCTGTGAGTTGCTAGGAGTTTCCCAGTCCACGTACCCTCACTCAGGTAGAACCTTCTGGCCGTCGTGGGTTAAAGCTGAGACATGCGGGGTCACGAGAGAGTAATAGAGTGAGATTTAGAAAATGAAATGAGAAACAAATAGACAGCAGACACACAGACATGCCAAGGCTTAGTCTAGGCATCGATAAGGGAATACAAAGTCCAGAGGCAGGCTCAGAACATACTCATGGAGGATGCTGTCTCTGCCAATGAACTCTGTCCTGCTGCTGACATCATCTCATGCAAAATGAACCTACAGTCCAATGATCTTTCAATCCAATCTAAGAAATGGAATTCAAACCTTCCTGGAATTAGCTAACATGGAAAACTCACATTTATTTACAGCAATATGATTCCTTTCATTTTCATAGTCAATTGATGTAATTCTTAGGGTACATGATATTCCTCCACAAATAGGCATTGAATGGTTTTTCCATGGTATCAGTAAACACTAGTTTCTGTTAAACATAAGATGTACTTCCAATGGGAGTGGTTGAAGGAGGCTCGGTAGCCAACATCACAGAATATGGAGTCAGTCTGTACTCATCAACAATTGTGTGACCAAAATTACCCAAACAGTTGAGACAACACAGGAGTCCTAAGAGTGGAAGGAAGAAACTCCCAAAGGCATACCCATGGAAGCCTGGAATGAGCAGAGTACTGGCTGAGTGATTGCACTGTTCCAGGTCACATGGGCAGTTAGCCAGATGCCAGGACCTTTCATTCCCAACTTCACTGATTATGGAAATTTGAGGTCTTAGATTTGCAACTTAGGGAATAAAGATGTCAAGTTCTTAAGACTGCTTCTTTTTGATGAAGTGGCATTGACCACACTTGGGGGAGTTTGAGAATAGTGGGTTACTACCACATCCTGGATTACCTGGTTGCTCCACGTATTTCCAGATTGTGTGACACTATCTGGGGCATCCAAAGCCTCGGCAGCTGTCAGCAGTGTAAGATATGTAGTTAAGTTTCCAAAAAAATTTTTCTGAAGTTCTGGTGTCAGAGGGGAGTATGGTCACATGGGGGAGGGTTTTGCAAGGGAAAGTTTTCAGAGGAGGAGGAAAGCAATCTAAAAACTCTGAGAGGCTGAACACTATCTGGAGTGAATATTCTGAACTTTGTTGCATGGGTGACATTCAGCTCCCTGGAACTTACATGAAAACTTTGGGTTTGCCAAAAACATAAAATGGAGACACATCAGCTGCCTTTTTTTGACAGAAGCAACTTGGCTGAAAGCATTCACATTTTGGATACAGGTGGGTATCTTTAAGAAAATAAAAAAGCTCTTAATTTTACCATTTTAGAGTGGTTTAGCAATCTCCTCTGTACTGTGAGAGAGAGAGAGACAGACACACAGCGATTAAGACACAGGCATCCAGAAAGACAAAAGTTTCAGTTTTGGGAGAGAACATTCCTGAAGAAGTCCAGAGCTGTTGATATTCACCCAAGTTGGAGAGGCAAAGACAGAAGGCCAGAGTGTGACAGAGCGAGCGAGCGAGCGAGGGAGTGACTGTGAGAGAGAGAGACAGGCCAAGTGTAGCAGGCATGTCTAATGCAAAGTAGGTATAGTTTAGAAACCTACCAGGTGAAGAGACATATACAGAGACACAGAGACAGTGAGAGACAGAGATACACAGAGACAGAGACAATGAGTGATAGAGAGATAGGGACTGAAAAGTCAAACAAGCAGACAGACAAACACACAGAAATACAAAGGCTTAGGTTAGGCTGAGATAAGTGAATACCAGGTCCAGTGCTGGTTCCAAACAAACTCATGGATGATTCTGTCTCTTTCTAATGAACTCTGTCCTACTGCTGACATCATTTCGTGCACCCAAGTACCTTCAGTCTAATGTTCCTTCAATCTAATCTAAGAAATGGAATTTTAACCTTCCTGGAAGAAGATAATGATGGAAAACTTACCTTTTGTTATAGTAATATGATATCTTTCTTTTTCTTAGTGCATTAGGGAGATTGACATTACTCCACAAAAAGGCACTGAACGGTTTTTCCACGATAACAATAACCTCTATATTCCCATAAATATAGGATGTAGTTCCAATGGAGGTGGCTGAAGCATGCTTGGTACCCAAATCTCAAATGATGGAGTCAGCCTTGACTCATCGACAAATGTGGAACAGAAAATGCCCGAAGAGATTTTAGGACACGGGTTCCAAAGAGTGGAGGGCAGAAATCCCCAAAGGCATAAATCTGAAACCCAGTGGTGATTCAGCAAATATGGTGGTGGGCTTCATCCTTGGGAAACACACCGATCTGATGGGGTGTTTCACCATTTGGTTAATCCCCAAAAAAAGATGTCTGCGATGTGCTGCTCAACCAAGCCTGGTTATGGAGAGGGTACACAGAGAGTGAGCCTCCATGTTTTTCACTACTCCAGAGTTATTCATTTTTTTAATGGAAGGGGAAATCTTGCTATGGAGACAGAATACTGAGCAATGGAACACGAATCTTAGAATACCCAAGAACGTTGGATTGTCTGACATGGGTAGAGAGAGTGAGTAGGGGAGACAAGAGAAGATATGAAGAAGGTCAGGGTAAGATACCAGATAGCAGTTAACAGACAGCTGATTGGAATTGGAAGGTGACAGAGAGAATAAGATATCAGGAGTGTGTAGGGATCTGTATTTAAAGGGGTCCAATGCCCTGCCTGCAGACTTAGTACCCAAGGTATCCTTGACTGAATAGAGTAGTGGCTTAGTGAGGGTACGCTTCCAGGTTTCATAGGCTGGATCTCCCAGAGAGAGATCCCAGATGAGCAGGAAAGGACTCTGGGATCATTGAGAGGCTGAACACTTATTATCAGGAGTGCATCATTTTTGGAACGCTTTCCATGGGTAACATTCAGCTCCCTGGAAGTCACAGGAATATTTTGGGTTTACCAAAGACATAAATCGGAGACACATCACGTGCCATTTTTTTGATACAAGCAACTTGGCTGAAAGCATTCACATGTTTGAAAAAGAAGGGTATCTATAGAACAATAAAAAAGCACCTTGATTTTGCCATTTTAGAGTGGTTTACCATGATCTTCAATACTCTGACAGAGAGACCGGAAAACACACAGCAAGCTAGACACATACAGACACACAGACAAAAGGATCATATTTGATAGAGAACAGTCCTGAGCAAGTCCTGAGCTGCTGGTATTCGTCCATGTTGAAGAGGCAAAGTCAGAAGGCCAGAGAGAGAAAGAGAGACAGAGACAGAGACAGAGACAGACACACACACACAGAGAGAGAGAGAGACAGAGAGAGAGAGAGAGAGAGAGAGAGAGAGAGGGCTCATTTAGCTGGCAGTTCCATTGCAATTCAGGTAGAGTTATAGAGGGAGGCCCATCAGGGTGTAGGAACATACACAGATAGACAGTGACATTGAGGGATAGAGAATTACAGATGAAAATTCAGACATACAGAGAGACACCATGGCTTAATGTAGGCTGCGGTATTTGAATGCCAGGGCCAAGGGTGGGTCCTCTCATACTCAAGAATGATGCTGTCTCTTCCTCCTGAACTCTGTCTTGCTCTGACATCATTTGGTGCTTCCAAGTACCTGTAGTCCAATGATCCTTCAATCTAATCTAAGATATGGAATTTAAACCTTCCTGGAAGAAGCTACCATGCAAAACTCAAATTTCGTTCAGTAATGGGTGTCTTTTCATTTTCTTAGTCCATTAATGCACAACCTGGGGAATATGACCTTAGAACAGTTTTTCCAAGGTAACTGTAACCGCATTAGAACAGTTTTTCCAAGGTAACTGTAACCGGAAGAATGCCTTAATCATAAGATGTATTTCTCCTTGGCCAGGAGAAAGAAGGCTGGTACTCCCAATCTCAGAACTCAGAGTCAGCTTGAACTCATGGGCAAGGGCAGAACAAAATGCCTGAACATTTAAGTCGACACAGAATACCAAAAATTGGAGGGAAGTTACTGCCAAAGGCATAATGTTGAAAACACAAATGATTCAACGAATGTCTTGGTTGACCTCATCCTTGGGGTACACAGACACCTGAAGGGGTGTCTCACTGTTTGGTCAGACCGCAAAAAATGATCTTTGTGAATTTCCACACATCCAAGTAGGAGCAGGAAGAGAGGTCACAAAGATAGAACCTCCCTGGCTTTCTCAGCAATAGAGTTGGTCTTTTTTTAATTTGAAGGGGAAAGAAGGACATGGAAATTTACACTGAGCAATCAACAGCTATCTTAGAAATTCCATGAACCGAGGATGGCAGACAGGGTGGGAGAGGGTGTGTTGGGGAAACAGGAGAAGAGACGAAGAGGGTCAGAAAAATAGCAAAGAGCAGATAGCAAATAGGAAGTGGAAGGGGAGAGGGAGAGAGAATAGGAGAGCATAAGTGGGTCAGGATCTGTCTTTTAATGGGGTCCTTTAACGCTGCCTGCAGACTTGGTAACCCTGAAAGGGGGACTGAACAGAGTACTGCCTGATGAGTGAAACATGCCAGGTGCCCTGGGCAGGCCAGCCAGATGCTTGCAACTTTCATTCCTAATTTCGCTGAATACTGAATGTTGGGATGTTAAAAATGGCAATATATAGAATAAGGATATCGAGTTCATTAGATTGCATCCTACTGAAGTAGGGCATTGACCATCATTGGGGACCTGTGAATGTTGAAGTACTATCACATCCTGGATTATCTGTTTGTTCCTTCAATGGACAGGTGAGGAAGCACTCACTCGGGTCTCCCAGAAATCAACAGATGTCAGCATGTAGAAGAATAAGTTAAGTTTGGAACAAAAGTGTTTCTGAAGTCTTGTATCAGAATGGTGAATGGACAGATGATGGAGTGATTCTTGAAATAGAGATCCCAGATGATGAAGAAAGGAATCTGGAATCACAGAGAGGATGAATACTACTTGTCTGGAGTGCACCTTTGGACAAATTTCCATGGGTCCCAATCAGCTCCCTGGAACTTACAGGGATATTGTTGGTTTATGAAACACATACATTGGGGACACATCAGCTGCCTTTTTTGATACAAGCAACTTGACTGAAAACATTCACATGTTTGAAAAAGAATTGTATCTACAGGACAATAAAAGGTACCTTAATTTTGCCATTTTATAGTGGTTTAGCATGCTCTTCAATACTCTGACAGAGATAGAAACACACACAGCAAGGGAGACACATGCAAACAGAGAGACAAATGAACAGATTTGGTAGAGAACAGTAATGAGCAAGCCCAAAGCTGCTGCCATTCATCCAGGTTGCAGCAGCAAAGACAGAAGGTCAGAGAGACTCTGAAAGACTCTCTCTCTCTCTCTCTCTCTCTCTATAGAGAGAGAGAGAGAGAATAATTGGGCCTAAATGGGTCAGGATCTTTCTTTTCCAGGGTCCTTTAAACTGCTTGAAGACTTAGTAAACATGGAAGTCTCGATTGACAAAGGACTCCCTGAGGGAGTACATCACTCCAGGTGCCATGGACAAGCGAGCCTGATGCCTGCAAATTTCATTCGTAATTTCCCTGAATACTGAATATTGGGGTTTTAGAAATGGCAATTTAGGTAATATGGATATCGAGTTCTCAAGATTGCATCCTGCTGAAGTAGAGCATTTACAAATATTGGGGACCTGAGAATGTTGCGGTAGCACCAAATCCTGGAATATCTATTTGTTCCTTTCTTGGACAGGCTAGGTAGCACTCACTCGGGGTTCCTAGAACTCAACAAACATCAGCAGTGTAGGAAATGAAGATATGTTTAGAAACAAAAGTGTTTCTGAAGTCCTTGTTTCAGAGCAGTGATAGGACAGATGATGGGGTCATTTGCGAAAGAGAGATCCCAGATCATGAAGAAAGGAATCTGGGATCATATAAAGGCTGAATTCTATTCTTCTGGAGTGCATCTTTGGACCTGTTTGCATGGGTCCCATTCAGCACCCTGGACCTTAATTTTGCCCTTGTAGAGAAGTTTAGCGGGCTCTTGATTACTCAGGCAGAGACACAGATAGACACACACAAACACACAAACACACACACACACACACACACATACACACACACACACACACATACACACACACACACACACACAGAGAGAGAGAGAGAGAGAGAGAGAGAGAGAGAGAGAGAGAGAGGAACACATACAAACAGATAAAAAGCTCAGTTTAGGTGTAGACCAGTCCAGAACAAGTACATCTTCACATATTCACCCTGGGTGCTGAAGCAAAATCAGAGGACCAGACAGAGACTGAGACAGAGACTTTGGATTAGTGTAGAAGGCAAAAACATTGCAAAGCAGTTAGAATTATAGACTACCACCCAGGTTGTAGAGACTTTTACAGAGAGACACCAACAGTGAGGGACAGAGATACTTAGAGAAAGACACAGAGACAGAGACAGCAAGTGCTAGAGAGAGAGTTAGAGAATGAAATGACAGACAGATAGGCAGACAGTCCACGGCTTAATGTAGGCTTGGATAAGTGCATTTATACATCCAGAAGCTTGCTATCAACATACTCATGGAAGAAGCTGTCTCTGCCTAATGAACTCAGTCCTGCTGCTGACATCATCTCTTGCACCCAAGTAGATGCCATCACATGATCTTTCAGTCTAATCTACGAAATGGAATGAAAACTTTCCTAAAGAACCTAACCATGGAAAACTCACCTTTTTCACAGAAATGTGATTCCTTTCATTCTCTTAGTCCATTTATGTACTTCTTAGGGTATTTGATATTGCTCCACAAAATGGTTTTGAAAAGTTTTCCACGGTAACAGTATCAGCTAGATTCCCCTAAACATAAGATGTACTTCCAATGGGGGTGGCTGAAGGAGGCTTGGTAACAAACATCTCAGAAGACAGAGTGAGCCATAACTCATAGACAATTGTGGAACAAAAAATTCCTGAACCACTGAGACAACACAGGGTTCGGAACAATGGAGGGAAGAAACTGCCCAAGTCGTAATTCTGAAACTCACATGTGATTCAGTGAAGTTGTTGGTGGACCTCATCCTTGGGAAACACACTGTCCTCCTGTGGTCTTTCAGCATTTGGTCATTACACTCGGATCATGCAGCCAGATCACTGGTGTCAGATGACTTTAAGCAGTGACGATGAATGGAACTAAAAACAGAACCTGACTTATCTGGGCCAGCAGAGGACACTGAACTGCCGCTGGGCCTCGGCGTGATGGAGCCATCGCAGAACTTGGATCTGGCACACAGATCACTGGTGTCATATGACTCTAAGCAGTGACAACGAATGGAACCAGAAACATCGCCTGGCCACCTGGGCCAGAGAAGGTCACAGAATTGCCACAGGTCCTTGCTGGGTAGGATCTCACTATCAAACTTCGATCTGGTACACATAACATTGGTGTAAGACGAATCTAACCAGTGACAACAACTGGAAGCAGAAACAGCCCATGGGCTCCCGGGTCCAGCAGATGCCAATGGGCCTTGGCGTATCGTAGCCTATTGATGAACTCAGATCGTGGGCTGGCAGATGGACACAGAACTTCAACGGGGCCTTGGCCTGTCAGAGAATGCCGTCGAACTCAGATCAGATGCACAGATCATTGGTGTCAGATGACTCTAAGCAGTGACGATGAATGTAACCAGAAACATCCCCTGGCCCACCTGAGCCAGCAGATGGACACAGAACTGCCACTGTGCTTCAGTTTTTAGAACCCATTGCTGAACTCAGATCCTGTGCTGGCAGATAAACACAGACCTGCCACTGGGCCTTGGCGTTTCCAAGCACACAGCCAAACTCAAATCAGGAGCAAAGATCAATTGTGTCATAAGATTGCAAGCAGTGATCACAAATGGACCTGGAAAGAGAACCTGGCTTATCTGGGAAGGCAGATGGACACAGAACTGCCATCGGCCCTCGGCGTTTCCAAGGCCTCCATCGAACTCATATCAGGAGCAAAGATCAATGGTGGCAGATGACTGTAAGCAGTGACTACTAATGGAACTGGAAACAGAACCTGTTAAACGTGGGCCAGCGGTTGGACAAAGAACTGGCACTGGGCCTCGATCTGTTGTAAACAGCCACCAAACTGGGATCCTGGGCTATCATATGGATGCAGAAATGCGACTGGGCCTCGGCGTGATAAAGGCCCCCACTGAACATGCATCAGGAGCAAAGATCACTGGTGTCAGATGACTCTGAGCAATGACGATGAATGAACCAGAAACATTACCTGGCCTACCTGGGCCAGCGGATGAACAAAGAACTGCCACTGGGCGTTGGTGTTTAGGATCTTGCTGCCAAAACTGGATCCAGTGCACAGATCATTGGTGTTAGATGACGCTAAGCAATGACAATGAATGGAAACAGAAACAGCCCCTGACCTACTGGGGCCTGCAGATGGACCCAGAACTGTCAGTGGTCCTTGGAATATGGAGGCTGCCGATGGACTCGGATCCTGAGTCACCATATAGATTCACAACTGCCATTGGGCATCAGCCTAACCCAGCCCGCAGCTGAACTCTGATAAGGAGCAAAGATCAATTGTGTCAGAAGACTCCTAGCAGTAACGGCGAATGGAACCTGTGGAGAGCTGCGATGCACCACACCTTAAAGATGGCACCTGTTTCTGCCTTCCCCCATGCCGAGGGTGAGCGCTCTCTGGAATAAACAACTTCTTATTTGGCTTGGTCTAAGATTCAAACTTGCATCATCAAATGCGAGCCTATCTGCCTTAGCCATGTGGCATTCTGGAGTTGGCTGGCAAGAGTGCTTTTTAGCTGTGGGCTGGCTTTCCCAGGGGTCAGAAGATTGTTTTAAGTTTCCTGAGTAAACTGCTTAAGGAAGAGTCTCAGCGTTGTGTCTTCCTTGCTGGTCGAGACGGTCATGACAAGTGGTGGCCCGGACGGGGAATTCCTCCTCTGAAGCGACTCAGAACCTTCTCAGCCAGGGCAGTGCACTGGCAAGTCCCAGGTAAGAGGGACAAAATTAAGGGCCCTTGAAAAGGGCGGGAAATCTGTGAACTTCAACTAGAGCGTGATAAAGTTTTCCTTTCTCTGTAGATAACTAAATATGGGTGCGTCAATCTTGCACCCAATTTTTGTGGCCCTAAATGAGTTTCTTCACTTGAAGGACTTAAAAATAAAACAAAGCACCCTGGATAATTTTTTAGAGCATGTGGACATAATAGCACCCTGGTTTGCAAACACTGAACAGCTTACAGTCCCTTCATGAGAAAAATTGGGAAGGGACCTAGATTTTGCTTGGGAACAGGGGACGCTGAAGCCAGGTGTCTGTTCTCTCTGGAGATGAGTAAGAGGCTGCCTGGAGGACAAGAGATGCAATGAGACAGTTAAATAGGGACAGGCCGCTCTTGACTCCCTTCAGGAGGAGCGATCCAAGAAAGCTAACAGTGAGAAAATCTACCCAATTCTTAAGAAATTGGAGGAGACAGAGTCCTCCATTTCCAAGGATGAAGAGGAACTCCAAGTACTGATAAAGCAGCTAGAGAGAACCAAAGTAAAAAGGATAAAAGGGAAACGGGAGAAGCCCGAACTCAAAAGGTCCCTCGCGCTTGAAAATGAAAGTGAAACCCCAGCTGAAACCCCGTCCACGCCACCTCCTTACAATATGATGGAAGGAGATGGTGGAGGTGGTGGTGAAGGAGCCTCACACTGCCCTCAGGTCTGGCGGGAAGTTTGCTCAGAGTTGCACCTTGCTTGCCCGGTATTCTTAGACTCACAGGGGCAGAGGTATCACGAGGCTTTAGACTTTAAAATTATCAATGCCCTAGCATTTCGGTGAGGACTTATGGCATTACTACATTCTTCACTGTGGCTCTGGTTGAGTCCCTTGCCAGGCTTTCTATGGATGTATAATGCAGGGGTTTTCCCACACCTTTTTACCACCAATCTAAGTTTAAAAGATTATCTCAGTTTCTATTACAGAAATGATCATCTGAGTTTGAAGACACCATGAGAGAACTCAGGATGGCTGTCATGCATGTGAATTCCACCCGAATAGACCTATCCCTTGTGAGTGGCCTGACTTCCTGGTTGAATTCCACCATGGATCATTTGAAAGAGTGGGCGGGCATGGGAGTGTTAGCAGGCCTCTTGATTATGGTTTCCCTGCTCTGCCTGTGGTGTATATGCAGGATTAGGGATATCCAAAAGCGTGATGCAGGTATGATTATTCAAGCCTTTACTGCCATAGAGGGAGGGCACTCTCCCCAGGCCTGGTTGGCTACTATTAAGAACTAAAATGCTCTCTTAAGCGGGGTGCGAGGCCAAGCACTGCACGAGGGTTTGCTTGTATGTGGCTAGGCTGCCCTCGGAAGACAAGCCAGATTGCATGAAGGTTGTAACCAAGATCCTTCCCCTGGGAAAATATGTACAGGATGGTTTTGGGTAACCGCAGGCGTAGAGTTTATGGGTGTTACCAATACATTATCCCATGTTTGCACACCGGGGATCGGGCCTCTATCTTCACCCGCTCTGTTTTTTAATAAAGAAGGGGGAACTGTTGGGAGCTGTGATGCACCGTGCCTTAAAGATGGTGCCGGTTTCCGCCTTCCCCCATGCCGAGCGCTCACTGGAATAAACAACTCCTTATTTGGCTTGGTCTAAGATTCAAACTTGCATCAGCAAATGCGAGCCTATCCGCCTTAGCCACATGGCATTCTGGGGTTGGCTGGCAAGAGTGCTTTTAAGCTGCAGACTGGCTTTCCCTGGGGTCAAAAGATTGTTTTAAGTTTCCTGAGTAAATTGCTTAAGGAAGATTCTCAGCGTTGTGTCTTCCTTGTTGGTCGAGGCGGTCGCGACAGAACCAGAAACAGCCCCTGACCTCCATGGGCTGGCAGATGAACACAGAACTGCTACTGGGCCACGGTGTGTAGGATCTCACTGCCAAACCTGCATCCAGTGCACAGTTCACTGTTGTTAGATGACCCTAAGCAATGATGATGAATGGAAACAGAAACTGCCCCTGACCTCCATTGGCCTACAGATGTAAAATGGACTCACACTGGGCATCGGCATGTCATATTCCACCACCAAACTCAGATCCTGGCCACCATATGGATGCAGAACTGCCACTGGGCCTCTTGACATGTTGGAGCTCGCCCTGGAACTCGGATACAAAGCACAGATCACTGTTGTCAGAGGAAGCTAAATAGTGACGACGAATGGGACCAGAAACTGTCCCTAGACTCCCTGTGCAGGCAGCAGGATGAAGAAGTGCCACTGGGCTTCCACGTGTTGGAGCTCCCACAGAACTCGGATCCAGAGCACAGATCACTAGAGTCAGATGACTCTAAGCTTGACAACAAAAGGACACAGAAACAAACACTGGCCTACCTGGGCCAGCGGATAGACAAGTAAGGGCCCCTGTGCCTCGGCATTTCAGAACCCTTTGGCAAACACAGACCCTGGCGGGCAGATAACCACAGAGCTGCCATTGGGGCTCTGCATGTTGGAGCTCATTGCTGAACTCAGATCCAGTGCATAGATCACTGGTGTCAGATGACTCTTAGCAATGAGGACAAATGGAAGCAGAAACATCCGCTGAATTCCTTTGGCAGATGGACACATAACTGACACCAGGCCTTGGCATTTCGGAGTCTGTTGCTGAACTAGGATCCTGGGCTGGCAGATGGACACAAAACTGCCAGTGGGCCTTGGCGTTTCGTAGAATGCTGTCAAACTCAGATCAGGCGCACAGGTCACAGGTGTCAGATGACTCTAAGCAGTGAGGACAAATGGAAGCAGAAATAGCCCCTGAATTCCTTGGTCCAGCAGATGGACACCGAACTGCCATCTGGCCATGGCACATCAGAGAATGCAGTCGAATCGGATCATGCCCAAATATCACTGGTGTCAGATGACTCTAAGAAGTGACGATGAATGGAACTGTAAAGAGATCCTGGCTTACCTGGGCTGGTAGTGCATACAGAACCTCCACTGGGCGTCAGTGTGAGGGAGACATTGCAGAACTTGGATCTGGCACACAGATCACTGGTGTCAGATGACTCTGAGCAGTGACGACAAATGGAACCAGAAACATCCCCTGGCCCACTTGGGCCAGCGGATGGACACGGAACTGCCACTGTGCCTCGGTATTTTACAACCCGGTGCTGAACTCAGATCCCGTGCTGGCAGATAAACACAGAGCTGCCACTGGGCCTCGGCATTTCTGAGCCCGCAACAGAACTCGGATCAGGAGCAAAGATCAATGATGTCAGATGACTCTAAGCAGTGACGACTAATGGAACTGGAAACAGAACCTGGTTTACCTGGGCTGGCAGATGGACACAGAACTGCCACTGGGCCCTGTTGAGTGGTATACCGCCATCAAACTCGGGTCTTGGGCAATCATATGGATGCAGAAATGTCATTGGGCCTCAGCGTGTCATAGACCACTGCTGAACTGGGATCCAGGGCCAGCATATGGATGAAGAAATGCTACTGGACCTCGGCGTGTCCAAGGCCTCCAACGAACTTGGATCAGGAGCAAAGATTAGTGGTGACAGATGACTCTAAGCAGTGACGACGAATGGAACCAGAAACATCACCTCACCTACCTGGAGAGCAGATGAACAAAGAACTGCTACTGGGTGTTGGTGTTTAGGAACTCACTGCCAAAACTGGATTCAGTGCATAGATCATTGGAGTTAGATGACTCTAAGCAAAGACGATGAATGGAAACAGAAACAGCCCCTGACCACCATGGGCCTGCAGATGGACCCAGACCTGCCACTGGGCCTTGGCGTTTTGGAGGCTGCTGACAAACTTGGATCCTGGGCCAACATATGGATTCAGAACCGCCACTGTGCTTCAGCATATCTGAGCCCTCAGCTGAATTCGGATAAGGAGAAAAGATCACTGGTGTCAGTTGACTCTAAGGAGTGACGGGGAATGGAACCAGAAACAGCCCCTGTACTTGCTGAATGAGTGCACCCTTCCAGGTTTCATGGGCAGGAAATATGACAAGATCTTCATTCCCACCTTCATTTATTTGGAAATTTGGTGTCTTAAACTCGCCAACATTGGGAATAACCATGTCGACTTCGCAAAGCTGCTTCTTTTTAATGAAATGGCATTGACCAACTTTGGGGGCTCTGAAAATATTGGGGTTCTACCACATCCTGGAGTACTAGATTGCTCCACGTATTTCCACAATGTGTGGCTCTGTCTTGGGCATCGTAATCCTCGACAGTTGTCAGCAGTGTAGGAGATGAGGTTAAGTTTAGAAGACAGAGTATTTTTAAAGTCTTGGTGACAGAGGGTGTCAGGGTCAAATGATGGAGGGTTTTCCCAGGGAAAGGTACCAGATGAGGAGGAGATGAATTTGGCATCATTGTGGGAATGAATGCTATTTATCTGGAATGAATCTTTGGAGCTTTTTTGCTTGGGTCCCATTCAGCTCACTGGAACTTACAGGAATATATGGGTGCGACAAATACATAAATCAGATACACATCATCTGCCTTCCATTGATGCAAACAACTTGGCTGAAAGCATTCACATGTTTGAAAAAGAAGGGTATCTATGGGACAATAAAAAGCACCTTAATTTTGCCATTTTAGAGTGGTTTAGCATGCTCTTCAATACTCTGACAGAGATAGAAACACACACAGCAAGGGAGACACATGCAAACAGAGAGACAAAGGATCAGATTTGGTAGAGAACAGTCCTGAGCAAGTCCAGAGCTGCTGGTATTCATCCAGGATGCAGAGGGAATGACAGAAGGTGAGAGAGAGACGGTGAGAGATTGGGAGATAGCGAGAGAGAGAGAGAGACAGAGAGACAGAGAGAGGCTTTCTCAGTAGCAGGAAGTTCCAGTACAATTCAGGTAGAATTATAATGGGCAGCGCACCAGGCAGAAGGGACATACTCAGAGAGAAAGTGACAGTGAGTGATAAAGAATTAGATTTGAAATTTCAGACATAGAGACAGAGAGACACACAGACATTCCAAGGCTTAGTGTAGGCTGAGATATGTGAATACCAGGTCCACGGGTGGTTCCTCTCATACTCATGGAGTATCCTGTCTCTGCCTCATGAACTCTGCTTTGCTTCTGACATCATTTGTTGCAGCCAAGTACATGCAGTCCAATGATCCTTCAGTCTAATCCAAGAAATGAAATTTAAACCCTACTTGAAGGAGTTACCATGCAAAATTCAAATTTCGTTCAGTAATGTGTGTTTTTTCATTTTCTTAGACCATTAATGCACAACCTGGGGAATATGACATACCTCCTTCAAAGCATCTGAACAGTTTTCCAAGGTAACAGTAACCAGAAGGATGCCTCAATCTTATGATGTATTTCCCATGGGCTAGGCTGAAGAAGGCTTGGTACTCAAAATCTCATAACTCAGAGTTACCTTGAACTCATGGGCAAAGGCAGAACAAAATGCCTGAACATTCAAGTCAACACAGAATACCTATTATTGGAGGGAAGAAAGTGCCAAAGGCATGATCCTGAAAACAAAAATGATTCAGTGAATGTGGTGTTGGACATCATCCTTGGGATAAACACCAACCTGTAGGGGTGTCTCACAGTTTGTTCAGACCGAGAGAATGATCTCTGCGGATTCCCAATCATCAAAGCATGGGCATGGTGAGAAGTCACAGAGAGATGCTCCATGGCTTTCTCACCAATAGTGTCTGTCTTTTGTGTACATTGAAGGGGAAAGTATGTCAGGTAAAATGAACACTGAGTAATGGAATACCTACCTATGAAATTCCATGAACCAAGTATTTCAGATAGGGAGCGAGAGGTTGAGTTAGAGAGAGAGGAGAAGAGATGAGGAGGGTCACAGAAATAGCAAAGACCAAATAGCAGGTAGGAAATGGAAGGTGAGGGAGACAGAGAGAGAAAGAGAGAGACAGGGAGAGAGAGAGAGAGACAGGTAGAGAGAGAAAGAAAGAGAGAAGGAGAGAGAGAGCCTATGAGATCATAAGTGGGTTGGGATCTGTCATTTAACCAGGTATTTTAAAGCAGCCTACAGACTTAGTAACCCTGAAAGCTGGACTAAACAGAGTACTGCCTGAGTGAGTGCATCATAACTTGGACAGGCCAGCCTGATGCCTGCACCTTTCATTCCTGCTTTTGCTGAATACTGATTGTTGGGGAGTTAGAAATGGCAATTTATGGTATAAGGATGTTGAGTTCTCTAAAATGCATCCTGCTGAAATAGGGCATTGACCTACGTTGGGGACATGAGAATGTTGTGTATTACCACATCCAGGAGTATCTGTTTGTCCTCCCTTGGACAGGCCAGGTAGCACTCACTTGGGTGTCCTTAACCTCAACAGATGTCAGCAGTATAGGAGTTGAAGTTAAGTTTAGAAACAAAAGTGTTTCTGAAGTCCTGGTATCAGAGCGGTGATAGGACAGATGATGGTGTGATTCGCGAAAGAGAGATCCCAGATGATGAAGAACAGAATCAGGATCATGGAGAGGTTGAATAGAATTTTTTCTGGAGTTCATCTTTGGACCTGTTTGCATGGTTCCCATGCCGCTCCCTGGAACGTACAGGGATATTTTGGGTTTACCAAAACCGTAAATTGGAGACATATCACCTGCCTCTTTATGATAAAAGCGACTTGGCTGAAAGCATTCTCAATTTGGGATGAAAATGGTATCTTTTGGACAATAAAAAAGCACCTTAATTTTGCCATTGTAGAGAGGTTTATCATGCTCTTCAGTACTCAGACAGAGAGACAAATAGACACACACACACACACACACACACACACACACACAAACGTACACCCAACCACACACACACACACACACACACACACACACACACACACCACGCACACGCAAGAGAGAGAGAGAGAGAGAGAGAGAGAGAGAGAGAGAGAGAGAGAGGAACATATACAAACAGACAGGCAAAAGCTCTGGTTAGGTGTAGAGGAGTCCAGAACAAGTACAGCTTCACGTATTCACCCAGTGTGCAGAGGCAAAAACAGAGGAATAGCCAGAGAGAGAGAAACAGAGACTGGGCGTGGGGTAGCAGGCAAACACATTGCAAAGCAGGTAAAATTATAGACTCCCACCCATGGTGTAGAGACATATACAGAGAGACACAGACAGTGAGAGACAGAGATACACAGAGACAGAGACAGAGACAGAGACAGTGAATGCTAGAGAGTTAGAGAATGAAATGTCAGACCGACACACAGACAGTCCAAGTCTTAATGTAGGCTTGGATAAGTGCACTATACATCAAGAGGCTGGCTACCAACATAATCATGGAAGAAGTTTCTGCCTAATGAACTCAGTCCTGCTGCTGACATCATCTCTTGCACCCAAGTAGATGCAGTCACATGGCATTTCAATCTAAGCTAAGAAATGGAATTTAAACATTCCTGAAGAAGCTAACCATAGAAAATTCAACTTTTTCACACTAATGTGATTCCTTCGTTCTCTTAGTCCATTTATGTACTTCTTAATGTATTGGATATTGCTCCACAAAATGGCATTGAACAGTTTTTCCATGATAAGAGTAGCAGCTAGATTCACTTAAACATAAGCTGCATTTCCAATGGAGGTGGCTGAAGGAGGCTTGGTACCCAACATCTCAGAAGACAGAGTCAGCTTTAATTCATCGACAATTGTGGAACAAAAAAATGCCAAAAACCTTTGAGACGACACGGGGCTCCGAAGAGTGGAGAGAAGTAACTCCCAATATTGTAAGTCTGAAACCCACAGGTGATTCAGCGATTGTGCTGGTGGACCTCTTCCTTGGGAAACACACTGTCCTCATGGCATGTTACAGCATTTGGTCAGCTCAAGATAATATCTCTGCATTGTCTGCTCAACCGAGCCTGCTGTATGGAGAGAGTTCACAGAGATAGAGAGCCTCCATGGCTTTCACAGCTCCAGAGTTGCTCATTTGTTTACGTGGAAAGGGAAAGCCTGCTATGGACATGGAACCCTGCGCAATGGAACAGGAATCTTAGAATGTCCATGAACTTTATATGCACCGCAATGGTTGGAGTGAGTAACTGTTCTATTCAGGAGAAGAGATGAAGAGGATCAGAGGAAGATACCAGAGAGAAGATAGCAGAGAGGACTTGAAGTATGACAGAGAGAATAATACCTTAGTTGTGGTTAGGGATCTGTCTTTTAAAGGGTCCTATAATCCTGCCTGCACACTTAGTATCCATGGAATCCTGTAATGAACATAGTACAGGCTGAATGAGTGCACCCTTCCAGGTTTCATTGGCAGGACAGATGCCAAACCTTCATTCCCACCTTCATTTATTATGGAAATTAGTGGTGTTATACTTGGCAACATTGGGAATAACGATGTCAAGTTCTCAAGACAGCTTCTTTTAGAAGAAAGGGAAATGACCATCTTTGGGGAATGTGAGAATAGTGGGGCACTACCACATCCTGCTGTCCCTGGTTGCTCCAAAAAATTCCAGAATATGTGGCACTGTCTTGGGATGTCAACAGTGTAGGAGATGAGGTTAAGATTAGAAAACAAAATATGACTCATATCCTGGTGACAGAGGGTTGCATGGTCAGATGAGGGAGATTTTTTCAGGGAAGCAAAAGAGGAGGAAGAGAGGAATATGGGAACATTGAGAGGCTGAATACCATTTATCTGCAGTGAATCTTTGGAACTTTTGCATGGGTCCCATTCAGCTCAATGGAACTTATATGAAAACTTAGGGTTTGCTAAAACCATGAATTGGAGACGCATCAGCTGCTTTTTTGATACAGGCAACTTGATTCAAAGCATTCACATGTTTGAAAAAGAAGGGTATCTATGGGACAATAAAAAACACCTTAATTTTTCCAATTTAGAGTGGTTTAGCATGCCCTTCAATACTCTGAGAGAGACAGAAACACACACAGCAAGGAAGACACATGAAAAGAGAAAAAAGGGATAAGATTTGATAGAGAACAGTCCTGAGCAAGTCCAGAGCTGCTGCTATTTTATTGAGGGTTGAAGAGGCAAAACTCAAAGCCAGATAGAGAGGGTGAGACCTGGGAGAGAGAGAGAGAAGAGAGAGAGAGAGAGAGAGAGAGAGAGAGAGAGAGAGAGAAATACATACAGACAGATAAAAGTTCAGTTTAGGTGGAGACCATTCCAGAAAAAGTTCAGCTTCAGGTATTCACCCAGGGTGCTGAGGTAAATACAGAGGACTAATCTGAGAGTGTGACAGAGACTTTGGCTTAGGGTAGCAGGTAAATACATTGCTAAGCCGTTAGAATTATAGACTCCCACCCAGGGTGTAGAGACATGTACAGAGTGGCACAGACAGTGAGAGACAGTCTTACACAGAGACAGAGACAGTGAGTGCTAGAGTGAGAGTAAGAGAATGACATGACAGACAGACACACAGACAGTCCGAGGCTTAATGTAGTCTTGGATAAGTGCATTATACATCCAGAGGCTGATTACCAGCATACTCCTGGAGGAAGCTGTCTCTGCCTAATGTCCTGCTGTGGACATCATCTCTTTCACCCAAGTAGATGCATTCACATGATCTTTCAATCTCATCTAAGAAATGGAATTTAAAGCTTCCTGAAGAAGCTAACGATGGAAAACTCACCTTTTAAATAGTAAAGTGTTAACTTTCATTCTCTTACTCCATTTATATACTTAGTAGGGTCTTCGATATTACTCCAAAAAATAGGCATTGAACAGTTTTTTCACGGTAACAGTAGCAGCTAGATTCCCTTAAACATAAGATGCACTATCAATGTGGGTGGCTGAAGGAGGCTTGATACCCAACATCTCAGAAGACGGATTCATCCTTAACTCATAGACAATTGTGGGACAATATATGCCGGAAACTTTGAGATGACACAGGGGTCCGACAATTGGAGGGAAGAAACTCCCAAAGTCGTAAGTCTGAAAACCACGGGTGATTCAGGTAACGTGGAGGTGGACCACATCCTTGAGGAACACACTGTCCTCATGGGGTTTTTCAGCATTTGTTCATCTCCAGGTAATATCTCTGAGATGTCCTGCTCTACCGATCCTGGGTATGGAGAGAGTTCATAGAGAGAGAGCCTCCTTTGCTTTCCCATTCCACAGTTGGTCATTTGTTTATGTGGAAAGGGAAACTTCGCTATGGAAATGGAAATCTGAGCAATGGAACTGGAATTTTAGAATGTCCATGAACTTTATATTTTCTGACATGGTTGGAGAGGGTGAGTGGGGGAGACAGGAGAAGAGATGAAGAGTGTCACAGGAAGATACCAGAGAGAAGATAGCAGAGAGGAATTGGATGGTGACAGAGAGAATGATACATTAGTTGTGGGTAGGGATCTGTCTTTTAAAGGGTCCTATAACACGGTCTGCAGACTTATTACCCATGGAACCCTGGAATGAACAGAATACTTGCTGAGTGGGTGCATCCTTACTGGCTTCATGGGCAGAACAGTTGCCAAGATCTTCATTTCCTATTTCATTTATTATGGAAATTTGGCATCTTAACCTTGGCAACATTGGGAACAACGATGTAGAGTTCTCAAGACTGGTTCTTTTTCCTGAAATGGCATTGAAGAGCTTTGTGGGCCCTGAGAACATTGGGATACTACCTCATCCTCTAGTACCTGATTGCTCCACAGATTTTCAGAATGTTTTGCTCTGTCTTGGGCATCCTAAGCCTCGACAGATGTCAGCAGTGTAGGAGATGAGGTTAAGTTTAAAAGACAAAATAATTCTTAGGTCTTCATGTCAGAGGGTTGCATAGTAAATGATGGAGGGTTTTCCAGTGTAAGGTACCAAATGAGGAGGAGAGGAATCTGGGATCATTGTGTCAATGGATACTATTTGTCTGGAATAAGTTTTGGACCTTTTGCATAAGTCCCATTTAACTCACTGGAACTTACAAGAAAACATTGGGTGTGCCAAAAACAAATTGGAGACACATCTCCTGCATTTTTATGATACAAGCAACAGGGCTGAAGGCATTCACATGTTTGAAAAAGAAGGGTATCTATAGGACAATAAAAAGCACCTTAATTTTACATTTTAGAGTGGTTTAGCATGCTCTTCAATACTCTAACAGAGAGAGAGAAATACACACAGCAAGGGAGACACATATAGATAGAGATACAAAAGGATCAGATTTGGTAGATAACAGTCCTGAACCAGTCCAGAACTACTGGTATGTTTGCAGAGGTAGAGACAGAAGGCAAGAGAGATTGTGAGAGATTAGTAGAGAGCGAGAGCAATAGAGAGAGACAGAGAGACAAAAAGACAGAGAGACAGAGAAAGGGGGAGCTCTGCTAGCAGGAAGTTCCCTTGCAATTCAGGATGAGTTATAGTGGGCAGCCCACCAGGGTGAAGGGACATACACAGAGAGACACTGACAGTGAGTGATAGAGAATTAGAGTTGAAAATTCAGACATACAGACAGAGAGAGACACATCTCCAAACCAAGGTTTGTGAAGGCTGAGATATGTGAATACCATGTCCATGGGTGGGTCCTCTCATAGTCAAGGAGTATGCTGTCTCTGCCTCATGAACTCTACTTTCCTTCTGTAATCATTGGATGCACCCAAGTACCTGCAGTCAAATGATCCTTAAATCTAATCTAAGATATGGAATCAAATTTCCTGGAAGAAGCTACCATGCAAAACTCAAATTTTGTTCAGTAATATGTGTATTTTCATTTTCTTAGTCCATTAATGCACAACATGGGGAATATAAATTGCTCCTTAAAAGCATTTAAACAGTTTTTCCAAGGCAACAGTAACAAGAAGGATGCCTCAATCTTAAGATGTATTTCCCATGGGCTAGCTCAAAGAAGACTTGGTACTCCCATTCTCAGAACTCAGAGTCAGCCTAAACTCATGGGCAAAGTCAGAATAAAATACCTGAACATTCAAGTCGACACAGAATATCTATTATTGGAGGGAAGAAACTGCCGAAGGCATAATCCTGCAAACACAAATGATTCAGCGAAAGTGGTGTTGGACCTCATCCTTGGGATTAACACCGACCTTAACGGGTGTCTCACAGTTTGGTCAGTCTGAGAGAATGATCTCTGTGGATTACCACTCATCCAAGCATGGGCATGGTGAGAGGTCACAGAGCCTTCCATTATAGAAAGTATTTTAGGGGAGAAGCAAATATGATATATGTGCCCTACCCTAAGCAACAGTTTAGTAGGTTATTTCAGAACAATGATTCATGGACGATCACCTTTGCTCAGTTTTCAGGAAGAATTGATATTCAGTTTCTAGCTCATGGACTGTTACAATTTACACTAATGAATCCTTTTGTATTTCCAAAATTGTAAAAAGTAGTCCTGTAAAAGTATGCTATGTTAGTTTTTAACCAATGGTTCTATTGGGAGAGTCACTTACATAGGTTATTAATAGAAAGGAATAGATAGAGCAGAGAGCTCAGGCTTCAGATCAAATAATCAAATTGCGAGCTGTTGCAGTGGTCTTTTAGATTCTGGTAAATTTGTATACTGACAGTTACTATGTCTTTAAGGCTTATAAGGTAGTAGAGACAGTCCCATGCACAGGGTCTAGTAATAGTCATGTCAGAATGTTATTTGAGCAAATTCAAAATGTTATTCACCTAAGAGGTTTACCATGGTTTATGGGTCACACTGGGAACCTATTAAATAGGCCTTTCCTATAAGTCATTGTTTAAGATGAATAGGCCAGCCTGATGCCTAGAACTTTCATTCCAACTTTCCCTGATGACAGAATGTTGGGGTGATAGACATGGCAATTTAGGGAAAAAGAATATCGAGTTCTCAAAACTGCATCCTGCTGCAGTAGGGACATTGACCATAATTGTGGGACCTTAGAATATTGTGGTACTAACACATCCTGTTTATCTGGTTGCACTCTCCTTGTACAAGCCTTCTGGCACACACCTGGGCCTCCTAGACCTCTCCCGATGTCAGCAGTGTAGGAGATGATTTAAAGTTTAGAACTGAAAATGTTTCTGAAGTCCTGGAATGAGAGTTATCAGCTGCCTCTTTATGATAGAAGCGACTTGGCTGAAAGAATTCTCATTTTGGAATGGGAAGGGTATCTTTTGGAGAATAAAAAACAACATTAATTTTGCCATTGTAGAGAGGTTTAGCATTCTCTTAAGTACTCAGGTAGAAAGACAGAAACACACATACACATACACATACACATACACATACACATACACATACACACACAGAGAGAGACAGAGACAGAGAGAGAGAGGGAGAGGGAGAGGGAGAGAGAGGGACACATACAAACGGACAGATAAAACCTCAGTTTAGGCGGAGATGAGTACAGAACAAGTACAGCAACAGGTATTCCTGCAGGGTGCAGAGGCAAACACAGAGGAACAGACAGAGAGAGAGCCAGAGAATTTGGCTTTTTGTAGCAGGCAAACACAGTGTTTAGAGACATATACATAGAGAACCAGACAGTGAGAGATGTAGATACACAGAGACAGAGGCAGAGACAGAGAGTGATACAAGAGAGTTAGAGAATGAAATGAGAGACAGACACACATACAGTCAAATGCTTGATCTAGGCTAGTATAAGTGCATATCACGTCCAGAGACAGGCTCCCAACATACTCACGGAGGATGCTATCTCTGCCTAATGAACTCTGTCCTTCAGATGACATCACATCGTGCACCCAAGTATCTGCAGTCCAATGATCTTTCCATCTAATCTAAGAAATGGAATTTAAATCATCTGGGAAGAAGCTAACCATGGAAAACTCACCTTTTTTACAGTAATGTGATTCCTTTCATTTTGTAAGTTCATTGATGTATTTCTAAGGGTATTTGTCATTCCTCCACACAAAGTCATTTAATGGTTTTTCCATGGTAATTATAACTGCTAGATTCCCTTAAACATAAGATGTAATTCCAATGGAGGTAGCTGAAGGAGGCTCACTTCCCAGCATCTCAGAAGACAGATTCAGGTGTCCTCATTGACAATGGTGGAACAAAAATGCCTAAACAATAGAGACGACACAGGGTTCTGAACAGCAGAGGAAAGAAACTTCCAGAGGAATAATTCTCAAACCCACAGGTGATTCAGCGAATATGGTGGTGGACGTCATCCTTGGGAAACACAGCATCCTGATGGGCTGTTTCACCGTTTGGTCAGTCCCAGAGAAATATCTCTGTGATGTCCACCTCTACCGAGCCTGGGTATGGAGAGAGTTCACAGCGAGAAAGAGCCTCCATGGCTTTCACAGCTCCAGAGATGGTCATTTGTTTATGTGGAACGGGAAAGCTCGCTATTGAGACAGAACCCTGAGCAATGGAACACGAATCTAGAATGTCCATGACCTTAATATTTTCTGACATGTTTGGAGAGGGTGAGTCAGAGAGACAGAAGAAGAGATGAAGAGGGTCAGAGGAAGATAACAGAAAGCAGAGAGCAGAGAGGAATTGGAAGGTGACAGAGAAAAAGACATCAGGAGTGGGTAAGGATCTGTCTTTTAAAGGGGTCCTATAACCCTGCTTGCAGACTTAGTACCCATGGATGCCTGGAATGGGCAGAGTACTGGCTAAGTGAATGCACCATTCCAGGTCACATGCGCAATTAGCCAGATGCCAGGACCTTTCATTCCCAACTTCACTGATTATGGAAATTTGAGGTCTTAGATTTGCAACTTAGGGAATAAGGATGTCAAGTTCTCAAGACTACTTCTTTTTAATGAAGTGGCATTGAGCACCCTTGGGGGGTTGAGAATAGTTGGGTACTCCCACACTCTGGATTAGCTCGTTGTTCCACGGATTTCCAAATTGTGTGACACTATCTGGGGCATCCTAAGCCTCGGCAGCTGTCAGCAGTGTAAGAGATGTAGTTAAGTTTTCAAAAAAGTTTTTGGAAGTTCTGGTGTCAGAGGGGAGTATGGTTAGATGACGGGGGGGGGTGGTTTCTAAGGGAAAGTTCTCAGAGGAGGAGGAACGCAATCTTCAAACTCTGAGAAGCTGAACACTATTTATCTGGAGTGAATATTTTGAACTTTGCTGCATGGGTGACATTCAGCTCCTTGGAACTTACATGAAAACTTTGGGTTTGCCAAAAACATAAAATGGAGACACATCAGCTGCCTGTTTTTGACAGAAGCAACTTGGCTGAAAGCATTTACATTTTGGATAGAGAAGGGTATCTTTAAGAAAATAAAAAAGCTCTTTAGTTTTACCATTTTAGAGTGGTTTAGCAATCTCTTCTGTATGGTGAGAGAGAGGGAGACAGACACACAGCGATTAAGACACAGGCATCCAGAAAGACAAAAGGTTCAGTTTTGTTGGAGAACATTCTTGAGGAAGTCCAGAGCTGTTGATATTCACCCAAGTTGGAGAGGCAAGACAGAAGGCCAGAGAGTGACAGAGGGAGCGAGGGAGAGAGAGGGAGAGGGACACAGAGAGACAGGCCAATGTAGCAGACATGTCCAATGCAAAGCAGGTAAGGTTGCAGAAACCCACCAGGTGAAGAGACATATGCAGAGACACAGAGACGGTGAAAGACAGAGATACACAGAGACAGAGACAATGAGTGATAGGGAGGTAGGGACTGAAATGTCAAACAAGCAGACAGACAAACACACAGACATACCAAGGCTTAGTGTAGGCTGAGATAAGTGAATACCAGGTCCAGTGCTAGTTCCAAACAAACTCATGGATGATTCTGTTTCTGCCTAATGAACTCTGTCCTACTGCTGACATCATTTCGTGTACCCAAGTACCTGCAGTCTATTGTTCCTTCAATCTAATCTAAGAAATGGAATTTTAACCTTCCTGGAAGAAGATAATGATGGAAAACTTATCTTTTGTTACTGTAATATGGAATGGGGAGTGTATCTTTCAGACAATAAAAGGGCCTTAATTTTGCGATTGTAGAGAGTTTTATCATGCTCTTCAGAACTCAGAGACCTTGAGAATAGTGGTGTACTACCACATCCTGGAGTACCTGGTTGCTCCACAAATTTGCAGAATTTGTGGCACTGTCTTGGGGTGTCACCAGTGTAGGAGATGAGGTTAAGGTTAGAAAACAAAATATTTCTTATGTCCTGAAGACAGAGGGTTGCATGGTCAGATGGGGGAGGGTTTTCCCAGGGAAGTACCAGATGATGGAGAGAGGAATCTGGGAACATTGAGAGGGTGAATACTATTTATCTGGAGTGAATCTTTGGACCTTTTTGCATGGGTCCCATTCAGCTCACTGGAACTTATATGAAAACTTTGGGCTTGCCAAAAACATAATTTGGAGACACATCAGCTGCCTTTTTGATACAAGAAACATAACTGAAAGCATTCACATGTTTGAAAAAGGGGGGCATCTACAGGACAATAAAAAGCACCTTAATTTTGCCATTTTAGTGTGGTTTACCAAGCTCTTCAATACTCTGACAGAGACAGAAACACACACAGCAAGGGTGACACATGCAAACTGACAGACATAAGGATCAGATTTGGTAGAGAACAGTCCTGAGCAAGTCCAGAGCTGCTGCTATTCATCCAGGTTGCATAGCCAAACACAAAAGTACAGAGAGTGGGTGAGAGATTGAGAGAGAGAGAGAGAGACAGAGAGAGACAGAGACAGAGACAGAGAGAGAGAGACAGAATAAGAGATTCTAAGTTGGTTGGGACTTGTCTTTTAACAGAGACAGGTAGGCAGTTCCAGTGCAATTCAGGTAAAGGGACAAACACAGAGAGACAGTGACAGTGAGTGATAGAGAATTAGAGTTGAAAATTCAGACATAAAAACAGAGAGACACACAGACAAACCAAGGCTTAGTGTAGGCTGATATATGTGAATACCAGGTCCACGGGTGGTTCCTCTCATACTCAAGGAGTATGCTGTCTCTGCCTCATGAACTCTGCTTTGCTTCTGACATGATTGGATGCCCCCAAGTACCTGCAGTCCAATGTTCCTTCAATCTAATCTAAGATATTGAATTTAAACCTTCCTGGAAGAAGCTACCATGCAAAACTCAAATTTCTTTCAGTACGGTGTGTCTTTTCATGTTCTTAGTGCATTACTATACAACCTGGGGAATATGACATTCCTCCTTAAAAGCATTTAAACAGCTTTTCCAAGGTAACAGTAACTGAAAAGATGCCTGAATCCTAAAATGAATTTCCCATGGGCTAGGCCAAAGAAGGCTTGGTACTCCCAATCTCAGCTTGAACTCATGGGCAAAGGCAGAACAGGTTATTATAAAGTGGTCTGCACCAAACTCAATCAAGGGCACAGATCACTGGTGTCAGAAGACTCTCCACAGTGATGATGAATGGAACCAGAATCACCCCTGGCCTACCTGGGCAGATGGGCCTCAGAACTGAAACTGGGCCTCAGCATGTCTGAACCCATTGCCGAACTCAGATCCGGCACACACTGGTGTCAGATTACTCTATGCAGTGTCGACTAATGGAACCTGAAACAGCCCCAAGCCTACCTGGCCAGAAGATGGACAAAGAACTGCCACTCGGCCTTGGTGTGTCAGAGCATACCACCGAAATCGGATCAGGCTCACATATCAGTGGTGTCAGAAGACTCTAAGCAGTGACCACCAATGGAACCAGAAACATCCCCAGGAATACCTTGGCCAGCAGATGGAGGCAGAACTGCCACTGGGCCTCGGCATGTCGGATCCTGCCACTGAATTCTTATCCTGGGCCGGCAGATGGACAGCACTGCCACTGGGTCTCTTTGTTTCCGGAACTTAGATCCTGGGTGGGCATATGGATACAGAACTGTCACTGGGCCTAGCATGTTGGAGCCCGTTGCCGAACTCGGTTCCCTCACTGGTGTCAGTTGACATTAAGCAGTGATGACGAATGGAACTGGAACCAGCCCCTAGGCTACCTGGGCCAGCTGATAGACATTGAACTGCCACTGGGGCTTGGCATGTCAGAGCCCTCCTGTGAATTTGGATCTTTGCCCGGCAGATAGATGAAGAATTGCTACTGTGATTCCGAATTCAGATCCAGCCCACAGATCACTGGTGTCAGATGACTCTAAGCCCTGAAGACGAGTGGAACCTCAAATAGCCCCTGGCCTACCTGGGCAGCCAGATGAGGTAGAACTGCCACTGTGCCTTGGTGTGTTTGTTCCAGGGGCTGAACTGGGATCCTGGGTAGGTAGATTGACGCAGAACTGACACTGGGCCTCGACATGTCAGCGGAAAACAAACCAAGAGACACCATCATATAAGGAGCCATTATAGATTTAAGCAGAAATCAGCCACAAGGAACATGTATGGAACTCTACAAGGATGGCTCCAACTAACCATCCAAGCAACAAGAGATAGGCTACCTTAAATGCCATTACCTGATACTGAGATTGATCGTTAACTTATATGCCACCATAGCAACATCATCCAGCAGCTGATGGAAGTAGAAACAGACAACGACGGTTAAATACTGAAGTGAAATTGAATACAGTTACAGAGAATGAAGACAGATGAGCACAGTGGTCAAGACCAGACTGGTGAAACCCACAGAAACAGTTGAACTCAACAAGGGTGAGCACTTGGCCCCCAGACTTATCACTGGGAAACAAGCATGGAACTCATCAAGACCCTATGAATATGGGTTTCAGTGAGAAGGCCTCTGAAATCCCAGGGTCCTCTTGTACTAGATGAGTACTTATCCATAGCATAGGAATGGATTTGGGGAGCCCATTCCACACAGGGGTATATTCCCTCAGTCTAGGGGGGTGCCTAGGCTTCATACTACAGGATATGACAGACTAAGAATAGCCCCCATGGAAAATTCACTCTCACCTGGGAGAAGAAATGTTATGGGAAATACAGTGTATTTTTGAGGTGCAGGGGAGCAGGGGAGGAAGTGGGATTAACAGGTAAAACAAACTTCTTTTTACTTTAAATAAAAAATGGAGGAAAAATCTATAAAGTACCACAGCTAATGTACCAAAATGTATGAGTGAAACACCAGGAAGACTTTAGCCATTAAAAAATGTACAATAAACATAGGGTTACCTCCATTTGGGGAAATGCAGCATATGGCATATATCTAAGTGATCATCAACCAGTTTGAATAGCATAATTATGCTTTTACTCACATGTGTAATGCACTGTATACATAGTAGACTATTGTGGTGAAGCAGAAGTTAAAATAGTTTCAGCCAGAGAGAGACTTTTGACTTATGCCTGAGTACAGGAGGATATATTGTGAGGTAATGACTGGGTGTGGCTGGTTTAGAATTTGAAGATGTAATAGATTGTCACAGACATATCCTAAGTGTTTCATGGCAAATTTGACAGAAATCTCTTTGCCCATATCATGGGCCAAAGAAAAACGGAGCAACTCAGATGGAGTTTTGCCCTTGGGGATATTAATAATCTAAGGTACGACATTGTACATTTAAGAACACCAAAATGGCATTGATTCTCCAAATGAGCCAATGACACCAGGTTTGTGCTTATCTAAGCAACTGTAAATGTTAACCAACCTGAGGTTACCTAATCTTAATAACTATAGTCTATGAAGTACCTCCTTCAAGTCTTTTATTAGTAGATTTTCTCTCCCATAAGAAATAAAACCCTATTGCGTATTCTCTCTTTAGTTCTGTAACCCACTTTTAAAATAGATTATTTGTTGTTTTGGTGACTAGTTTCTTCAGTCATTTGTATAATTTAGAAATCAACCCTTGGCTAGAGTTGGGAAGGTAAATGCCTTTTCTTTATTTTGTTTGCTCCTGTATTGTCTTGTTGACAATGTCTTTTCCTTTACAGAAACATCTCAATTTCACGAGACCCCATTACTGAGTGTCTTTGGTACAGTTATATTCAGGAAATGGACTCCTGTTGAAGTTTCTTCAATGCTACCTCCCTGATACACTGCTGAGTGGTTCTATGTGGCTGGATTTATATTGAAGTCTTTGCTCCATTGTGACTTTTGTTTGGTCCATAGAGGAATATAAAATGGCTCTAGGACACTTGAGAAATTCTTCAACGTCCAACGCTATCAGGGAAATGTGAATCATTACAACTTTGAGATATTACATTACACCTGCCACTATGGCTATAATAAAAGCACCAAGAACAGATTATGTTGGAGAGGATGTGCAGAAATTATACCTGTTCTATATTTTTGCTTGAAGTGAAAACTTGTACAATCATTTTGGCAGTCACTATGTAAGATTTTCTGAAAACTGGTTATAGTTCTACTTCAGCATCTAGCAATTCCATTCTTTGGCATGGACCCAAACATGTACATTCATACAACACAGACATCTGTACAGCTATGTTCAAAACAGCAGCATTTGTAATAGCAACATCCTGGAAACAACTAATATGTCCTTCCACTAAAGAATCAATAAAAAATGTGATACAATTAATCAATGGAGTACTACTTGTTGGAAAAAAACAAATGAAACAAATGGATGGAACTAGAAGAAAAGATACTGAGTGAGGCAACACATACACAGACAAATATGTCATATCCTCAACATTTTATTAATATTAGAGATAGGACAAATGTTGACTAGCCTACAAAACAATGCCTGCTGAGAATCTAGGAACATCTACGAACCTATGAGTGACATTCATGGTTCCTGAGAATAGGGGAAAGGCACTAGACCCCCTGTCACTTGGAGAAAGAGGAGGTAAGTAGGAGAAAGATGAGGGGAAATTAGGAGGGGATAGGAGAATTTGAGATATCAGTAAGATTGATTGGGCGAGAAGTATAGATGGGAATGAGAAAAGAGATACCTTAATAGAGACATAAATTATAGTTTTAAAGAGAAATATGGCCCTAGGCAAAAGTCCAGTGATCCATAAATATAATCCCACCTAACAATCTAAGAAATAGTGGAGAGGCTACCTTAAATGCACTTCTCCTATATTTGATTGGTGACTACCTTATATTTCATCCTAGATTCTTCATATGATAGCTGATGAAAGCTGAAGAATACACACAAAACTAAACAATGACTTGAGCACCTGGAATCCAGGTTCAGAAAAGGAAAAATGATGAACAAATGTGTCAATAATAGGGTGGATGAACACAAAGAAAGAGCTGACCTGAAAAAGTGGGAGTTCACAGGCCACATTCTAACTACTGCAGAACCATTATAATACCATAATGTTTCTTATGTGCATTTGATTAGAAAATTATTTCCCAAACTTTTACTATGAGGTAGCAAGTATCTTTATTGTTGAGCTGTGTTTCATGTTTGCAGGAGATGGAGAGATCCTCTTTTCATATAAAATCTATTAGCCTGTGTGTTTTTATATGTATATTATGTCCACTGATATTAAAAGATGTTAATGACCAGTGATTGTTAATTATTGTATTCTTTTTGGTGAAGTATTTTTGTTACAATTACAACCTTCCTCTGCTCCTGCTAACCACTATTCCTCCACACCTTTCATTTTTTCCTTGGAGCTGATATTGCCTTCCCTAGTGAATACACCAAGTCTGTCCTATTATCTAGTTGAGGTAGGATCAAGGAACATTTCTAGCCACCATAACCCTGTGTGGAGGTGGACCAATTTATCTCTCCATATATAATAGAAACCAAGAAGTAGATTTTTGCATTAGAGTTAGTAATTGGACCCACTGGCAGTGAGCATATATTGTCTGATATTCACTCTTGTTTCCTGGATTAAGGGAGAGCAATTTAATCCTATGTTGGCTCCATTCTTCTCAGTCCAAAGTGATTTATTTCTCACTAGGTCAAAACAGCAGATTCTATGGGTTTTCCAATCATTGTCTTGACCACATTGTTCATAATATTTTTTTCTTACTTTGAGTTAACTCCACGAGCTTAGCGAAATGGTTGTGGATTTCTGGATTTGCTTCCATCTGTTTCTGCAACAGAGTTGTCGCTTATCCAGGGTTTTGGATTGCATGCTAGGTATCTTTTTCTTTATGTCTGATATCCATTTACTAGTGAGTACATACTATATATTTCTAGGAAAACTCACTCATGATGTTTTTCTAATTCTGCGCATTTGTTTAGGATGCCATATATTTCTTAGAGCTGAGTAAATGTAGCACATTTTTGTATCCTTTCATCAGTTGATGGGTATCAAGTTTGTTTCCAAGTTCTGTCTACTATGAATTATGTTTCCATGAACATAGTTGAGCAAGCTATAATTGAGCATCCTTTGGGCATATTCCTTCACATACTTGCGTGGTTTCCTGAATCTGTGTAAAGATCCTTTGAAATAGGAAAAGCCAAAAATTGCTTGCAACTTACGCATAGGGTTATATGAAAAGGAGAATGCTAAGGAACTCCTAAAGTGAAGTCATGTTTGTGTGGGATTGTGTTACCTTGTATGTATTTCGTCATAACTTAATATCATTTTATTGCCTGGCATTCACAGTGGGATTTTTTCTCTCCATAACATGGGACCAAAAATTAGAGCACAGTTTTCTTACGAAATTTTACTATTCAATGCAAATGTCCTGTACAGCCTTTAATATTTACAAGTTGGTAGGTGACGCCAATCAGGCCATGGACAATGCCATGAACAACAGCATTTTATTTGATATATTTACCGAGTCAATGGCTTATACTGTCAGTTAATACAGTCTTTGAGAAAGTTATTCAGTAGCATTCATTGGTGGATATCCTTTTTCTTAAGGAGTAAACATGGAGTAATACATTAAACCTCAGAAATATCTTTCCCAAGTTCAGTTTTCCATTGCTACATGCAAGCTATTTCTGTATTTTCAATGTTATTTTATATTTTTCAGGCTTTGTTTAACTGTGGCTTTGGAGGCTGTTCTGGAAGTAGCTCTTTTATACCATGCTGGTCTAGAAATCACAGAGATTCGCCTGACTCTACATCCCGAATGCTGGGCATAAATACATATACCACCACCTCAGGGTATGAAGCAATTTCTTATATTAGAAAACATTCATATGGAAGGTGCTTTTCTCTAATGATATATCTGTCCTACTTAATCTTTTTGAAGGTCTATACTAGTCTCTAGTAGAGTATATATTCTACAGACATGGGCAAGGTTCTTTCTTCTTTTGAAATTCAAGGATATTTAAAGTTTTAGGCCTTGATGGACTGTGTATTTTCCCCAGGCATACAGGGATCTAGAGGTATTGAATGAGAAACATTATATGCCAGAGTTACACATTTGGAATGCAGGCCATGTTTATCAAGTAACAAAATTTATTACTCTAGAAATCTACATACAGTGACTGGGTAATTTGGGGTCTTTCCTGGAGCTTCTTACATCATGCTTGGTAGAAAAGAGAGAAACAAGAATTCTATAGAGAGATTCAAATTTTATGTTCCTCTACCTATTCATTTGCTCTTTATATCAAACCATTCCACATGTCCAGGGGACACAACATATCCTGGCTATTCTTTCACTTCCTAGGGGAAGCTTTATCCAGCCCCTAAGCAGGCATGGCTACAGCTGGCTAAAGCTTCACCTACAATTTCCCTTAAAGAGGAGGGGATAATTTTGGGACTCTTAATGTTTGCATTTTAACTTTTGAGATTATTATTTGATTGTTGTTTTCCCTTGATGTAGGTTCTCCCAATCATCCCTTTATGTTGTGTTCTTTCCAGGTTGATATAATTTTAAACTTGTGAAAACTCAAACAAAATCTAAAATATCCAACACTATCAGTGACAAAAAATGTGTGAAGGTAAACCAGGAGGCTTCAACCCTACAGAATTTTTAAAAGGAATGTTGGTCTTGCTGATCATGGCAGAAATGGTCTTCTTAGTAAAACAAGACAATTGTTATGTCATATACAATATTTTTAGATTAACTTATACTATAATAAAATCTGCATTCTATGTTTGAACACAATCACTTATGTCTTTACCTTAGCACTTTCATGGCATCTTTAACACTAGTTATTGTTATATAATTTAAATTATATTAATTAGAATATACAATACTGTAATCATAAAAAAGTAACATCTCAATATTCAATTCTGGTTTCATTTATTTTATCCTTATTTGCTTCCTATGTCCTTCCTGTCATTTCCCAATGCCTTTATTTAATTTATCCTGTAATATTATTCCCTCAGCATATTCATTGTTAATGTATTTTAATATTTTCCATTCTCATATTAGGTAGTTCTCCTGTCTTTCGTTCTTTATTTGATCCTTTCTTATTTTTTCGAGTATGCAATGTCCCTTTTAAAAAACCTGACAATTTTGTTCACAGATCACTTCATTTCAAATTATTTTACATTAAATGAATCTTACACTCATTTTGAATAGATAAAGGTTTGATCCTTGCAATCTGGTTTGCATATAAGCAACAAGTTATTCTTGTGGAAATGACATAGGTCCAATCTGAAAAGATATGACCGAAACTGAATAAGAATTCACACCCCTTAGAGAGTAGAAATGGTATGGGGTAAGTAGGTTGATAATTAGGGGCATGGGAGGAGGGGAGGAAGAGGGAAATGGGATTGACAATCTTGTTTATAGTTTAAATAAATTTGGAGGGAAAAGGTAAAAGTATCTGAACTAACGTACCAAAAATTATGAGTGAAATAACATTAAGCCTTAAATCTTCACAAAAACTACAAGAAACTTAGTTTTGTCTACATTTTGGGAACTGCAGCATATGGAATATATCTAAGTGGTCATCAAGAAATTGAAGTAGTATAATGACACATTTACTTACATGTGTACTGGATTGAAATCATAGTGGGTTAGTGTGGGGCAGCCGAAGTAAAAATAGTTAAAGCCAGAGACAGACTTGTGTCTTCTCCTAAGACCTGGAGGATATATTGTGAGGTCATGAGTGGGTGTGGTTGGTTTAGAGTTTGAAGATGTAATAGATTGTGACAGAGAGATCCCAAGTATTTCCTGGCAACTGTGACAGAAATGTCTCTGCCCATACGATGGGTCCAAGAAAAACAGCATATGAAATGCAGTTTTGTACGTGGGGATTTCAATATCCTAAGGTATGTGCCATTGTACAACATCAAATTCAACCATACAATGTACTTAAATCTCCAAATGAGCCTATGCGAAAACGTTTTCCCATTTTCAAGTACCTGGAACGGTTAACCAACCTGAGAATATGTAACCTCAATAAATACAACCTGTGAAGGATCTGCTCCAAGTCTTTCATTAGAAGATTTTTGCTTCCATAAGAAGTAAAACACTATTGGGTGTTGCCCATTTAGTCCTGTAACTCACCTTTTAATTCGATTATTTGATCTTTGGCTGAATAGTTTCTTCTGTTATGTGTGTATTTTAGAAGTTAGCCCTTGGACAGATCTGGGGATGGTGAAGGTCTTTTTCCATTGTGTGGGCTCCTTTCTTTTCTTGTTGACTATGTGTTTTTTCTTACACAATATTCTCAGTTTCTGTACACCCCATTACTGAATGGTTGATCTGAGTGTCTGTGCTACTGTTACATTCAGGAAGTGGTCTGCTCTTCAAATTTATTATTCAATGCTACCTCACAGTTACTCTGCCAAGTGTTATATTCTGGCTGGATTTAGATTGAAGCCTTTGAACATTCGGGATTTTGGTTGGTCAATAGAGGAATCTCAAATGGCTAAAGACACATAAGAAATTGATCAACATCATTAGACACCAGGGAAATGTTAACCATAACAACATCTTATACCTGCCAAACTGGATACAGAAATCCACCATGGACAGTTTATGTGGGAGAGGATATGGAGAAAAGGGTTTGTTTTCTCTTGCTGTTGGGAGGGAAAACTTGTTCAACCCATCCTGCAGTCAGTATGGGAAATTTTTTGACAATAGAGGATCAGTCTATTTTGCCATCTAGAAATTCCACTTTTTGGCACACACCCAAATGATGTAAATTCGTACAACATGACATCTATCCAGCAATGTTTGTAAAAGTAGTATTTTAATACTATCAACTTGGAAACAACCACTGATATGTCTCGATTGAAGAATGAACAAAGAAAATTTGATGCGATTAATCAATTGAGTACTACTCAGTAGAAAAAGAAACAATAAAATAATAGAAGGAACCAGATGAAACCATTCTGAGTGAGTTAGCTAATACAAGGAAAGCAAACATCTTATTTACTCAATAATATATGAATATTAGACATAGAGCAAATGATAACTAGCCTACAATTCACACCTCCAAAGAAGCTAGCAACAAAAGTAGGACACAAGTGAGACATACATGTTTCCTCAGAGTATGGTAAAGGGAAAAGATTTCCTGAATAATTAGGGAGCATGGGGAAAGAGCATGCAGGTGGGAGAAAGAGTAGTGCAGTAGAGGAAGGGTGTGGAGAACAAGAGAGGTCAGGAATATTGATCGGGGGAAAAACATATGACAGCTATAAAAGAGATATCTCAATAGAGGTATAAATAATAGTTTTAAAGAGAAACATGGAACTAGGCAAATGTTCTTGGATCCACAAGGATAATCCCAGCTAACAATCTAAGCAACAATGGAGAGGTTACCTTAAATGCACATCCCATGTAATGTGATTAGTGACTACTTTGTATGACATGCTAGAGATTTCATCCAGTAGCTGATAAAAGAAGAAGTATACAAGATAAAGCTAAACAAAGATCAGAACTCTTGTAACACAATTTGAATGAGAGAAGAATGTTGAACAAATGGGTCAATATCAGCCAGGAGAGTACCACAGAAACAGCTGACCTAAAAAAGTGGAACCTCCTGGACATCATTCTTATGAATGGGTACAATAATGTTTCTTATGTCCATTTGACTGGATAATTATTTCCAATCATTTAGTATGAGGTAGTTACTCTCTTTAATTTTGAGCTGTGCTTCATGTTTGCAGCAGAAGGAGAGATATTTTTCAATGATATACAAACTATTATCCTGTTCATTTTTTTAAGTATATGATGTCCACTGAAATGAAGAGAAAATAGTCACCTGTTGTTGCTATTTTTATCTACTTTTTTATTCTAATAACATCCCTCTTCTCCTCCCAAAACCTCCTCTTTCCCTGATACACTCATATGTTCCTTGGAAATGGTAAGACCTCCCCTAGGAAATACACTAATGCTGATCAATTATCTACTTTAGGCAGAACCAAGGAAACTCTGTAGCCCCAATAACCCTGTGTCGAAGATGACTAAGATATTGATCCATAGAGAATGTGTTCCATAAAGTCAGTTTGTGCATTAAATTTAGAACTTGGACCCACAGTCAGTGACCATATATTGTCTGATTGTTACCAGTATTATGGGAGTGGAGTTCAGTCCTATGTTGATTGCCTCCTTCTCGGGCCAGTGCCATTGATCTCTCACTAGCTAAGGTCAGCTGATTTTCTGGGTCTCCCTTCAAGTTCTTGGCTCCATTGTTCATAATATGTGTCCTTTCTCATTTGAGTTAACTCCCGGAGCTTATCAAAATTGTTAGTGTTGGATTTCTGCCCCTGCTTCCATTGTTTTTGCAAGAGGGTTGTAGCTTGTCCAGCGTTCTGGATTGTAGGCTAGGTATCTATTGCTTTATGTCTGATATCCAATTATGTGTGGCTTCATCTTCATATTATTTGTTTTGTTTCTTGACACCTCACTCATGATGGATTTTCTATTTCTGTGCATTTGCCTTCAAGTTTTGGAATGCCATTTATTTCTTACAGCTAATTAGTAATCCATTGGGTAAATGTAACATACTTTCTTAATCCATTCAGCATTTGAAGTGCATAATGTTTGTTTCTAAGATCTGGCTAATATGAATAATGTTGCTATGAATATAGTTTCACATTGACCTTTTGGTATAATTGAACAACATATAGGTATATGACTTCCCATAAACGTTTGATTTCCTCTATAAGGATGTATAAGGAGCCTTTGAGATAGAAGAAGCAAAATGAATGCTTACAACTTAAAGATAGAATTATTTTCTTTTTCTTTTCTTTTTTTTTGGTTTTTTGAGATGGGGTATATCTGTGGCTTTTAGAGGCTGTCCTGGAACTAGCTCTTGTAGACCAGTCTGGTCCTGAAATCAGAGAGATCTACCTGCCTCTGCCTCCCATGTGCTGGAACTAAAGGTGTGATCCACCGACCTGGCAAGAATTATTTTCTAAGAGAAGGCAAAGGAAGATGTAATGTGAGGTCATGTTTGTGTAGGATTGTGCTATTTGTGGGTATGCTGTCATACCTATATTTCATTATTTTTGTTTGTCAATCACAGTAGGATCCCTCTCTCCATAGCAATGGAAGAAAAATTAGAGAACATATGTGAATCACAATTTTCATAGGGTAATTCACTAAACAATACATGTGTCCTGTAGAGCCTTTGATATTCACAATGTGGTAAGTGACACCTATCAGGCCATGGATAGGGCCATGAATAACATAGGCTTTTATCTGGCACAATTACTCAATCAAGGTCATATAATGTCACTGAATACAGTTTGAGAAAATGTCAGTCAAAGGCTTTCTTTGGTCGATATCCTCTTTCTTAAGGAATAAATTGGGAGTAATGAATTTAGAGTCAGAAATATCAACCAAGTGTTAAGTTTTCTATTGACACATTCATTGTGTAAGATTTCAAGCTATTTCTTATTCTTTCATGTTATTTTATTATTTTTGAGACAGGGTGTATCTGTGGTTTTGGAGACTGTCCTGGAATAAGCTCTTTTAGACCAGGTTTATCTCAAACTCACAGAGATCAAACACCCTCTCACTCTCGAGTACTGGGAATAAAGACCTGTGCCACCAACCCCGGTTTCAAGCTATATCTTAAACTGGATTAAGAATAATGAGAAAGGTGCTTTTCTCTAATAATAAATCTGTCGTACTTAATCTAATTTAACATCTATACAAGTCTATTTTAGAGTCTACATTCCACATACATGGTCAAGGTTGTTTCATCTATTACAATTCAGGGATATTTAAAAATTGAGGCCCTGATAGAATCTGTACATTCCCAAGACATACTTGGATCTAGAATACTTTAATGTGAAGTATTAAAAGTCACAGTCTCACACATGAATGGTGGCCATGTAAAGCAAGAAATAAAATGTATTATTCCAGGAGTCTACATAAAATGTTTGTGTAAGTTGGAACCTTTCCAGGAGATTTTTACTTCATGCTTAATGAATAACAGACAAACCAGAATTCTAAAGAGAGATTCAAATTTTACAGAGTGCCTCTCATTTTCCATACTTATTCATTGGCTCTTTTTATCAAACCATGATACATGTCCAGGGGACACAGACTATCCTGGCTATTTGTTCACTACCTTTAAAGTTGAGGAGATAATTTTGATCTATTTGGCGTTTTCTATGTTTGCACTGTTAAGATTGTGATGTGATTGTCATTTCTGCTTTATAGGGGGACTCTAAAGCATTCTATTTACGTTGTGTACTTTGCAATTTCATATAACTTTAAAATAGTGAAAACTCAAAAACTAGCAAAACTACCCCACAATGTCTTTGGCAATGTTCATGAAGGTAAACCCAGGATGAATTAAACCTACAGAATTTTTGAAAAGAAATAATGGTCTTGATTATCTTGAGAAATTGATGTTCTTATTAGAATAAAACAATTTATTGTGTGATATACACCTTTCTTAGATTAAATTATGCTATAATAAAATCTTCATTGTATGTATGAAGACTATCACTTATGTCTTTTCTTTGGCATTTTCATGGCCCCTTTACCATTAGTTACTGCTATCTAATCTAAATTAAATTGATTAGAATGTACACTACTGAAATCATAACCATTACCGTTTTCGATTCTAGTTTCATTTATTTTAATCTTATTTGCTTCTACATTCCTACTTGCCTTTTCAGAATCACTTCATACTCTTTATCTTTAATATTATTCCCTGTTACTTTTCATTTTAAATTTTCTTTTTAATGTTGTCTTTCTTATTTTAGTTAATACTCCCTTCTTTCATTCTTTCTTCCATCCTATCCTTTATTTTCTACTGCAAAATGTCCTTTTAAAAAACCTGAAGATTTTTTTCCCATACCACTGCATGTCAAGTATATCACTTCAAATGAAAATTACACTAATTTTGAATAGAAAACAGTATGAACTTTGCCGCTTGATTTGCATGTAAGCAACAAGTGGTTCTAGTGGAAATGTAGAATTAAGAAGTTTAAGGAAGTGTATTTTCTTAGTGAGAACATTACTAGGAGAGATATACAATGTGTAATGAAAGATTGTTTAAACCGTGAAATATGAAGATTTTCCCCTTCTAGTTTCCATTGAATCTGTGGCTTATCTAGCTAGAAAACATGTAATGTAATGTATTTGAATCTTTTACACTTAGACGGAATATCTCTCAAACATGGATAAAATCCCTGCAAGATTTGTCAGGTCAAAATTTTCAAAGTCTGGTATGCATCATTTTCCATATTATGGAGCCTATTCTTTTTAGATACTCTCTGATCACAAGTAGAATAATGGGTAGCACATGGACAGCTAATAATTTAGAATAGTGTTTCAGTAAATAAGTTTGAGGACATGGCAAGGAGGGAAAAATCCATCTACATCTCAAAAAGTTCAGAAGGTATCCCAAAATCATACTTACATATTATAATCTAGGATCATATCCAGCATTAGAGCTGTCCAATTTCAAAACATGAACAATGTGTTGATTTCTACAAACCATATACCGACAAAAATCAGAAAGAATCTGAGATTAGCAGAGTTTATATTCCATTGATCTGAAAAGATGAAAATACCTTTCTCTGGTAGATATTTATTTTTAGTGAGAACAGATAAGACTGTTGTCTCAAAATATAGAGATAACAATCTTTTCAGATATTTGACAGAAAAAATCTGTTGAGACCACCAAGCTTGTCCACATGATTCAAGGAATTCTTAACAACAATGATTTCATAAATTAAAGACTATATAGAAATAATATATTGTGTCTTCTCCCAAAGTGGGTGTAATATTATTTCAGGCCACACACCAAAAATCTCAAAATTAATCCAGGTGCCACTGTAGGCTCATGATTTAGGGAATGATAACGTCTTCTTGAGTAATATAATATATTCCCCAGACAAATCTATTAGAAATTTAGAGAAAAGTATCATTTCTTGGTGCTTTACAATGGAATGTATGTGAGCATATTTGTCAATTTTATCCCTTATATTCAGTGTTACTTATGTTTCCTACTTTCACAAGGCGTATGTCATTTTCCAAACACTGTGGATTTGTTTGAACCCATATGGTCAGTCAGAGAAGCCACAAAAGCTGAAATACAGTGTTATAATTGGATATTTTACTCTTCTCCAAAGAATATCTATTTTATATCCTTAGACATCATCATGTATTGATGTGAGTTTTCTGTCATTACAGCTTATGGGGATTTTAAGATTATGGACCACAGTGAAAAGTGCAGATTCCAGGGCAGGTGTGAATAACTACAAAATTGTTTAACAAAAGAAAGAAAAAACAGAGCTCCCAGTTTAATTGTTGGGCAGAATTAGCAGGAATGCAAATTATATCAAGCCAGGATTCTCTATGAGTCAATGTACAAGGGGGGGTTTCTGTGTCTCTTTCATACATTCTCTGTATAGAACTGAGATCTCGGCTATATAGAGTCACTTATAGTGTCCTGTGATGCTTCAGACATCGCTAGAATCTCTCCATCCTGGGATCACAAATGGTATGGGTTATTCTTGCCTCTACTCTTGAAATGAGTCCAAACACTGCTATTGTGAAAAGACGGTTCTGTATAAATACTAGATTATTATGTGATTATCTTATTCGGCCATCTGTTTGAGTGGAAAAAGTCCTCCATTTAGCACTGAATATTCTTTCCATTATTATGAATTTCTTTGAATATGACATCCCTACTAAAACCTAAAAAGTTGTTTAGATTTGAACTTCCCTGATGTCTGCATTTTTACATTCTTCTATTGGGAATTCTCGATTCACCACTGTATGCCATTTTTCATTGGTTTATTTCTTGTTTTGGAAAGTAGCTTCTTAAATTCTCTGTAAATTCTGGAGATTGGATTTTTCTCTGCTATGGGGTTGGTGGATATTTTTCCCATTCTGTGGGCTGACATTTTGTATTGCTGACTGTGTCCTTTGCCTTACAGAAGCTACTGGCTGTGTAGGGGGAAGAATAGAGGAGAGCAAAACAACAGATGCCATCAGATAGGGAGCCAGTATAGGTTTAAAGAGAAATCAGGCACTAGGGAAAAGTCTGAATATTTACAAGGTTGACACTAAATACCCAGCTAACAAACAATGGAGTGGCTAACTTATTTGCCCTCCCCTGAGAAGGAGATAGATCTTCAACTTATATGCCATCATAGAGCCTTCCTTCAGCATTGTATACAAGTCGAATCAGACACCCAGAGCTAAACTGGAATCAGGTTACTGAGGGGTGATGAGAAAAGGGGCCAACACCAGGCTGGTGAAACCCAGAGAAACAGCTCAACTCAACTTGTCCTCCAGACTGCTCACTGGGAATCCAGCATGGAACGCATCTAGAACCCATGAATGCAGGTGTCAGTGAGGAATCTTCAGAAATCATCAGTACTTATACTTAGCATAGGAAAGGAATTTGGGAGCCCATTTTACATAGAGGGATATTCCCTAAGCCTAGATTACATGAGAGAGCCTAGGCCCTATCACAAAGGATAAGACAGACTTTTAAGACCCCCACTATGGAAGTCCACACTCGCCCAGGGTAGCAGAAATGTTATGGGGGGGAGGTAGGTATTTAGAATATGCAGGGGAGGAGGGGAGGTAGAGGGAACTGAGATTGACATGTAAAACAATATTGTTTCTAATTTAAATTTAAAAAATGAAGAAAAATGCTAAAAAGTAAAACTACTAATATGCCAAAATGTATGAGTCAAATACCCGGAAACATTAAACCTTACCAAAAAGAAAAAAAGACTTGTTTTTGTATCCATTTTGGGAACTGCAGCATATGGGCTATACCTAAGTATTCATAAATCAACTGGAATGGTATAATGATGCATTTTAATACATATTACTGGACTGAAGCCTTAGTTGAATAATGTGTAAGTAGAAATAGTTAAATCCAGAGAGAGACTTCTTCTTTCTGCCTACGTCCAGGAGGATAAATTGTGAGGTGATGATTGGGATTGGTCTGTTTACTATTTGTAGATGTAATAGATTGTGAAAGACAGATCATAAGTGTTTCCCGACAACTGTGACAGTAATCTCTCTGCCCATATCATGGGCCCAAGAAGCAGTGAGCAACTGTGATGAAGTTTTGTACTTGGGGATTTCAATTTCCTAATGTATCTTCCATTTTACATCTTTTGTTGTCACCATATAATGGAGTTGATTCCACAAATGAGCCTCTGTCAAAAGGTTTGGGCATTTCCAAGCAACTGAAACTGTTAACCAATATGAGGGTACTGAATCTCAATGAAGACAGTCCATGAAGGACCTGCTCCAAGATTTTATTAATAGATTTTCTCTTCCACAAGAAGTAGAAGCCTGTTTTGTCTTTTCTATTTAGCTCTATACCCAACCACTTAATTGGATTGTTTGGCGTATGGTGACTAGTTTCTACATTTCTTTGTATATTTTAGAAATCAGCCTTTTTATAGATGTGGGGTGGGTGAAATTCTTTTCCCATTCTGTGGATGGCTGTCTTGTCTTGTTGACTATATTTTCTGCATTACACAATCCCCTCATTTTCAGGGGACACCATTACTGAATTGTTAATCTGTATGTTTGTGCTACTGTTATGTTCCTGAAGATGTCTGATGTACAAATATATTCAATGCTCCCTCCTCATTAATCTGCTAAGTGGCCCAGAAATGTCTTCGGGACCTATTCCAAGGAATGCCAAAGCAAAGAACACAGGAAATTTTGCCACACAAACTGGACAACCTTCCTCTGATAAATGTGGACTGGTAAATTCCCCATCTATTCATAAGTCCCTGAAAACTGATCCATCTTCAAAATCTGTTTCAGGATCTAGGGTCACCTCTGCCTCTATGAATTGGACGCAGAGATATTCGTTATATCTGGAAGACAAAGCCAGAAGAGTCCCCTCTGCAGAACAGGGCCTCATTTATTGTTCATGTAGTAAGGGAGACCAGAAAGTTTCCATTAGACCTTAAAGAAAACTTAGGCAAACTCATAGAGACCAATCATGACCAAATTCTACAAATCTAGAACAAAATGCTTCTAAACAATTCCTTCTGCAAATGCGGGACAGAACAATAATTTTACACCAGTTAAAACATTAAAACCTTTGTCATTTCATAAAGAGAATCCCCATTCTTACATGAATATTCAAGGAGGTACTGGTGGTACTGTAGTACCACCCACCAGTGAGGGAGGAGTTTTAGATGATCCCTCACCTTCAGAAAAGTCTGTGAATAAATTTTGTTTAGCCCTTGTTCTATTGGGCCCTTGCAGTTCATTCAAGGCCCTGTAAACCTATCCATTCTTGCAGACTGGACAAACAAACATATGCCCTACCCAGACAAAGAGATCATTCATATACTCTCATGGAAAGTGGGGCACAGGATTTCCTCATCTAGGAGAAGCAGAGGAATCAGGAAAATACAGCACAAGGAAGGCTCAGTGGATCAACCAGAACACAATGTCGTAGATTTGCCAAATATGATTTACAAACTCCTTGCCCTGCCTTAAGGGGTGAGTGAGTCCTAACAAAAAATACTTCTGAGGAATGGAACACAGATATTATAATGGAGACATCTGATTCTCCAGACATTTCTTCTTCCTCAGAAGATGCAAGGTTAATTGCAGCTCTACTGGAAGGGCCTTATCATCACCCACCTCTGAAGGAGGAGTTCTGGATAATGCCTCTCCTACAGAGGGACCTGTGAACCTATATTGCTGTGTCCCTGACTCTTTTCAGCCTTTGCAATTCAATCAAGGACCAACAGCACTTTCCATACCTGAAGATTGGATATTCACACATTTAACTTCTAAGGTGAAAGAGCTGACACATTTTCCCTGTAGAAAAGAGGACCCTAAGGCTACCTCTTCTTTGAAATCCAGAATTCAACATGTAGCCACTGCACAAGGAAGGCTGAATAGATCACAACACAATGACAATTGCTCAGGGCAGAAATTCAATGAGCCACCAACTTCCACCAATGTCTTAATAGATGTGGAAGGACTAACATCCAATACAAAATATGAATGGGAGTTTGACATTGTACTTGTTACATCTGGTTCTCTAAAGCTTCTTTTATTCTTTGAACAGACACACGTTATTTCCATCTCTACTGGCAAAGCCCAAGCATATTCCACATGTGAGGTAGGTGCTCTGGAAAATCCCTCAAATTCAGAGGGATCTCAGGAAGCATTTTCCTGTGGTTCTTCTTGTTTTGGGCCCTTGAAGTTCACTAAAGGACCTGTAACACTACCCATCCCAGCAGATTGGACATATAAACATATGCCCTACCCTGATGAAGATATCACACATTCTCTCTCTTACAAAGTGGGGCCCAGGTGTCTGTGCTCCAGGAGAAGCAGATTAACACAGGGAAGCACTCCACAAGGAAGCCTCAATAGATCAAAACCAGGACACACTGACCAAGAGTTGCAAAAATATGATCCACAAACTCTTAGCTCTGCCTTAAGAGATGAGGGAGTCCTATCAGCAAGAAATTATGATGAATGGGACACTGATATTTAATGGCAGCATCTGAGTCCCCAGAAACTACTACATTCTCAGAAGAAGTCCATGTAGCTTCCAGATCTAATTGAAAGGCCTTAGCATCATCCACAAGGGAAGGAGAAGTTCTGGATAATTCCACCCCTGCAGCAGTGGCTGAGGACAGATTTTTCTCTGTTCCTCATTCTTTTCAGCATCTACAGTGCAATAAAAAAAAAAAAAACAAGACAGTCCATACCTGCAGAGTGGATGTTCACAAATATGCCTTCTCAGGACGAAGAGCTGACACATTCCCCCTCTATAAAAGAGGACCTTAGGCCATGCTCTTCTATGAATTCCAAAATTCAACAGGCAGCCATTGCACAAGGAAACCTGAATAGATCATATCCTGATGGCAATTGCTCTTGCTAGAAATCCTATGACCAACAAACTTCCACCAAAGCCTTAGCAGTCGAGGGAGGCCTAACATCCAATACAAAATATGAATGGGACATTGTTATTGGTACATCTGGGTCTCTAGACTTTCCTGTACTCTCAGAAAAGACACAGGATGCTTCCATGTCTATTGACGGAGACCAAACACAGTGAACCATTGACAGAATTCTGGATAATCCCACACCTTCAGAGGGGTCTCTAAAAACATTTCCCTCTCTCCGTGGATCTATTCTTCACTTTCAGAATACTCAAGGGCCTATAAACCTATCTATTCTTGTAGACTGGACACACACATATGTGTCCTTCCCAGTGGAAGAGATCACACATTCCTCCTCATACAAATTGGGTTCCAGATGTTCCTTCTCTAGGAGAAGCAGATTAAAACAGGGAACCATTGTAGAAGCAAGACACACTTGATCAAAAGCAAATTACAATGGCATTTCACAGCCATCCTATTACCCACAAACTACATGCACTGCCTTAAGAACTGAAGGACATCTAAAACCTAGCACATCTGCTGAATCAGACATTGGTAACACCATGGGGACAGACATTCCTTCTTACTCAGTAGAGGCCCAAGTTACCTCCAGATCTCTTGGAGGGGCCTTAACATCACGCACAAGTGAGGGGGAAGTTCTGGATGAAGACTCCCATGCAGACGGGTTGCTGGATAAATGTTGCACTTTACCTGAATCTCATCAGTCTTTGCAGTTCACTCAAGGGCCTGTAACATTGTCCATTCTTGTAGACTGGAAGTTCACACATAGAACTTCTCACGTGGAGGAGTTGAAAGCTTCTTCCCCTTTCACAGAGGACCCCATGCCATCCTCATGTATGAAAATCAGAAATCACCAGACAGGCACAACACAAGGAAGACTCAATAGATCACATTCTGGTGATATTTGCTCATGCCAGAAATCTAATAAAAAGATGCCAAATTCAGAACAGGATTGGAAAAATCGTTAACGACGCCATCGTGCGCAGCATGGTCCAGTTTGTGATGTCGGTTGGGAGGAACATAAAAACAATCCAACAAAGCAAGATGGATGAGAATGGACATATATTCTGGATACTGGTGGTAGCTGGGTCTCAAACATTCCATTCCGGGTTCTCCGACTTCAGCTTATCAGAGTCGCCATCGCGTTATTTTTTCTCCACTCCTCAATCATGATGTCTGGAGACCAGCTCCCCAGATAGCTTGACATAATCCTACAACTAGTTACTACTTCTCATCGAGAGGTAATGAAGTAAGATCCCTCAGCTGTCAGAGCATCTCTGTCTAGAAGCATTTTCCTCTGCATTGTTTGGACTGTGTGATTCATGTGCATACCGTTTCCATAACTGATTCGAGGTCACTTCATCAGCCAGAGCAGTTATGATCATTTGGGAGTTCACTCTGGCTTCAGCTACTTAAACTGGCCGAGTGCGAGTACGTACGAACTATATATGAGCTGCTTCCGTGTAGTAAGGACATACGCACTTCGTACCTCACATATACGCAATTTAGTTCCTCTAGTTATGCATACCTGTCAGGTGGTAGAAGATGCATTTACGCAAACAGTCGGAAAGCATTATACATATAGGACAGATTTCGAGTCATTCAATGGATGTTATCACTGATGTCCCTCCATTCTTGCTTTTGCTTCCGCAGACAGAGCCATACGTGAGAAACCAGCAGTATATCCCTGCACTGCCTTTAGAGCTGAGGGAGGCCTAAAACTTTGCATATCTGATGAAAGGATCATTGGCATTACCATGGGGACATCAGAGTGCCCTGAGTTTCCTTCATCCTCAGAAGAGTAACTAGTTAGTTTCAGCTATCTTGGAGGGGTCTGAACATCATTTAAGAGTGATGGAGGAGTTCTAGCTGAGGACTCGCCTGTATAAGGTTCACTAAACCAATTTTTCTCTGTCACTGATTGTTCTCAGCCATTGAACTTCACTCAGGGGCCTACATAATTTTCCATTCCTGTAGATTGCAATCTCACACACAGTTTCCCTCAGGTGGAAGTGTTGACAACTTATTCCTCTTTCAATTACGACCACATGTCATCCACTTGTATGAAAAGCAGTATTCAACAGTCAGACACAGCACGAGGAAGACTCAATAGATCACAACCTGATGCTAATAACTTAGAGCAGAAATCCAATGACCCAAAACCTTCTACCTCTGCTTTAACATCTAACTAAAACGGAAGGCCTAACATCTAACTAAAAAGATGAATGGTACTTTGACATTGTTCTTGGAACATTTGGGTGTCTAAACTTTCCATTATTCTCAGAACAGGAACAGATTACTTCCATCTCTACTGTTGAAGCCCAAACAGAGTCCACATGTGTTGGAGTTTATTTCGATAATTCCTCAACATCTGAGAGGTATCTGGATCAATATTGAACTGGGCCAGGTTTTTTCAAGCCCATTGCAGTTCACTGAAGGGCCTGTAAAACTATCCATTGCATCAGATTGGACATACACATATATGTCTTACCAGGATGAAGATATCAATCAATCTCCCACTTAAAAAGTAGGGCCCTGGGGTTCCTGCTCAAGGATAAGGAGACTGAATCATGAAACTACAGCACAAGGAAATCTAAGTAGATCAAAACCAGATTAAAATGGCCTAGAGTTGCAAAACATGGACAATAGACTCCTTGCACTGCCTTAAGAGCTCAGGGAGTCGTAACACAAAACACTTCAGATAAATGGGACACTGATATTATAATGGAGTCACCTGATTCTCCAGACATTCCTGAATCCTCAGAAGAGGCCCAGGTTACTTCCAGATATTCCTGAGGGGCCTTAGATTACTCATCATTTGTGCAAGAAATTCACGGTGATGCCTCTCCTTCATTGGGTACTCTGGACCAATTTTGCTCTATCCCTCACTCTGTACAGCCTGTGCCCTTCAACAAAGGACCGACAACACCATCAATACCTGTAGATTGGACTTTCACACATATGCCATTGTGGGGGGAAGATGCCCTCTATAAATGATGACCCCAGGGACTCCTCTTGTATGAGAAATAGAATTCAACAGGCAACCCCTGCACTTGGAAGCATGAGTAGATCACATTCTGATGCCAATTACTCAGGCAGGAATTCCAGTCAAAAACAATCTCCCAGGAATGCCATTACAGTGCAGGACTCCATGATGTTCAATACAAAAGATAAGTGGGACTTTAAAATTTATCTAGATACATCTGTGTCTCCAGAACTTCCCATATTCTCAGAACAGTCAAAGGACATTTCACTCTCTACTGGTGGGGAACAAACAGGGTCCATAACTGAGGGAGTTCTGAATGATCCCTCACATTTGAGGGCCCTCTGGAACCATTTTCCTGTGACTCTGGATCTCTTCTGCCCTTTCATCTCACTCAAGGTCTTCTAACACTATCCATTTCTGCAGAGTGGACAAACACACACATACCATCTACACAGGAAGTGATCACTAATTCCCCTTCTTACAAAATGGGAGCCAGGCATTTCATCTCTACTAGAAGCATAAAAACCCAGAAATCACCATAGAAAGAAGCTGAAGTAGATCAAATCAAGATCACAGTGGCACTGCACAGCATTCGTAAGACCCACAAACTCCTTTAAATGCCTTAAGATTGAAGGAGGCCTAAACACTAGAATAACTGATGGATGGTACATTTGTATTACCATGGGAACTGACATTCCTACACCCACAGAAGAGGCCCATATTAGTTCATAGTCTACCTGACAGGCTACATTATCATCCATGTGACTTACTTATGGCTCCCCTATAGAGTCCTCAGTGAACCAATTTTGTTTACACAGAATAGCTGACACATTTACACTCTTAGAAATGTGGCCCAATGCTGTCATCCTCTTTGAGATGCAAACATAATTTAGGAACTAGAGCTTAAGTGAAACTCAATGGATCATCACCAGTTTACCATGGCTTATACCAGAAAATCATTGACCCACGAAAGCCTTCTGCTTCCTTAAAAGCTTAGGAAACATTAACATTTAACTCATCTGATGGATGGGCCTTTTGCAGTTCTCTTGGGCTTTCTTTTTTCTGAGGTCTTTCCTTCATCTACATGACAGGCACAGGTTAAATCATTGGAGAGGTCTTAGCACATATGACAAGTGAGAGGGGCATTTATGATGATGCCTCTCCTTGGAGGGTAATGTGCAAACTGTTTGCTCTACCTGGAGTTCTATTGACACTTTAAGTCACTCAAATTTGTGTATTGTTGTCCATACCTGCAGACCAGAATTTCACACATGTGTTATCCCAGGTAGAGTAGCTGACCCATTCTCCCTCCTACAATATTGGCCCCATGTGTTCTTCTATTAGAAGAAGCATATGGAAACAGAAAACCCCAACAGATTGAAGCCTCCTCATACTGATTAAAATGGATTAGACTAGAAAACCTATGGCCCACGAATTCAGAGCTAAGTCCTAATACCTGATGAAGTAACCACAACCAATATATTTTATGAAAGGGACTTAAACTTTATTCTAGGCACCTCTGAGTCAATAGACATTCCACCATCCTCACATCAAGCACAGATAACTTTCATCTGCATTAAAGATATTTTGCAAATTATACATGTGATTTATCGGTTGTAGATTGCCCCATAGCCACATGTTGGATTATGGATCACTTTAAAAATGACCATACTTGTATACAGTATTTTTCAACGTCTCCCTTCCTATGAAGAAGTTGCTTTCATTCTACTTCAAGGACTCTGGGGACAACACATTACAAACTAAAGAGAAGACATGCAAACAGGTAGACCCTCAGCAAGGGAGCATCACAATTATTCCTTCAGAAAAATATGGATTCAATCAGACCTAACAGAACTAGAATGCTTCAGACCCATTCACATGCAGCAAATGGTCCAGATAGGCCCCTTTACCAGCTGACAGCCAAATAGCATTCTCATGACTCAATAAGCTATGAGACATATATCTTTAGAACTAATGCCCTAAGAAGTACACAGATACATATGTCCCTTTATATTTATTATATACTTACAATCCCCCATGAGGAGACACATCAGGTCTTTAATCATAACAAATGGTCTCATAAATAAACCTAAGCCTGTACCAGAACAAAATTTAAACTTCTAATTGACACAACAGTTTACTGAGAAATAGACACTGAGAACAAAGGTCTTCAGAATGTCCTCAGTATATCAACATACAATGTGACATACATATCTGGATTTATGTGATCTTTGGCATTCCATAAATACCAAAGTGTGGTTCAGAAAAAATATGTTGGAAATTACATGTTTGCATTATTCACAGCAGACAAGATTCCTAAACATTAATAACGGGAATCTGAGATGTATCCCAAAGGAAAAAATAGGTGAGACATGTAACTTTCATGTCAGAGGCCTCAAAACTTCATATTAAGTAGAAGAAAGATTTGTATATTTCCCAAGAAACAAGGATTCCTAGAATATCTATTCATTCTCAACTGGGACTATTAAATTCCTGCACTAATGAGAGGATGGTAGACATACACGTGTGTGCATGACAGTAATATTATAGCACCTCACACTTTTGAGAAGGAAGAAATGAAATAAGACCCTCAAGGTTCTGAATATTTCTCATTCTGTGAAAACAGGTACAAAGATAAGACATAGACTTAAAGTCATCATAGCTAATCTACTAAACAGAGGTATTCAAGGAAAATTCTCTATGTGGAAATTAACAGAAAATTAGCAGAAATGGTTAACAACAGGAGAATAGCACAAATTTTCAGGAGTGAACTAAGAGTAGCAGGCAGGTCTCCATATTCTAGGGTGGACTTCAGACATTAATTATCTCTAATATATTGGGAGAGATAATATCTTATTAAGAAGTAAGCTACATATTATACCATGTGTGTACTGTATTTCTGCACCCTAAATGGTGATTAAACCTCTATCACTGAAAGATGATATAGATATAATATATTCTTTGTATTCATGCTAGCCCAAATTCTACACAGTTTCCAAGGAAAACTAACAGTGATTGAGACCTTCTACCTCTGTGCTTGGTAGCCCTGAAGTGCACTATTTTCCAAGGGCAATTTGGGTAACACTAACTTCAAGACCCATCACAAGAAGATAGAAAATCTACCTTGAAAACAAGGCCATATACTGATAAGTTTCACCAAAATTTGGAAGTTCATTTTCTTCCCGATTACATCTTTCAAGTTATGTATGAGTTTGAGAACCTAGGCCCAGAAATGTACATCTAAATTCTGAGAAGAATGTGAAGATTTTGCTCATGCCTTCAGTGTAGTTGCCAGAGACAGACGTTTTATATACTTTAAAGAATTCAATTATGACAAGAATTTTCCTAGATTGTGCTCTTCCTTACAGTGTAAATTATGGCATTCAAACTTACAACAACACCATTGGAGATATACTGCCCTCCCAAATTTTGTCTTTTTTTTCACCCTATGTCAGACTGGAGCTAGAATTTAACCATTTACCTCAAGGAGCCCTCATATTTCCCTTTTCTGAACATAGGCACATTGATGTGCCTACATACTAAGAAACACTGTTCAGTATAGTGGCATATAATAGAGAACAAAGAGAGCAAACAGAGCCTTGCTCCTTCAATTCAGTAAATAGATACTGATTTTTCATCATTACAACAAAGATCTGTTATGTTTGCTGAACACAAGTGTAACTGAAATTTATCTGGAACAGACAAAGAAATTTTTCAAGAATCCTAAGGGTTTTAATATATCTCTTGCAGATCAACTCATGATCTGAATATGCCATATCAAAGGGAAGATGGGGAATCTGAGGAGAATGTTCTAGGACTATACTGAACTGAATTTTATATGGTTTGGAAATGTCTGCTGAAAATGTTTTAGATTTTCCCTATGTGGCCAAGGGAGTCTAAATTCCACTATTTTAAACGAGTGTGTCTGACCGACATAGGTCAACTCCTTCTCAGAAATCCTATGTACTTACATTCCTCATTTTTCAACATATAACAAAAAAGAGTGTCAAACATTTTTTTCCAAGATCAAACAATGCACATACCCTGGTTCTAGAAATTTTTTGGTTACTATATAATTATAGAAGTGTGCAGTGTAAGAGAAGAGGTAATGTTTAGAAAAAATATTCAGAAGTCTTCGTGTCACAGGGAATGATGATCAGATGAGGGAGTAGATTCTGAGAGAGGTCCTGGATGAGAAGGAATGGATGTGGGATAATGGAGAGTCTAAATATTATTTATCAGAAGTGAACATTTGGACTTGTTTGCATGGGCACCATTTAGTTCCCTGGAACTTGAAGAAATATTTTGGGTTTGCGAAAAACATAAATTTGAAATATGCCAGCTGCCTATTTATGATAGAAGCAGCATGGCTGAAAGCATTATCATTTTGGAATGGGAAGGGAATATTTAGCACAATAAAAAAGCACCTTATGTTTGACCTTGTAGAGTGGTTTAGTATGCTCTTCAGTACTTGAACACAGAGAAAGACACACACACACACACACACACACACACACACAGAGAGAGAGAGAGAGAGAGAGAGAGAGAGAGAGAAATAAAAACTCAGTTTAGCTGGAGACCAGTCCACAACAAGTACAGCTGCAGGTATTCACCCAGGGTTCAGAGGCAAACACAGAGGACCAGACAAAGAGAGAGACAGACCGACAGAGAGAGGGAGAGAGAGAGGGAATAAGAGAGCATGAGAGAAGCATATGCTTACTGTAGCAGGCAGTCACATTTCAAAGCAGGTAGAATTATATACTCCCACAGATGGTGTAGAGACACACACATAGAGACACAGACAGTGAGAAACAGAGATACACACAGAGAAAGTGTGGGATAGAGGCAGAGACAGAGAATGTAATGATAGACTGACAGACAGAAAGACACACAGACAGGCCAAGGCTTAGTATAGGTTGAGATAAGTGAATACTAGGTCCAGAGGCAGGCTCCCAAAATACTCATGGATGATCCTGTCTCTGCCTCCTGAACTCCACCTTTTTCTGGCATCTCATGCACCCAAGTATCTTCAGTCCACTGATATTTCAATCTAATCTAAGAAATGGAATTTTAAACTTCCTGGAAGAAGCTAACGATGGAAAACTCATTATTTTTACAGTAATGTGATCATACTGATTTTCTTAGTCCATTGATGTACTTCTTAGGGAATATGATATTCCTTAACAAAAGGCATTGAACGGTTTTTGCATGGTAATAGTTACTGCTATATTCCCTTAAACATAAGATGTATTTCCAATGGGTATGGCCGGTTGAGGCACGGTACTCAACATTTCAGAAGGAGGAGTCAGCCTGAACTCAAGGCCCATTGTGGAACAAAAACTGCCTATACAGGTGAGATGACACAGGGGTCTGAACAGTGGAGGGAAGAAACTTCAAAAGGCATAAATCTGAAACCCACAGGTGAGTTGGTGAATGTGATGACAGACCTCATCCTTGGGAAACACAATTAACTGATGGGGTGTTTCATTGTATGGTAAGTCTCAGAAAAATATCTCTGTGGGATTCTGCTCTACTGAGCCTGGGTATGCAGAGAGGCCACAGAGAGCCAACCTCCATGGCTTTCAAAGCTCAGTGTTGGTTATTTGTTTACATGGAAGGGGAAAGCTCGCTATAGAGATGGAACCCTGAGCAATGGAACACGAATTTTAGAATTTCCATGAACATTAGATTTTATAACATAGTTGGAGAGGGGGAGAGGGGGAGACAGGAGTAGAGATGTAGAGTGCCAGAGGAAGATACCAGATACCAGATACCAGGGAGGAATAGGATTTTGACAGAGAGAATAAGACATCAGGGGTGGGTAGGGATCTGTCTCATAAAGGGGTCCTATAACCCTGCCTGCAGACATATTACCCATGAAACCCTGTACTGAACAGAGTTCTGAGTGAGTGCACACATCCAGGTGTCATAGGCAGGTAGCCTGATGACATGACATTTCATTCACACCTTCACCGATTATTGAAATTTAGGGTGTTAGACTTGGCACTTAGGGAATAAGGATGTTGAGTAATCAAGACTGTCCTTTTGATGAAAGGACATTGACTATATTTGGGGGCCCTGAGAATAGTGGGGTACTACCACATCCTGGAATACCTGGTTGCTCCATGGATTTCCAGAATGTGAGGCAATATCTAGGGCATGCTAATCTCTGCAGATGTCAGCAGTGTAAGAGATGACGTTACGTTTAGGAAAAAAATGTTTCTGAAGTTCTGGTGACAGAGGGTAGCATGGTCACATTAGGGAGCATATTCCCAGAGAAAGGTACCATATGAGGAGCACAGGAATCTGGGATCATTGAGGGACTGAATACTATCTATATGGAGTAAATATTTGGACTTTTTTGCAAGGGTCCCAGTCAGCTCCTTGGAACTTACGGGAATACTTTGGATTTGCCAAAAAACATAAATTGGAGACACATCAGCTGCATTTTTGATAGAAGCAACTTGGCTGAAAACATTCACATGTATGAAAAAGAAGGGTATCTATAGGACAAAAAAGCACCTTAATTTTGCAATTTTTGAGTGGATTAGCATGCTCTTCAGTACTCTGACAGACAGACAGACACACACAGCAAGAGAGTCACTTACAGACAGACAGACAAAAGGATGAGAATTGGTGCAGAACAGTCCCGAGCAAGTCCAGAGCTGCTTTTATTCATCCAGGTTTCAGAGGCAAAGACAGAAGGCAATAGAGAGTCTGAGAGAGTGGGAGACACACACACACACACACACACACACACACACACAGAGAGAGAGAGAGAGAGAGAGAGATGGGCTCAGTGCAAACCTGGTAGAGTTCATAGGTCCACCACGGTGTAGAGACATATAAAGAGAGACAGAGCCAGTGAGAGACAGAGATACACATAGACAGCTACAGTGAGTGATAGAGAGTTAGAAAAGAAAAGTCCAACAAACAGGAGACACACAGACAATTCAAGGCTTAGTGTAGGCATAGATAAGTGAATGCCAGGACCAGGGGAGAGTCCTAACATACTCATGGAGAATGCTGTCTCTGCCTCATGAACTCTATCTTCCTAATGACATCATTTGGTGCCCCCAAGTACCTGCAGTCCAATGATCCTTCAATCTAACCTAAGATATGTAATTTAAACCTTCCTGGAGATAGCTACCATACAAATCTCAAGATTTGTTCATTGATTTCATTCTTTTGATTTTCTTAGGACATTGATGCACATCTTGGAGATCATGACATTCCTCCATAAAAGCATTTGAACAGTTTTTCCACGGTAACAGTAACCAGAAGGATCCCTTAATCATAAGATATATTTCCCATGGGCAAGGCTGGAGAAGGGTGGTACACCCAATGTCCCAACTCAGAGTCAGCTTGAACTCATGGAAAAGCAGTGTAGGAGATGAAGTTAAGTTTAGAAATAAAAGGGTTTCTGACAACCTGGTATCAGAACAGTGAATGCACAGATGTTGGAGTGACTCTCGAGAGATCCCAGATGATGAAGAAAGGAATCTGGGATCATAGATAGGCTGAATACTATTTGTCTGGATTGCATCTTTGGACCTGTTTGCAAGCGTCCCAATCAGCTCGCTGGAACCCACATGAATCCTTTGTGTTTGCAAAAACATAAAATGGAGACACATCAGCTGCCTCTCTATGATAGAAGCTGAACATTCAAGTCGACACAAAATACCTAAAAGAGGAGGAAAGAAACTGACGAAGGCATAATGCCAAAAATACAAATGATTCAGCGAATATGGTGTTGGACCTCATCCATTGGATACACACCAACCTGAAGAGATGTCTCACCATTTGGTCAGTCCGAGAAAATGATCTATGTGGTTTCCCTCTCACCCAAACATGGACATGGAGAGTGGTCACAGAGAAAGATCCTGCATGGCTTTCATAGCAACACTGTTGGTGTTTGTTTACATGGAAGGGGAAATTCTGAAATGGAAACTGAACACTTAGCAATGGAAAACTTACTTTAAAAGTCCATGAACTGAGGATTTCAGACAGGGTGGGAGAGGGTGAGTGGGGGAGACAGGAGAAGATACGAAGAGGGTCAGAGGAATAGCAGTGAGGAAATGGAAGGTAAGAGGGAATGCAGAGAGAGAGAGAGAGACAGAGAGAGAGAATAAGAGAGGATATATGGGTCTGGATCTATCTTTTAAAGGGGTCCTTTAAACCTGTCTGTAGACTTAGTAAATATGGAAGCCTGGACTGAACAGAGTACTGCCTGAGTGAGTGTGTCATGCCAGGTGCCTTGGCCTGGCCAGCCTGATGCCTGGACCTTTCTTTCCACTTTCCCTGAATACTGAAGTTTTGGGTGTTAGAAATGGTAATTTCGGAAATAAGGATATCAAGTTCTCAAGACTGCATCCTGCTGAAGTAGGGCAATGACCATCATTGGGACCTGAGAAAGTTGTGGTACTACCACATCCTGAGTATCTGTTAGTTCCTTCCTTGGACAGGCCAGGAAGCACTCCTAGACCTCGACAGATGTCAGCAGTGTAGGAGATGAAGTTAAGTTTAGAAATAAAAGGGTTTCTGACATCCTGGTATCAGAGCAGTGAATGCACAGATGATGGAGTGACTCTCGAGAGATCCCAGATGATGAAGAAAGGAATCTGGGATCATAAATAGGCTGAATACTATTTGTCTGGATTGCATCTTTGGACCTGTTTGCAAGCATCCCAATTAGCTCGCTGGAACCCACATGAATCCTTTGTGTTTGGCAAAAACATAAAATGGAGACACATCAGCTGCCTCTCTATGATAGAAGCGACTTTGGAATGGAATGTTTAGGAGAGTAAAAAAGCACCTTATTTGCCATTGTAGAGTGGTAAAGCATGCTTTTCAGAACTCGGACAGAGATACACACACACACACACACACACACACATATATATATATATATAGAGAGAGAATGAAAGATAGGGAGAGAGATACAAACAGATAGATAAAAGCTCAGTTTAGATGGACACCATTCCAGACAAGTATAGCTGCAGGTATTCACCCAGGTTGCAGTGACAAAGACAGAGGACCAGACAGAGAGAGAGAGAGAGAGAGAGAGAGAGAGAGAGAGAGAGAGAGAGAAAGATATAGGGACATAGAGAGAGAAAGAGAGAAAGATAGAGATAGACAGACTTTGGCTTACTATAGCAGTCAGGCACATTGAAAAGCAGGGAGAATTATAGACTCCCACCCAGGGTGTAGAGACATACACAGAGATACACAGAGACTCAGAGACAGAGATACACAGAGACGGAGATAGTGAGTGCTAGAGAGAGGGAGAGTAAGATAATGAAATGAGAGACAAAGAGACAGACAGACACACAAACAGGCCAATGATTAGTTTAGGCTGAAATAAGGGAATATCAGGTCCAGAGGCAGGCTCCCAACACAGTCATGGAGGATGCTGTCTCGGCCTAATGAAATCTGACTGCTGCTGACATCATCCCATGCAACCAAGGACCTGCAGTCCAATGATCTTTCAATCTAATCTAAGAAATGGAATTTAAACCTACCATTGAAAATTCACCTTTTTTACAGTATTCTGATTCTTTTCATTTTCATAGTCTCTTGGTGTACTTCTTAGTGTTTATGCCATTCCTCTACAAAAAGGCATTGAATGGTTTTGCCACATTAACAGTAACCACTAGATTCCCGTAATCATAAGAGTTACTTCCAATGGGGGTGGCTGTAGGAGGCTTGGTACCCAACATCTCAGAACATGGAGTCAGCCTGACCTCAGAGACATTGTGTAAACAAAAATAACCCAGCAGTTGATATGAAAGGGGTCCTTTCAGTAGAAGGAAGAAGTTCCCACAGGAGTAAATGTGAAACACACAGTTGATTCAGCAAATGTGGTGGTAGACCTCATCCTTGGGAAACACATGGACATGATGGTGTGTTTCACATTTGGTCAGTCTCAGAAAAAATCTCTGTGGTGTCCCGCACAACCAAGCCTGGGTATGGAAAGAGGTCACACATAGAGACCCTCCACTGCTTTCACAGCAGTGAAGGTCTTTGTTTAAGTGGAAGGGGAAATCCCACTATGGAAATTGAACACTGAGCAATGGAACACCAACCTTAGAATGTCCATGAACCAAGGATTTCTGTCAGTGTTGGAGAGGGTGAGTGGTGGACACAAGAGAAGAGACCAAGTGGGTTATAGGAAGAGCAGAGAGCAGATAGCTGAGAGGAGGAGAAAGGTAAGAGAAAGAGAGAGAGAAAGAAAGACAGAGAGACAGAGAGAGACAGAGACAGAGAGACAGAGACAGAGACAGAGAGACAGAGTGAGAATAAGAGCTTGAGAGGGCCGGGATCTGTTTTTAAGGGGGTCCTTTAAACCACCCTGCAGATTTAGTACTCATGGAAGCTTGGAATGAACAGTGTACTGCCTGAATGAGTGAATCATGCCCGGTGCCTTGGACAGGACATCCTGATACCTAGAACTTTCATTCCAACTTTCCCTGAATACTGAATGTTGGGGTGGTAGAGTTGGCAATTTAGGGAATGTGGATGTCAAGACCTAAAGATGGTATCCTGCTGATATAGGGGCATTGTCCATCATTGGGGGCCTGATAAAATTGTGGTACTACTGCTTCCTGGAGTATCTGGTTGCTCCTTCCTTGTACAGGTCGTGTAGCACACACTCGGGCCTCCTAGACCTCGTCAGATATCAGTAGTGCAGGAGATGAGGTTAAGTTTAGAAAAGAAAATGTTTCTAAAGGCCTGATATCAGAGGGGTTAGTGGTCAGATGAGGGAGTGGCTCCTGAGAGAGGGATCCCAGATGAGGAGGAAAGGAATCTGGGATCATTGAGTGGCTTAATACGATTTACCTGGAGTGCATCTTTGGACCTCTTTGCATGGCTCCCTTTCAGCTTCCTGGATCTTACAGGAATATTTTGGGTGTACCAAAAACATAAATCGGAGACACATCAGCTGCCTCTTTATGATAGAAGCGACTTGGCTAGAAGCATTCTCATTTTGGAATGGGAAAGGTATCTTTCAGACAATACAAAAAAGGACCTTAATTTTGCCATCGTAAGGAGGTTTAGCACATACACACACACACACACACACACACACACACACACACACACACAGAGAGAGAGAGAGAGAGAGAGAGAGAGAGAGAGAGAGAGAGAGACAGAGAGACAGAGAGACAGAGAGACAGAGAGACAGTTAGAGGGAGGGAGATAGAGACATAAAAAGGGACAGATGAAAGATCAGTTTCAGTGGAGACCAGTCTAGAACAAGTACACCTGCAGGTATTCACCCAGGGTGCAGAGGCAAAAAGAGAGGACCAGACAGAGAGACAGAGACGTTGGCTTAGGGTAGCAAGCAAACACATTGCCAAGCAGGTAGAATTATAGACTCCAGACAATGGTGTAGAGACATATACATAGAGACACAGACAGTGACAGACAGAGATACACAGAGACAGAGATAGACAGTGAGTGATAGAGGGTAAGAGAAGAAATGAGAGACAGAGAGACAGAGACACAGACAGGCCAAAGTTTAGTGTAGGCTAGGATAAGTACATATCACATCCAGAGGCAGGCTCCCAACATACTCATGTATGATGCTGTCTCTGCCTAATAAACTCTGTCCTGCTGCTGACATCATCTCATTCACCCAACTATCTGCAGTCCAATGATGTTTCAATCTAATCTAAGAAATGTAATTTAAACCTTCCTGGAAGAAGCTAACCATGGAAAACTCACCTTTTTTTTACAGTAATGTGACTCCTTTCATTTTCTTAGTCCATTGATGTACTTTTTAGAGTATTTGATATTCCTCCAAACAAAAGCATTGAATGTTTTTTTCACAGTAACAGTAACTGATAGATTCCCTTAAACGTAAGATGTAATTCCTGTGGAGGTGGCTGAAGGAGGCTCGGTTACCAGCGTCTCGGAAGACGGAGTCAGCCTTAACTCATCGACAATTGTGTAACAACAAATGCCAGAATAGTTGAGACAACACAGGGGTCCGAACAGTGGAGGGAAGAAACTCGCAAAGACATAATTCTGAAACACACAGGTGATTCAGCGAATGTGGTGGTGGACGTCGTCCTTGGGAAACACACCGACCTAATGGGATATATCACTGTTTTGTCAGTCCCAGTAAAAGATCTCTGTGATGTCCCGCAATCCGAGCCTGAGTATGGAGAGAGTTCACAGAATGAGAGACTCCATGGCTTTCACAGATCCAGGATTGATCATTTGTTTACGTGGAAGGGGAAAGCTCTCTATGAAGACCGAACCCTGAGTAATTGTACACAAATCTTAGATTGTCCATGAACTTTAGATTTTCTGATATGGTTGGAGTGGGTGAGTGAGGGAGACAGGAGAATAGATGAAGAGAGTCAGAGTTAGATACCAGATAGCAGATTGCAGAGAGGAATTGGAATGTGACAGAGAGAATAAGACATCAGCAGTGGGTAGGGATATGTCTTTTAAAGGCGTCCTATAACCGTGACTGCAGACTTAGTACCCATGGAACCCTGGACTTATCAGAGTACATGCTGAGTGATTGCACCCATCCAGGTGTCATGGGCATGTAGCCCCATGCCAGGGCCTTTCATTCACACTTTCACAGATTATGGAAATTTTGGATTTTAGACTTGGCAAGTTAGGGAATAACAATGTTGAAATGTCAAGACTGTTTCTTTTTGATGAAGGGTAATTGACCATCTTAGGGGGCCCTGAGAATAGTGGGTTACTACCACACCCTGGAGTACGTAGTTGCTCCACGGATTTCCAGAATGTGTGGCACTCTCTTGGGCATCCTATTCTTCAGGAGATGTCTGCAGTGAAGGAGATGAGGCTAAGTTTAGAAAAAAATATTTCTGAATTCCTGGTGACAGAGGGTTGCATGGCCAGTTGAAGGTGGGTTTTCCCAGGTAAAGGCAACAGATGAGGAGGAGAGGAATCTGTGATCATAGATGGACTGAATACTATTTATCTGGAGTGAATCTTTGGACTTTTCGCATGGGTCCCAGTCAGCTCCCTGAAACTTGCAGGAATACTCCTGGTTTGCCAAAACCATAAATTAGAGCCACATCAGCTGCGTTTTTGGTAAAAGCAACTTGGATGAAAACATTCACATGTCTGAAAAATAAGTGTAACCAGAGGGCCATGAAAAAGCACCTTAATTTTGCCATTTTAGAATGGTTTAGCATGCTCTTCACTTCTCTGATAGAGAGACAGACAAACACAACGAGAGAGACACATGCAGACAGATAGACAAAAGGATCAGATTTAGTGGAGAACAGTCCTGAGGAAGTCCTGAGCTGCTGGTATTAACCCAGGTTTTTGAGGCAATGGCAGAAGGACAGAGACAGAGTGAGGGAGTGAGACAGTGGGACACACACACACACACACACAGAGAGAGAGAGAGAGAGAGAGAGAGAGAGAGAGAGAGAGAGAGAGAGAAGGAGAGAGAGGGGCTCAGTTAGTCCTCAGGCCCATTTCAAATCAGGTAGAGTTGTAGAGGCCTACCAAGGTGAAGAGACATATACAGAAAAATACAATGAGAGACAGTGATTGAAAGAGACAGTGACAGTGAATGATACAAAGTTAGAGATGAAAAGTCAAACAAACAGAGAGACACACAGAGAACCAAGGCTTAATGTAGGCTGAGATAAGTGAATACCTGGTCCAAGGAAGGGTTCTAACATTATCATGGAGGATGCTGTCTCTGCCTCATGAGCTCTGTCCTGCTTCTGTCATCATTTGTTGCACCCAAGTACCTTCAGTCCAATGATCCTTCAATCTAATCTAATATATGGAATTTAAACCTTCCTTGAAGAAGCTACCATGCCAAACTAAACTTTGTTGAGTAATGTGTGTCTTTTGATTTTCTTTGTCCATTGATGCACATCTTGGGTGAACACGACATTCATCCCTTAAAGCATTCGAACAGTTTTTCCATGGTAATAGTAACCAGAAGGATCCCTTAATCATACAATGTATATCCCATGGGCAACGCCAAAGAAGGCTTGGTACTCCCAATGTCAGAAATCAGAGTCAGCTTGAACTCATGGACAAGGGCAGAACAAATTGCCTGAACATTCAAGTAGACACAGAATTCCGAAATGAGGAGGGAAGAAATTGACGAAGGCATAATGCTTAAAACTGAAATGATTCAGGAAAGGAGTGTTAGAACTCAAACTTGGCATACACACCAACCTGAAGGGGTGTCTCACCGTTTGGTCAGTCCAAGAAAACTGTCTCTGTGGTTTCCCAATCACCCAAGCATAGGCATGGAGAGAGGTCACAGAGAGAGACCCTCCGTGGTTTTCACAGCATAAGTGTTGGTCTTTTGTTTATGTGGAAGGGGAAAGTTCGAAATGGGAACTGAACACTGAGCAATGGAACACCTACCTTAAAAAGTCCATGAACTGAAGATTTTAGACAGGGTGGGAGAGGGTCAATGGGGGAGACAGTAGAAGAGACAAACAGGGACAGAAGAATAGGAAAGAGCAGATAGCACAGAGGAAGTGGAAGGTGAGAGGGAAATGATAGATAGATAGATAGATAGATAGACAGATACATAGATACATAGATACATAGATACATAGATACATAGATACATAGATAGATAGTGATAGAGATAGAGAGAGACAGAGAGAATAAGAGAGGATAAGTGGGTCGGGCACCGTCTTTTAAAGGGGTCTTTTAAACCTGCCTGCAGACTTAGTAACCATGGATCCTGGACTGAACAGAGTACTGGCTGAGTCAGTGCATCTTGCCAGGTGCCTTGGACAGGCCAACCTGATGCCTGCACCTTTCATTTAAACTTTCTCTGAATACTGAATGTTGGGGTGTTAGAAAGGGCAATTAATGAATAAGGATATGGAGCTCTCAAAACTGCATCCTGCTGAAGTAGGGACATTAACCATCATTGGGTGACCTGAGAAAGTTGTAGTACTAACGCTTCCTGATTTATCTGGTTGCTCCTTCCTTGTACAGGCCATGTGGAACACACTTGTGTCTCCTAGACCTCGCCCCATTTCAGCATTGTAGGAGATGAGGTTAAGTTTAGAATAGAAAATGTTTC